>NC_143397.1:136938896-137244729 GCF_052110815.1 Crocodylus siamensis
CCAGGGAATGCCTGTGTCCTGTGCCCTCTGGTGCATGGCAGGTTACCTGGGTGGGGTAGGGGAGGCTAGGGCCAGCACTGGGCTGGCCCCAGCAGACCTTACCTGGGGTCCTGGGGGCCTCCTGGGGCTGCAGCAGAGGTGATCCTGCCACTTGGAGCCTGGCCAGCAGCCACAGCATGGCTCTGGCTAGCCAGGCTCCAGTTTGGAACAACACGCAGTAACCCTGTGTGTGTCACGACACCTTTTTTTCTTTTCTTTTTTTTGTGTGTGGGGTTTTTTGACCCTGGGATATCCAGGGGTCAAAACCTCGCCCTCCCAAGCTGTTACCCTGCATCACAGAAAACAGCTGAATGTGTGGTATGTGGCACCACAGATGCATCTGCAGTGCCACATACTGCACAGCTGCACTCGTCTGGATGCGGCTCAGGGTGCTGAGGCACAATGGTTGAGAATCACTCGTCTGTACAGTACACTAAGTGGGAAAGGCTGTTTTTGCACACGGACGGAGGGGGTCGGGGGGGGAGGAGCACTTCAATTAGAGCAGCTCCAAGAGCACCTGGAGCATCTGTGTACCAGCATCCCCCTGCTTCAAAAAGGCAGCGGGGGTACTTTATCTAAAGCTCATCAAGCAAACTTTAGTTAAAGCAGCTCTGCCACCATTTTGAAGTGTGGGGATGCTGATACACGAGACAGAGACTGATTTGACAACAGCCAGTACTCAGCAACTTTCCCTTAGCACCTCACTATGGACTGAAGGGCCTGACTTTGAACACTGCCACATGAAAGCTGTGGCCTTTGTGAACTAACTTCTGGCTTGTCTCTTGAGTGGCTGCTTATGACCAATTTCACTTGAATTGAGTTTCAGCTTAAAAAAAAGTAAAATGATGTTGCGTTTTTAGTTGGGTTTCTTTTTGGGTGATGGTGGGATGGGGGTTGACAAAATAAAAACAACAAAAAAGCTGAAAAGATGTAGTTTGATTGCCAATAATGCAATCTATTTTGGGTTGCAGCCTTATTAAAATGTAGATAACATTTTGAAATAAAAAGCAAAAGTGTTTTGTTTTGAAAATGTCAAAACATTCTGGCTCTTTGAATTTTTTTTTTTGGCTGGAAGCACTTGCCAAATTTGTGCAGAACTTCAATACTTTCAGTCTTTTGAAATAGCAAGGACACCACTCTCTTTCCACCATTCACTTCCCAGAACGTCCCCTGATGAGCTATGGTTCAGTTATGGTCAACAATACACCAGTGGCTAGTTATCCAGTCAGACAAGAAGGAAAGGAAAGGATGTAATACAGTATATTAATACTCTCAAAGTAGGAAAGGGATAGAGCCAATTCTTTTTGTAAGAAAAAAATGTGCTTTATAGAGCAAAATGCATTTATTACCTCATTAAGAACAGCACCAGACAAAAAGAAGAAAAGAAATTCAAGACAGCCCTCCAGTGTGAAAAATCTTTTTAACTGGAGCTGGTGGGATCTAATTTAACCATTGAAGCCTCTTGGCAGGAATAATTGAAATACTTTCACCCAATTAACAGACTGATTTTACAGAGGTGCTGTGTACCTGCAGCTGAAGTCTATGGGAAATGTTGGTGCTTGGTACTTCAGGGGAAATACAAACCAAATAATACTGCACAGACGTTTCCCTTGAGGATCTTGTTTCCAGGCTGGGAGTGATACACAGTGCAGTGCTGATTGTGGCTCACCCTGTAACAGCTTTTCAGCACAATCAGCAAAGCCCTTATGCTGACCTTTGTGATGGCCAGAACCAAAAAAATTAATAAGCAATAAATATGTACTTCTTGGAAGCATTTGGAACTTTTGTCTAATATGAAGCTTGTATTTTTGTAACCTGCAAATGTAACTTGTAAGTGTTTGTGGAACTGACTAGGCCCCAAAGACAAAGCTATCGCTGTGAAATTAGCTGACCTAATAGTTCTCTCTCACTCAGAATTTAGCCTTGATGATGGTAAAAACTGGATTCAACTGCCCAGCTTATCCAGTACATTTCAAGGAAGGACATCTAAAAAAAGCAGTCAGAGAGTTTTGAAGGGGCTGGATTTAGGCAGGGTAATGTTAATTTTAAACCTAAAGATGTTGTGTTGCAATTTGCTCATTAGATAAACCTAAGCTTGGGCAGTAACTTATTATAATAATTTCTAACACCTTTTAACCCCATAGGATAACAGCTATAAAGCAATATTATGAATAGCTATATAACTAAAAAATTAGCATAATTAAAATATAAAAAAACCACACGTCATAGTAACCCTCGGGAAGGACAGAACAGAAGGGTCATTCCTGTCCCATACTCCACGAGTATCTCTTACTCCCTGTGAGAGCGAGGACCAGATCCTGAATGAGGGGCTTCCACCGGTATCCTTCGGGCAGCCCAGTTCAGAGACATCTGACTTCGCTGATTCAACTTGACGTGCATCTTCTAACCGAGAGACTATCGATAAATTACTAACCAAGTGAAAACTCTTGGTTAATTTCTTTATCTGCTTTATCATCACTGTCAGTTTTAATCTGTATTGTTATGTTGTCTGCTTATTAGCTTAACCTTTTTATTAACTATTATATATGCAAACTATATCTTTTGTTGTCATAAGTAAAATTCATTCCTTTTTGTAAGTAAAACTTGTAATTTCTTTCCTTTCCAACATCACCTTCTTGATCCCGAACCAAAAAGCCCATTTGCTAATAAAGTTGCAGTGCTCAGTCAGTCTGCAACTAAATTGATATACTCACAGTGCCCAGCTGGCCTGTGACAGCTGATGGACTCAGAAGTAACTCTGTTTATTATAGGACAACCTTGTTATATAAGAAACATCATTATATAACAAGGACATGCTTTTAACAATCCCAAGAGCAGGAGACAACTGTTTTCATTATTACAATACAGCAAGTTGACTAACCCTGTGATAGCAAACTCCCTCTTTTAATGAGCTTCTCTCCCTGTCCTTGGGGGTTCATAATAATGAGGTTGTACTGTCCCTTTGGCTGAAGCTTAGTTTGTCTGGCAGGAACCTTGGAAGGAGGGACAGAGGTGCGGTAATCAAGGCTGGATCTGTGGGAGTGGTCTGGCATTGCTTGGAAAATCTCAGACAGCTCAGCAGAATGCCCTACTCATTTTTTGGTGACCCTGTTCATAGCATTCCCTAGACAAGGGCAAGTTAATTATCCTTATTAATCATATTTTCTTTTCTAAACAGGAAACATGGAAGGAACAAGCTGTGCCTTTCTCACAATTAATGGTTTAAACTTAGGGTTTCTTTTTCTCTTACCAACTGTTGAGGGGTGGCAAGCAACCTACTCTTTCCACAAAGTTCCTTGGGCAGCATTTTCATTTGGAGAACCTCAAAGCATTTTAAAAATTTTACACAGGACTGGGCCACCGAGTCCAGCCTCTGGAAACCTTTACCCATAACTGCAAGGAACAATATCAAAACCACAGACCTTCAAACAGTCACACAAGGCAGGTAAGTGGCATCACCCTTATTTTTCAGATACTTAAATACAGCACCAGAAGACATGCTTCAAGTCAACAATAAATCCATGACAGAAAGGGGAATAAAATACAAACCTCCTACCTCTTTGTTCCCTGTTCTGATTATCACACTGTACAGGGCAACTTTGTCTCCATTAGACATGAGATAGGAAAAGGATATTGCTACTTTTAAAAGATAAAGGGATATGGTGTGTAATACAGTTTCTGCAGGGATCTACAGCACCCAAATGCATGAGGCCTGTATCAGTACTTAGAGAGTCTACACTTGGCATTTCACTTGTTTTATCACTCATGCCATGCTGGATGCTCCTCCCAGGAGGACTACCGGGAGATGTCACAGGCTATTGTAGTGACAGTAAATTCATAGATGTTAGGGTTGGATTCTTATAGGTACAGATGAAAACAACAACTTTTAAAGTTAGGTGCTACAGATAGATGCGCCACCCAAGCTGTGATCATCACTCTCATATAACCCTGAGCTGCAGACAGATTGTTAATGAATTGAGCTCTAGAAAAATGGAAAAGTTAAGATTTATATCCATGTCTTCCCTTCAAAAAAAAATTACAGACTCATCCACCTGTTGATATAAAGCACTAGCAGGACACCCACTTTCATGGTTGTGGGACAGGGAGACAGTGGACACTGAACTGCTCAGATGATCTAAATATACAAGTTTCTTATAATGAATTCTCTGTGTAATTGAATAAACCTCTCATTTTAACTCAAAGAAAGCTTTAGGAGTTTATTATCATTGGTTTATTATTATTGGTATTACGATAGCAGCCCGAGCACCAAGATGGAGGCTCATTCTGTTAAGCCTCATGGTACAAACACATTAAAAGACAGTCCTTGCCCCAGAGAGCTTACAAATTAAATCAAAAAGATGCAGACATTTCTTCTGGGCCAGTGAGACTGAGCAGCCAGGTATGGGACCTACACAGCACAACAGGGCAATGCCCATGGATTGACAACTTCACTTTGGGGTCAGCCAGGGACAAGGAAAAGTATGGTTACATTTCCAACACTGGAATCATCATCATGCCTGTGCTGACATGCTCCTTCTTTTGTCCTCATTTTTAGATCCCTTTCCAAGCTTTGTTCCACAAGGATCCCAGGATTCTGTGGATAAAATTGTAGCCTCACCGAACTCAGTGGGACATGGACTCCCAGTGATTCTGATGGTGCCATGATTTCATCCCATCTATCCGTAGCCCTTATTAGGCTGTAAAGCAGCCATTTTATCAAGTGTTGCATGGAGAAGGAGCTCTGCTCTGCTTCTCCTCAACAAAAATATCAACCAGTCCAGCCTCTGTGCCCTAGAAGTCTCCCCTAAGAAGAAGAGAGCTGAAAAAATGTGCAAACTCAGAAAGACCACAAAACGACAGAAAGCTTTTGGCACTTGGATTCCTATTTGAAATCTTTGGGTTTGTCTTGTGACTCGTGTGTAGGTGTTTGCACACCTGAAAGTGCCAATACTGAGTGGCGTCCCACAGCACCCTTAAAAGGACCTCATAGCACTCTGGTTGAGAATCAGTACTCTAGTGGCTAGCTCATGTAGGGCCTAGACAAACATGCACTTGGATGGAGCAGAATTAAAGCTGGAGCTCTTTTGCTACATTTGTATTGCTCTCAACTTGTGCACATGTAAGTGCTAGAAGTAACAGCTGCTGGAAGCTACTAAGCAGCAGCTCTCTCCCCTTTTGAAACTGCTTCAAATATACATTTGTCTGTGCCCAGAGAGGTTAATGATGCTCAGGGTCTTGGGGTCTGATCCAAAACCCACTTGCATAACTTGGAGTCTCTCCATTGTCTTCAGGAGCCTTTGAATCCAGGGCTTTTTAACTCAAGCAGCAAAGGCTCAACCTTTTAGTAGAGGTCCAGAGTTGAAACTTGGATTGGAGCTCAAATAGGGCCAGCTGCAGGGACACATCTATGCAGCTTAACTGCCCTGACTTCATTAACACAAGCGTCCACGGAAAATGGCAGGCCTGCTTGGGCAGACACAGGCCTGAGAAAGGTCCTGACATACACGGAACAGATTCATTTTGGTCACTGGAAGAGCAACTGGCTGCACCTTGTCTTAATTACAGTAGCATAACTGGTGGGGGAGCAAGTGGAGCACCTGCCCCGGGTACCAACTATGAGGGGGCACCAGGATCACCCCTGCTCGAAGTCTGCCATGGCAGTCCTGAACTGTCTCTGCCCGGCTGTAGGAACCCTGTTAGGGCAGTGCCGCACCAAGTGTGCATCAGGAGTGAGGAACAAGTGGAGTGAGTCAAGCCGGGGGCAAGAGGGGGCTCCTGGTCCGCACGAGGTCAGGACGGGGGTCCCCACCGAGCCGGCCTTCCTCCTCCACCGCAGTGTGCCCCCCCCTCCGCGGGGGGGGGGCTCGTTGTGGGGAGAGGCGTTCCTGCCCGGCTCGGGGGCCCCACCGATCCAACGAACACAAGAGAGGTTTAACAACCCCCAGGGAGGGCCGTGCTCCCACGCCCTGGGGGAACATTGCAGCCTCATGCCCAATATGTATGTATGGGGAAGGAGCAAACAGGGCACTGGCTCACAGGGAGCCAGGCCACAGGGCTGCTATAGCTGAAGAGCTGATGCTGCTGTACCCTGGGAAGGAAAGCCTTCCCTTCCCCCCTCACCCATGCCCACCTGCCCTTCCCCACCTCTTTCCCTAGTCTGTACTGGTATACTACAGTGGTAGTCCCCCACCCCAGCTACACCTTTGCTTAATTAAAAGAAAACCTTCCTGAAGAAGGGCCACTCCTAGGACTCAAGGAAGTAAAACGTGCTGGCCTCATGCCTGCTCCATGCACCTGCAGGAAATGCATCTACCTCACAGCTGGAGCTGTGCCCTGGACTTCTGGGATCTCAAGGAACAGGCCACCAAGAACCCCGACTCCCAGCTTAAAATCCCAAGGTCCTGATTCACGTGGAGTTATAGCAGTGATGCAGCAGTGCGTAGAAGCCAAGAGCTGTGCTGCTCTTCACGTAAAAGGCATCAGATATGCTCTAAGGCACACGTCTTCTGGTTGCCTGTTGCAAAGATCATACCTTTGCACTTCAGTTGGAGCAGAATACCTAAAAGCCAACACCCTGCTTGGCAGAGCTCCAGCGCTGACAGGCAACACAGCCTCAAGACCTAGAGCACTGATTTTGCTAGGAAAGGCTGAGGCCATGGCTGTCTTTAGTAGAGTGGGGTAGGTGCCAACTAATCCTGAATGCATGGGGCTGCCATCATGGCCAGCCCCTAAAGAGGCACAGGGGGAGAACAAGGCCCTGAAAAAGAGTTTGGCTTGATCTTTCCCTGTTTGGATGCCAGTCAGGGATAAAAAGATATAGGTCAGTGTTGACAGGCTGCTCTCAGAATATTAGTTATCCCTGTTCACACTGCAGAAGCACACAGCAGGCCTGAGGTCTCACTTGCCCGCACGCTAGGGCAGGTTGCCGGCCCCCCTCTGAGTACAGTTACCATTGACCCAATCGCCCTGCCACCCATCATCGTCTCTGCAAAGAAAAGGACTGAGAGTCTAGAACAGACAGTACAATTGCAAAGACGCTCCTGCAGCAACAGAACCACAGGCAGCTTTACACACTTAAGAGTCTGTCTCCACATGTACTTTCCACAGTGCCAGCGTCACAGGCACGTGCCCCAAGGCCTGTCCTTTCCACTGTATAAAGTTTCCAAGCGGTGCCAGGAATAGCGCAGGACCCAGAGCTGATGAGTGTGCCTCAGTCACCTGGACTATCAGCT
Organism: Crocodylus siamensis; assembly: GCF_052110815.1. Classification (NCBI taxonomy): domain Eukaryota; kingdom Metazoa; phylum Chordata; order Crocodylia; family Crocodylidae; genus Crocodylus; species Crocodylus siamensis. Next base: position 136,946,168 of record NC_143397.1, read on the forward strand.
GACAGCACAGCTGCACAGCCGTCCCTGGTGCTTGTGGGCTGCTCTTCAGTGTCCCTGGAGGAATGGTGTTCTCGCCAAACATGAGCGAGGCATTGATTCATGTCAGAGTAGCACTTTCTCTGAGCACTGCCCTGGTTGTCCCTCCTCTTGCACTGGCTGAGAGGCTCCCTTGGGGCAGCAGTTCCTGCCTTGGCAGTCTTGGCTCTCTTCTTGAGCCACAGGCCCTGGACACCTATGATATTCCCCAGTGCTGTTTAGTCCTCCATTTTCCACAGGGCAAGTTAGATTGATTTCAGCATACTTTTCTTTGTAATGCTGAGTGTTGCCAGCAAAAGTCTCGCAACGGTTCAGGTTTTCCTCTTGAACTGGGCTCCCCACATTCTCATTAGCTGCTCCAGTGGTGGTTGGTCCCTCCTGGGAGTTTTGACTAACATAGACAACAATTATATCACCTTTAAAATTCATTACTTGTCCACTTGAGATAAATGTAGAGTTACTGTTTCCAGTCACATTTCCTGGGGAGAGGAGGGAAAAAGCACATACATGTGATTAATATTTTCTCTCATGAGATGAACAGTTAGCTGAGTGAATTTGATCCAGTCTTGTAGTTTATTCTTCCTCCACGTTCCTTCCTCTTTGGTGCCAGGTGCATCAAAAGTAATCTTTTGGAACTCACTTATCATCATCTTCCCAGCACTAAGCCTGTCTTCCAAAAAAAATCTAGCTGAGATATAAGGACCCTTTTTCTCTTTCAAACTGAACTCCTGGAGATAAGACAGGAGATTTTTCCTACATATTCTCATCTCCCTGTTACCTTCAGCAAAGCCTTCCAAGTCTTAAATTTACTCTCAAGATTTGCAAAACAAGAATATACTGGAAAACGCTCCAAACATGACCTTTGTGGAAAATGTTATCTGCCTCTGCATGCATCTTAGATATTTATAGAATGGTAATTTTCCCCTCTTAGCAAACAATTGACATTATTATGCAGGCTATGCAATAAGTTTATTGAAATAAAGTTTGAAAGACCTGAATAAGTTGTCACCAGGCTGTTCACGTATGGATGTTAGCAGTGCTAGTATCCAATAACATGACCCTTACCTGTTATGCCCAAAGGTGATGAAGAATGTATGAAGTTTCACTCTATGGCTTAAATCTTGCAACTTGTTCCTTGTGACCACCTTTAATGAGACTTCATAGGGCACAAACTTCCACCTACGCTGAATACATCGTGGAACTGGGCCCTGTACCACGGCCTGCTAAGTGTACGAGGGGTTTGGCCATGACACAAATGTTTCAGTAAAGCCTAATCCTGCCTGTCCTTAACCTTAATAAGAGCAGGATTGAGCCTCATGAAATTAGAAGCATCACTGAAAAGAATAAAACTTTTCCAAGGTGAAACCCCCTTCCCCCTCCCCAAAAAACAAACTAAAGACAGGCTTTTAGCTTTACATTCTTAGCTGTCTCCAAGATGCATTGTTCCTACTGTAGTTTACTTAATGTGTTGTTATGGATGTGTCTCAGTGATTTTAGAAATTCAGCATGTTTTGCTGGCCTCCTTTCAACACTTAGAGATAAACAATTTTTATAACCCGTCACAGCAGTTATTCATTGCCATTGAAGGGAAACCAGCAAACAGAATCTGGTTAGCACATTTCTATCGTGTAGCTGAATGTGGTATGGGACTCTTAATTACTCATTCAAGGCACAGTCCGAGCTTTATTCCCAACAAAGAAACTAGTCAAAACTTCTCATTGAAATTTTGAATAATGGAAGGGGGGGGGAAAGCCATTTTAGTGACTTTTTTGTGCAAGCTTTCCATTTCTCAGCCTGCTTGCTTTCATAACTCTGACATGCCACAGCCTGCATGCACACTGATCTCAAGGGTTGGGTGCTCTGCCAAAATACAGTGTAAGCACTGGCAAAACATTATTTCTCGTGTGTTCCATATTTTCCATCCCAGCAGTTAGCAAGGTACAACACAGAAGGATTTGACTTGTTATGCGGATGCGATTCAGAACGGAACCGCCATTTAAGTACACAGTGATATTCCCACCAGAGCACGGTCATTCCAGGAACTGGAAAAAGATGAGCTCTGCGCATCTCAGTTTGGAGAAATATTTTATAATTCCTTACTACACCACTCCCACTCCCACAGCAGTCGGATTTAACTTCTGGGAAATCAGCAACAGTGTGTGCATGCTCAAGTTTCACCAGATGGCACTGTAGTATTTGAATGCACCTTAAGGTAACCATGTAGTTTAGAGCCACAAAGAACTGACACAGACTAAGTTGCACATACTTTCTAAACAGGTATTATTCAGAACCAACTGCTCTACATTGCACCCATTGTCCCTGCTGGCCCCCAATTTTTCCTGTTATCCTAGGACTTAAAAGGGGAAGCAGCATTCTGCCAGAGCCAAAACTGACGTGCTCTGCAGGCACACCTCTCAGATGTCAATCATTTTGGTCCCAAAGGTACCTAGTTCTGCACAAAAGCTGTGTCATCTCCCTCCTGTTGCAGAAAAGCATTGACATCAGAAATAAAGAATGAGGAGAATGAAGTGAAAGAAAACACCAATGCTCTAAGAATGATTCCTCCAGCATTTTCAAGTTCCCTCCATGAAGGATATTTTGGGGAAAGAAAGGGGGGTTCTGTAGCACATTTGGCTTCAGTAGTTCAAAGCTTCCAGGGTACCACTCTATGTTTATATAGATAACAGATTAATTATTATTAGTATCTGTGTTACAATAATACTTAAGAGACCCTAATCAAGGCCAAGAACGTGGTTTAAAAGCATTAAAAGTGGGCTCCTGTCCTGGATAAAAGACAGTTTAAGAAGGCTAATGACCTACAGAAGGGGAGGTGGTTGAACTATGTAGATATACAGGTTCAGTGTACAGTTTTTCTAAAATTAATTATAAATAGATTGAATAAACACTTGCCTTTTAAGTCACTGAACTGGTTGAGTGTTTACTGGCATGAGGACCAACATGGGTACTAATAAGAAAACTGAGGAATCAAAATGTTACGCACAACTTTCAGACAGGAATTTTTTTCTTATTCACTTTCCATAGTTTAAAAAAAAAAAAAATCTTATTCCTTACTGTGTTTTGGATGCATTCAATAAGCAGGCTCCAGAATTTTTACAGGAACTGGAGTGTGTCGGGGCGGAGACATTGCATCCGATTATCTGTGCAATTATTTCTTTCACGTGATTGTGACGTTAGTTGTGGTGTTTTACAGTAAAGAGAAAGCATCAGACACTGAAATATTGGCTCCTCTGTTTCCTCATTCAGTTATATTTCTGTTTACTTTAGAAACTGACAATTCTTATTGGAGGCAAAATGACACCGTGTTAGGAAACAGAAGTGAGATGAATTCATGTGGTTGTGCCACCGAATATTTCAATAACAGAGCTGTCTGTTTTCTGCAGTAGGGGCCAGAATTTGGAGTTTTCTGGGCTGGGCAGAGAATAATGACGGGCACCAGCATAAAATCTCACTGGGTACAGACTATTTCTAGAAATCACTAGAACACAAGGGTCTTTGGCTTTTTCCAATCAGCTGCTAGGCCAGTAAATGAAAAGACATCATTGGACTCTCACCTGTCCTTCCATCAAATTAGACCTTCTATGATGATTCAAAATAAAATAATACAGGGGATAATCCTACATGACCAGATGGAGCTCATGCCTACCAAAGAGGAGCCTTACCTGATGCAGGAGGGAGATCTGAGGTGTTACAATTAGCTCCCGAAGTACTCCTGTTGGTCTTCTGGTGCTTTGTGTCAGGACTGTCTGAGGAATCATCTTCAATGCTTTGATCACTTGGTAAAGTACTCTGACCAGCAGAGAGAAAGTCCAGGCCACAGGCACATTGTGGGTAAGGTCCATTTTCCGGAGAGGCCGTGGTGCTGCCTATTGCTGGACAATGGGGTTGCCTCCCCTTTCTGTGAGATTCTCTACATGAAACACCACACCTTTTGCAGCTGTACCCAGAGTCAGGGTTCATCCGGAAGTGATTTGAATCCTTGCTTTCTGTTTCCTTCACATGAGTGTACGTACAGTTGCAAGACTGCTGCAGACTTTTGTCTGAGGATGCATGGATGCAGTCTACTCCATATGAAGCATCAGAGCTATAACAACCTGCCAAGTCCACCATGCTCTCAGTTCCTGTGAAACACTGACTCAAGCTATCGTTCTCCCCCACCTCCAGTGGCCCTGAAAATGGTGATAGCGATTTGCTGTCAGACTGGCTCAATGAAGGGAAATAACCAGTGGCATGGGGAGCTCTATCTACATATTCATCCTCCATGGGACCCTGCCTGAAACTGTCATCTTTCAACTCGGTTACTAAAGACAAGGTTGTGTTCTCTCCAGATTCAGAGTGGATTGCGTCTGGGCTACCATTTCTACATAGAGCATGCCCATTTGGGCAACATGCATCTTCGGAACAAGAACTGTCAGCGTGAGCTAGCAAATACATTCCTTCCGAACGCTGAGGCCTAGTAGCATTTGCCATGTTTGGGTTCAGGCAGGGATCTTTGGGGGATTCCTAAATAAAAGAAAAGAAAACTTTATTAAACATCTCCTGAGAGCATTCTTTTTGCTAAAACACAGAAGAAATGACATTTACAAAAACTTAATCTTTATGTCACTGAAGTTCAGCAGCGCCATGGACATTTAAGACTTAAAGTGTAATTCTGCTCTTGTGAGAGACTATGGGGTGGAGGGGAGATGAGGAGGGGTGTCTTCTGGTTAACATCCAGTCAAACACACCTGGGCAAGTCTCTCTGAAGAACCCAGAGGCATTTTCAACTTTATGTCCACAGATCTTGCTGAGGGCACACTTGTGTTCCTGGAGATGATGTATGCGAAGGAAAGAATGAATCAAGCCAGCCTCAGGGAACGCAGACTTGGAGCTAGAGTTCCACCCCCCAACTTTTAAGCTAAACCTCTTTGACATGGAAAATGTTGGGAAAGAGAGAGAGAGAATAAACATAGGAGCATCTAGTGCCATTTTTAGAATAATTTTCCAGAGCAAAACTGCATTTTAAAGTAAAGGAGGTTTTCCTTAGGATAGCGGACTGTGTTGTAACCACTAGACCACCTATTGCCTTTCATTAGGTAGTCTAGTAATTGTTGAACAGTTAGTAAGAAATCTGTGACCACATGTCTCTGTACTGAGAAACAAGGAGAGCTGACTGGGGACTTTCTGAGGAAACATTTTTGCGTCAGAAAATGTTGATTCACTGGAATTAAAACTTCTTGCAAAAAACACACACATTAGTTTTGACCAAAAGAAGCTCTGTTGGGAAAGTTTCCTTAGATCAAGGATGGAATTTCTGGTACAGAAGGAAACTTCTTCCAGAGTAACTAAGACCCTAGGGTGCTGACAGATATGCCGGTCCCATTCGAACTCATGGAACTTCACATAATGTGCTAAGAGTTAAAGCAACTCCCGACCCAACACATGGTCAGCTGTTGGGGTGGGGGCGCGGGGAAGGAAATCAAGATTTACTTTGGAGACAATCTAGTGGAGGAACCTGCCTGTACCTCTCTTCCTTAGTCCTTCCCCACCCTCTCCCAGCTCTGGTGCTATCTGCAGGAAGGAGAAGGGTTGAGGGCAACCTGAGCTGGATGGGGCTAAGCAGGGGGCACAAAGTGCAGAGGAGGGGTGTCCAACCTGTCCCCTCCCATTCAATCCCCAATCTGGCCCTCCAGCTCAGGCCAGGCAAACCCCAGCCCAAAGGTCCTTCCTCCCTGCAGACAACACGGGGGGGGGGGGGGGGTGTTGGGCTGCATCAGCCCAAATCCAATCATTAGGGCTGCACAAAACAGTACCATTTTGTTTCAACTTCCATTTCACTGTTTCAAAGGGACAGTGTTTTGTTTTGCTGTTTCGAAGAATTGTTCCATTTTGTTTCGTTTCATCAAAACTGTTTCAGTGTTTTGACACATTTCAACATTTTGCTCATAGGCTATAATGGGAAATCACAAAAATAACTATAACTTTGTCATTTCTTGCCTGATTTGGATGAAAATTGCAGGAATGCTAGCCCCTTCTGAGGGCATGAAGCCTGACAAGATTCAACAAGATAGGTGCATTGCATTTTGTGAAATTGCACCTCAAGCTGTTCAAGCAAAAGTCATATTACTTGCTGGCAGCGGCAGCCTGCTGTCATCCTGCACGCAGATCAGGGGGCTGCTCCCCCTGGGAGGAATCTGGCACAACCCTACAGACCTCTAGGGGCTGCAGGCCCCCAGATCTGTGTGCGAGATGACAGCAGGCTACTGCTGTCATCTGGGGCCAGCACCAGCAATGGGTTTTTCCCAGTGCTCAGCATGGGCTGCGCTGGGCAGACATGGGTGCTGGTGCTGGCCCCAGCTGACAGCAGCAGTATGCTGACATCTGCCTGCTCCACAGCCAGTGAGTGTGGGGCTTTAAAAAAAGCCCCGCACTCACTGGCTCTGGCAGCAGTAATTGGGGCCTCTGAGGGCTAGTGGTAGAGCCCCCCTGTGCAGTGCAGGGCAGCAGGGTTTGCCCCCCCGCCTGGCATCCACATGGCAGCTGCCCCATTGTGTGGGTACAGAGTGGGTTGGCAGGGCACCATGTGCTGTCTCAGAGCTGGGGTAGCTCCACGTGTGAGCCAGAGCTCCTAGTTTGATTCCCCAGCTCTTCCTTGGGGGCGCAGCCCCCAGATCTGCATGCGGGGTCTCAGCAGGCTGCTGCTGCCAGCTGGGGAAACAGCCCAGAGCCACCACTATCCCCAGCTGGCAGTGGCAGCTTGCTGTCATCCTGCATCATCCAGGGGCCCGTGCCCCCCGGGAAGGGCTGGGGGAAACAATCAGAGAGCTGGGGGAAAGATCAGGCAGCTGGAGAATTGAACCAGGAAGTGGGGGGATGTTCAGGGACCTGACCTTTCCCCAGCCCCCGGTTTGATACCCCAGCTCTCTGTTCATTCCCTCAGTTCTTCCTGGGGGGCACGGGCCCTTGGATCTGCACACCAGGTTTCAGCAGGCTGGGGCCAGCGGCAGCACTGCAGTCTGCCCCAGCCTGCAGCAGCAGACTGCTGAAACCCCATGCGCAGATCAGGGGCCCGCACCCCCTGGGAAGAGCTGGGGAAGCAATCAGAGAACTGAGGAATTGAACTGGGGGCTAGCAAATCGAACTGGGAGTTAGATATCAATATCAGAGCTGTCCTTTCCCCCCTCTTCCCCCTTCCTCTCCTAAGTTTTTGTTTAGCTGCAAGCAAGCCCGGCTTCAAAATGTTTTGAGTGCCCTAATTTTGTTTTAAAGCTGTTTCAGAAACCATTTGTTTCATTTTGATGTCACTGTTTTGAGATCAAAACACATCGAAACAGCCTCAAAGTGAAACATCCGTTAAAATTTTGCACAGCCCTACAACAATCATGCTGACAGGCTGACTGTAGGGAACACAAGTTCCCTAAGGTACTCCACTTTGAAGCAACTTCATTTGAACCCTCATTAGATATGGGCTGATTTGTCATGCAATCAACCACTTTTAAAGCGCTGTGCAGCCATACACATGCATCATGGCTCAGCTGTAGAGCATTTTCAGAAGGGCTGATTGCACAACAAATGTCACTTCTGTCCATGTCTCTAGTGATTATGGCATTCACATAGGATAAGAAACCCAAAATCATGTCCCTGCTCTGACTCTCTCTCACATCGATACCCACTAGACTATTGGCTCTTTTGGAGTAAGATTCCTTCTTTTTTTTTTTTTTTTAATTTTTGAGAGAGAGAGAGCGCGTAACATGGTATCATTTCTTACTAGAATAGAAAGAAACAGCAAGACCCCAGAACTGTTTGGTGAAATAGAAATCTTGTTTCCAGGACAACTGCAGTGTTAAGTTTGTTATAGGATCCAGGAAAGGAATTAGGAAAGCATAAAAACAATAAAAAAATTACCTTTTTCCCTTTAATTTGCCTGCATAGTTGATTTGCCCAGTGCTGTAGATCTGCTGTAGGGAAAACGAAAGAGCCTTTTAAGCACCATAGCTACATTCTTAGGTTAAGCACAGATCAAACAATATGCAGTTATTCATCGTCCACCATGTTATATGAAAACTAAGCAGTCACGATTGTTTTTATTGACTTTGCTCAAGTGTCCAAGTGACGGCCGGGCTGGGGATTCATGGTAACTGGAATGGGATGTATTCTTCCGGAACAAATGTCTTGTGAGTTCTAAAATAGAATGTGGTTAAGCTGTGTTCCACATCAACCAGGGCCTCAGTCCTGGTCACATGTCACCAGGCTATGACTGGCCCAATACTGACCCAGTTATAATGGTACAGTTGGTTAGTCTATTTCAAGAGATGTCACATGAATGACCCAAAGAAATTCGCAAAAAGGAATGAGGAGACTGGGGGAGGGAGGGCTAGGAAATCTCAGACAAAAGCCATGGGATAGCAGGTTAAAACATGGCACACTCCATTTAATCAGGACGTACCTAATTGGGAAACCTGATTAATCAGAACATCTTCCAAGGAAAAGGCTTGCACTAAATGATGCTTTTATTACAGCAGTCGCTATTTAATGGGAAGAGAGACTCTAGTTTAAGGGGATACCTTCAAGGCAATTTTGTGCTGCTTCAGTCTTGCATATGTTTTTAATCTCAAGCCAGTTTTCTGTCTATCTGAATGTGCATCAGGTATTTAGCCACTGCCTCTTCTGTGCTGTTAGTTCAGTTCCCCAGCAAATATTTAATATTCACGCTGATGCACAGATTGGCTCCTCCCAGTTCCATGGGTTTCTGTGACTACACAGATTCTATTTGGAAGTGCTACTATTAAAAGGGTCAGTCTGGAATGTCTTAAAAGGGATTAAAGACCTTTCATAAGAGGCTGTTGCGCTATGAAAATCCACATTAAAAGGTTAATCTAGTAACCTGCCTTGAAAACGTTTGATTTGCTAAGAGAGGGTTACCAGATTTCTTTCTGCCCATCCAAAGAATCCTGGATTTAGCACAACAACAATTAGCAAGGTATTGCTGGGCTATTTCTGCAATGCTGTTGAATATTTCAGGTAAAACTTAGCAGAAAGGAATGGTGCATGCACACATGCAAGCATACAAAAATTCCAGCAGGAGACTGGAGGGAAGGAAAGGGGAAGGGAGGTGGGAGCTGAGAAAATGTAAGGGGAAAAAAGGAAAAGTATGAGATTTTCAAATCCAGGTTGAAGGCAAAACAAAGGGAACAACAGTTTGCCCAAATCTATTCTAGCCCCAAGCTTAAAATGAGTTTCAGCAATTGCTGCAGCACTTCCCTTGTGTTCATATTTAATGTCATCAGCAATAAATATAGATTTATTGTTTCTGGGCTACTATGGAAATATTGGGCCAAAACATTGGTTCTAGTTCCAGCAACAGCCTTGCTCACATTCTCAGACATGACTGCAGCGTATTGAAGATGTCATTTTGACAAAGGTATCGTGTCACTGGCTCTGTCTTCCTCATATCGAAGGACTGCTGCTGCTTCTGACAGTGTTCCTGGCTGATGTGACAAGGTGTCACAGTGATTTGCACTGATATCCTGCATCAGACATCAGCAACAAGACTAATACGTTTAGAAAAGAACCTGCAGTCCTGCTTTGCACTAGGTACAATATATCAGCGTCTGACTTTTTTACCCTGATGATTATCGCTAGTCGAAACAGCTGACACAGTCAATAGAGATGCAAGCTTCACACAGATGAATTCCCATAAATTGTTAGCTACAACGTACCTGTCAGTGCCTTCCCTTTATTTTTGTAGTAGACAATAAGGATAATGATGCCAATTAATGCCACAAGAACTGGTACAACAATCAATACATAAAAGATCTTGTTTGTGTCTGGAAAATTTAAAAAAAAAGGAGATAAATATGCAGCAGCAATACACTCCTTATTTACTTTTCTTACTTGGCAAGCAATAAGATTGTTCTTCCATGGTTTGTTCTACAATTTCCACAATAGCCCCACAAGCTTTCTAAAAAAGCAGGTTATGGAACAAGGAGCTTTATTAAACCCACCCTTACCAAAGCCATCTGAAAAAGAACCACTGAAGGAAGCACAAAACAGGCATGTTCACATTTTGCTAAACTGAATGGTTCACTCAGAATGCTGGGAGCCTAGGAGCTATGCTTGATTTACCTACAAAAGATACAAACTTGTAGTTCATGAAGAGTACAGGCCCTGACATGCAGAACTTGGCCTTCAGCTTGGATCGTGGCGGATCATCACACGCTGAGACATGTAGCGCTCTGGGCAGCCCATCCATGTTAAAGATTAAAAAAAGGGACAATGGGGCTCGCTGTCAAGTGCTGTAGGCTGCCTTTAGCCAACTACATCCCCCTCTCTACCAGAGGTGCATGGAGAGGAGTCAGTAGCTGTTTTATTGTTAAAATGTCAGTGCTGAAACCATGATGAGAGTTAGAAGGCATTATAATAATTTTGTTTGGTGTGTGATTTCAATACAAGGCAGAAAGTCGTACACAAGACAGAGACCATAGCTATACTTTTTCACAAGCAGCTGCAATTCAAAATGGCTTAAAACAAGCTTTACTATCAAAGCATTGTGAGCGGGATCTTCAGAATAGCTCAATAGACCCCCTTAAGAGGATACAGAAGGCTGAGCCCCTTTAGGAGATTCTACAGACACTTTCTGATGGATAATTCTGTGTAGTGAAATATAGCACCTTCTGGCTGGTTGGGCCTCTTAAACGCCTCACACACTGCATCTGAATGCGTGGTCCCTGGAACTTGGACTGCAATGCCCAGAGCCGTGCAGCTACAAAAATAAAGACAAAGATGATGGATCATCACACATTGCAAGCCCCATACATCTTAAGGGTACAGACGGATGTAAAGTTTAACATGCATCAAAGTGTAACAGGGTTCAAAGACTGTCAAAAAGAAATGGAGCATTTCAGTCACAGAAACATATAACCCCTGGTGCACCCTTCCCCCATTGTGCTTTAGAATTGCCATGGTGGTAAGCAGCAGCCATACTCTCCACCCTCCCAGGAACCTCCTGGGGTTTCTGGGTCCTGTGCCTCTACTCCTCACCTGCCTAATGGGCAAATGTGCCGGAGAGGATGAGCACTCCCCTTACCCTGGCTACTGCAGGCAGCTCCTGGCACACTGGCACTGGGAACCAAACATACAGGGAGATCACAGGGTGCCAGAATGTGGGAAGCCATGGGGGAAGAGGGAAAGGGGAAAGAGCGCTGGATTGCGAGATGCCTGATGAACCAACCCGCTTAATACACATAACCTTGAACAAACCAGTGTAACATAGTATCTGTTCCCTCCAGGTTCATTTTTATTATGCTTCAGCTACTTTTGGATCATTTAATCAGGTATCTCTGCCTGTATGCTCACCTTCCAAAATGTTTCAAAGGTGCTTCAAAGCTATATGAAACATTTCAAATGTTATATCTGTCCACAGTCCAACACTTCCCATTATAAAAAGATGCTTACAACCTTTAAATTCAGAAAGCATGTGAACACCTCTCATTTTCAGTATGTCTTTTGGGTGCCTATAGACATGCCCATTCACGTACTAATTAGAATGCTAGTCTTTAATTAATTGAGTCTACTCCACATTCGAATTTGAATGCTCCAGCGTTGCTTCACTGTTGCGTGTTTCAAGCCCCTGTGCCTTTCAAAATGGCTACAGGGGTGCTTTATCTAAATCTTGTTGAATGAGCTTTAGTTAAAGCATACCATGGCCATTTTGAAACACACAGGGGCTTAATACATGTGACTGTGAGCCATTTTAATTAGAGCGGCTGTCCGGAAACTGCTCCAATTAACACCCCCCTCCTCCAAGCATGTGTATAGGCAACTTTTAAGTTTAGCATGGAGAAAGCCCTTGAGCTAGATGTGCATTTTCATCTCATCAAGTTCCGCTCAAGTTTGTTGAAGTGTTAAATATGTTGCTTCTTTTTTCTTATTTGTGCACCTCAAGGGGGTTCTGTCAGCCTGCCCAGAACACAACCCTTCTAAAGACCCAGGGCCTTTCTCCCAACAATGGATGACTGCACTGGGAAGTGTAGGGGCAGCTCTAGTGGTCAGGAATGAGGGAAAGCCCTGCTGGACTTCCACTTTTGACTCCTTCACTTCCCCAGCCCCTCACCCCCCAGACTTAGCACAGCGCTCCAGTATCCAGACTCAAGGCCCTGCTCCAAAGTTAACTGCAATCAATGGGAGCTTTTCCATTGATTCCAATGGGCTTGTTATACTGCAGATAAATGGCCCATGAGCCATAGAATAAGATTTAACTCAACAGTTCTTTACTACAATTCCTTCCACTTGCTTTTCTCTAGCAAAGCTCATTCCCACACTTTAGAATCTCTGGCATAAAAAATATGGCTACTGATCGTAGGGACACCAGCTAAGTAGCTCATTGAATGTGCCACAATCGCCCTGATGTTCTTCAGCCTTCCATTATTGCTCAAGTTTCTTGAAGTCTTGCAACTCCCATGATTATACTGTAAGGAGAATGTGCTTACTTGGTCCAGGACTTACACCCCTCGGTGGGTGAAGAGACAGCCGAGTAGTACCCTGGAAGGCATGGCTTACATACGGTATCCTTGTCTTGCTGGACTGTGGTAAAGGAAACAAAAAGATTTTAGCCTCTGAAATTTCACCTCAGATTTGGAAAAGATAAATTTGCTGAGGAGAGTGACCGGAGGTGGGGGTGGGGGTTTCTCTCTTTAAAAAAACAAAACAAAAAAAACTTCCCTAGAACTGAGGAAATTGCACTGGAAGAAGTAACAAGAAGTAAAATCTGGGCAAAGAGTTGTGCCAAATGAAGTGCCTCTTCATATGGGGAAAATGAAAAACATTCAGAACTTGGAAAAACAACTCTGGAATTGATGGTGAAACAATGCACTGCTGAGAATGCCACTCTAATTACCATCCACATACTACTGCAGCTACCTTAACTATGCTATTAAGTTGTATGACTACTGTGATCTATCAGCACCTGATGAAGTCAACTCTGGCTCACAAAAGCTTATATATCTCTGCTTTAGTTAGTGTATAAGGTGCATCTCTATTCTGCCTGACTTTAGATGAACACTGTTACAAAAATGCAGCCATTACAGTAATGAACATAGTACCAGCTAGACCAGAGGAGAATTTCCTTAGTTGATGGCACTGAATTCTGTGCAGTTTCTGTGTTATGCCCTGTATTCCTCTTCTACCAGCATTTATTATTAGCTCAAGGTTATTCCCCTTCTAATTTCCCTGTGCAAAGTTCTTTGTTTAGCCTTAAATTCACTCTCACTTACTGTAAAGACAGAGGTGAATTATCTGTAACATTTGTAGCAAAACCCTGGAGCTGCTTGAGTTGTAACACACACCACATATGCATACTGAAACTTTTCAAAAGGTGTTCATCACTTTTTAACCACTTGTAGTGTCTTGAAATTGAATGTAGGGAGGTCTGTATCATTCAACACAACCTACTTCCTGAGACCTCACTGAATTCATGCTTAAAGCCACTTGTGCAGACAGAAGTTACATTTGTTGCATGAGCGGGCCCTTGAAAGCACTCCAAAGCCATATCCTAACAAAAGTGAACAGCTGCAGAGTGTTTTAAAATTCCCCAATGGCATGACAAATTAATCCTAATTATATGAGGGTTCAATTGAAGGCACTCCAAAGCAGAGCACTTTCATTAACTTCTGTCTGATCAGGCAGCTGGGCTGATGCAGCTCAGCGCTACCCCCAGTGTTGTGTGTCTGATAGGAGGGAGTTTGGGTTGGGGCTTGCCCAGCCTGTGCTAGAAGGAGGGGCAGGTGGATTGGAGTCCCCTGAGGCAGGGGGACTCTATTCCACCTGCTCCCACTCCAGTGTAGGCTGGGCAAACCCCAGCCTAAGCTCCCTTCCCTCCCTGCTCCCATCCTGCAGACAGCACTGGAGCTGGGGGGAGGGAGACAGGGCTAGAAGAGAGAAACTGAAGACACATAGCTGTTTGGCTGGATCAGATCCAAATTGGAGCATGATTCCCCCCCCCCCCAACCCAACAGGAAATGTATTTGGGGTCAGGAGGGTCAGTTTAACTAATGGTGTTTTCTGAGAAGTGCCATGATTTAGACTGGGGAGCTGCACATTTGTCAGCACACACGTGCAATGTTTATTCCAAATCAAATATTGTTTAAACTGGGAGTGCAGCAAAGTCTCCCAGTGCTATTTCAATTCTGAAAATCTTGCAAGCTTCACTTCACCTAAGAATTTAATTACAATGAGAATTCCCAAGCTCCTTCCTGTCCAAAGTAGCATGCAAACTGTAAACACAGTGAGACACTTAGTAAACTTATCAACTCACTTTTCTGTTCAACGGGACCCCCCAAACCACTCTTCTCTTAAAAGGCTGGAAATTATTTTGTACCAGTTGTGTTCCATCTCCTGAAGTGATCTGGAGATTCCCCTATAGGACCATCCATCCTTATCTCTTACCAGGATGCTCAACTCCAAACCCTGGAGCGCATATTGTATTTCGTTTGCAGCCATCCCATGCATCATCCCAGTGGTATCCTGCATGGCATGCACATTGCCGTTGGAATGTCCTGTTTCCTGGATTCACTTCTTCTAAACCTTTCCCTAAATGACAGAGCAGATAGAAGTAAAAATTGTTCAACTGGCTGTGGATTTTTAACTGCACTCCTTATACTTCTTCAATGCCTAGTGCAAAATAATTATTCTGTGGGAGCTGTATCATCCTTTGAAAAGCTCTGGAGATATTGGCAGGGACAAAGCTCCTCACTGTGCCAACTCAAAGTGGCATCTTTGCTAGGAGCCTAAAGGTGCTTGAATTGGGGGGCTGAGATGCCCATACCTTGTGGTGGGCAGAGACATCTCTACATGCCAGCCCCCACAGCAAATAGCAGTGGAAATGAATCTACTAGTGGTGGTATAAGAGGTGTTTCAAAGGAACCAAAGCTCCTTTTTTCCATCCCCATAGGGGATCAATTTGCATTAAAAGATTCACGATGCCTCTGTATGAACAACTCACCTTTATCACATATTTTATGAAGTAAACATTTGTCCTCCTCATTCCAGGTGTCCATATACTCATTTGGACCACAAGGCTGGCATGCTGTCTCAGAAGTGGCAGTGCATTTAGCAGACATAAACTTTCCTGAGGAGAGGAGGAAAAAAGTTAAACCACTTACTAGTCAGTGAAGGGTCTCTAAAGAATACAGACCACGCTACACTATTGGAATTAACATTCAAACTGGGAAAGTTATTATTCCAAATTCCTCACCAAGTCTCAACTTAGTGTAGTACTTAAACACCAGAATAACTTTCCCTGTCCTTTGTATTACTTATCCTTTTCCCTATCCTTCCTATTTAAATTACTTGGTTCCTTTCTACAGCATTTAGTACCCCTACTCCATGCAAGTCCATTCACAGCACCTGGTTAAGATCTGTTTGGGTTTTCAGTTAACAGTTGACAGAGCAGATAATTTTCATCATATCTTGCCTCTATTGCCAGTAATGATATTAGGGTCTGCCTTTTGTATCATTTGGCCTAATGACAGAGTACAGGGAGTACATCTCTGTGTGTGTAAGTTGTGCAACCTGTTATAAGTCTCAGTGCACCGTTAAGCAGTGTTGAGCTTTTTAGTGTGACAACTTCTGGACCATAAAGGCATAGAGTGTTCTGCTGGGGCATATACCATTGCAAGTGCAGGAGCTCTGAGCACTTTAAAATTGGCACCCTATGTTGTGCTGGCTAAACAATCTTAAGGCACCTACTTGTGCAGAGACTTTACTGATGACCTTCTGAATGTGAAGTTTCTATGTGAGGGAACACTTTAATGCAACTCCTAGGTAGGTTGGGGTATGCTCATGGGGAAGGATGTGGTTGCCTATTCAGCATGCTTTTGACTTAACAATTGTCCAGGTGGAAGAATGAAGATACCAATTTATTGATGCTCAACTTTAAGCACCACTTGTGGAGATGGTCAGTGATGAGTTTCATATCAGCATGTAGTGTCTTTTCCAGTTCTGTCATGTTTATTCCTTGGTCTACTATGGCAACATCATCGGTGTACACGTATCACTTAAACCTTGTGTGCAGTAAGTCTGAGGTATATACTAGGGCTGTGCAGAGCAGGTAATATTCGATTCAACAGCAATGTCAAATATTAAACCGGGTCCCACTTCGATTTGCCATCTGCTTTGAGTCAAAGCAGGTCCGCTCTGACTCGAGGTCGAAGCTCAGTCGAATATTCGAGCTGCTTCGACTTCCCCATAGGCTATAATGGGGAAGGTCGAAGCAGGCTATAACTTTGGCATTTCTTGTCTGATCTTGATGAAACTTGCAGAAATGATAGCTCCTAAGGCGCTCACAAAGCATGCCATGTTTCAACAAGATAGGTTTAGAGGGTGCAGGGAAACTGCACCCCAAATTCTTGAGAGCAAACTGCCTGTGACTTCTGTGTGGAAAGCCACAGGGAGCTGAAAACTGCAGGCTTGCTTGCCCCTGAGGAGCCCACAAAGCCTGCTAACTTTCACGGTGATAGGTGCAGGGGTTTGGGGGAAACTGCACCTTAGGCTGCTGACAGACAAAACTCATGCTCCAGACAGAGTGAGGAGGGCGGCATTTGCTCCGTCTGCACCTGGAGCTCGGGGAGCCCCAGCAGCAGGAGGTTCACCTTGAGGAACACCAGCTGCTCCACCAAACCAGGATCCAAGCCAGTGCGGTGGGGTGTCACAACATCCGCAGCCATGCTGAACACCCTCTCGCTTGGCACACTGGTCGGTGGACAGGACAGGTATTCTTGGGCAACTGTGGCCAGATCTGGCCACGTTGGGCTGCGGGTTGCCCAGTAGGCCAAGGGGTCACAGTCCAGGGGCTCCACAGGCTCGGCAAGATAGGCAGACACCACGGTGTGAGGGCTGTCTGCCTGATCCTGGAGTCTGGTGGGTCTGGACCCCCTAATGTTTGCCATGGCCTGCAGGGGGCTGGACTCGATGATCTCCTGAGGTCCCTTCCAGCCCTGATGTCTATGAAATCTATTAAATTAACCCTATCCAATATAAGCATAAATTAATATGAAAAGAAGTTATAAAATAAAAGCAGCAAGTTCTCAGAAATCCCTGTTGCTAGTGTTGCAAGCAGGGAATCTGTTGAAGATCAGGGTTTCCAGCCATCTGGTCTGATGCACAGGTGCTGGAGAACACCATCAGCTCAGAAACTGACCCCAGGGCAGAAAGCAGGGGAGCTGAAAAACTGCTGCCTTTTATGCATTTTCTCTGGCCCTCCCCCAGAGCACTGGGATTGGAAGGGACCTCAGAGAATGCTGACAGGTCACTGGCCTGACACATGTCCATCATGAAAGCACTCCTTCCCCCTCTCCCCCTCCCTCCCCTTACTTTCCCTTCCCCCCCCCAGGAAATCCAGTATAGGCAAGTCAAATATTTGACCCTTGTCGAATATTCAATCCATGCTGTTACTATTCGACTTCCGGTATTTGATTCAACAGCTATTCGACTCGACTTTCACTTTTCAAGGTCAAATATGTCGAATCGAATATTAAGTCGAAGCTTTGCACAGCTCTAGTATATACACTGACAAGAATTAGTGCTAGCGCTGACCCTCGAGGGACTCTATTCTTCAGAGTACATATTCTGCTTTTTTTTTTTTTTTTTGCTTGGCTGGTAGCAAGTTTGAATGATCTGCTGGAGATCACGTTCTGGCTAAAGTGCATAGCTTGGGGTCAGGTAACAGAGTGCAGTTTATATATGAGGCCCTGATGCCATACAGTGCCATACAGTCATAGGTGAACGAGGCAGATAAGACTGCACCTGTTTTCTACTTCATTTCAAAACTGTTTTCTGTCAGATGCAAATAATATAAAACTTATAATATAGTCAGTGACATCTTTTTTTTCCAAATGCCAGCTTTTTCTTGGGGAGCTGGGGACCAGCAATGCTCTCTCTTCTGTTCAGACTTAGGCACTCCTTGAGTTTGTATGTAATGCAGAGTAGTGAGATGGGTTGGTAGCTCTTTGGGTCCTGTGGTGGTTTATTGGTTTTCAGGGTAGAAATCTGTTTTTCTTCAGATTTTTAGAAGGCTTTACTTTCTAGACATTTATACATGTATTTCTGAAGCCATCTTTTCCTTGTGGTTCCAAACTTGCTAACAAAGTCTGGGAATATCTGGTCCAGCAGCCTTGCCAGTCTTGATCACTTTAATTTCTGTGTCAAACTTTTTGCAAGAGATGGGGGAAATTAAATTAAGATTACATAGGGTGATTTAAATTGTTCATGAGTCAGATGTCTAATCATTTGTGTGTGTGGCTTGCTTGGGTTACTGCACTCACTGTTGCTCCACAGTATTTTTGTGATGGAGTTTGCTGACATGGGCAATGTTGTTTTTTGGTGTCTTTGCCTGGAAGGTGGCTAATGGTTTTCCATGCTTGCCTGCTCAAGTGGGTCATATCTAATTCTTCTATGGTTAAAAGCCATCTCTTCTTTTTTATATTGTTCAATGTGGTAGCCAGCTGTTCTGTGATTCTTTTTACGGTTGCAGGGTCATTGCATTGCTTGATGATGCTAGAGTTGTTCTCACTGCTCATCTGAGCATGGCACATACTGGCTTCTATAGCTTCTAGGTACACAGTTTGGCTATTTCAATTAGGCAGCTTGTAAATGTAGTCTTCACTGCTTAAACACTAGTGCTGTGCTTGAGATTAAGCACATACTTTAAATAAGCTTTGCTAGGAACTGGGGAAATAAAACTGAAGAGTCACAAAAGAAAAATGACTTACTAGCCCCTTGTGCAATTTTTTTAAAAGAAGTATTAACTCCTCAGAACAAAAGCACTGATATTTTTACCTGGCTCACACCTTCTGCAGCATCTTCCAGCATATTCATAATATTGTTCACTTTCACATGGTAGAGCAATCTGTAGTGATAACTGGAGAACAGAACAGAAAGGGACATCAACATCAGTATACCAAGAGTTTATAAATTTTTAATCAATTTTTATAAGTGGAAGAAAAACTCTCCTGATACAGCACCTCTGAAAACAATTACCTAGCACTTCTTCCATTGTATTTTCAGCTTCAGTAGTTTTTGGTAGACCAACTAAGTAATTCAAAGCAGACTCTATAGGTCCCTATACACATGCTCTGATGCTCCAATTAGATGCTCAGTATCACATGTATTAAGCATCTTGCATTTCAAAATGGCTGCAGGGGCACTCTAGATAAAACTCGCTGAGCTTTTGTTAAAGCAACCTGAAGCCATTTTGAAATGTGGGATGCTTAATACATGTAACACTGTGGCATTTTAATTAGAGCAGCTGTCCAGGAACCGCTCTAGTTAAAACGCTCCTCCCCCACCCCTGAGAATTTATATAGACCAGTGTTTCCCAACCAGTGTCCCACGGCACAAAAGTGTGTCGTCAGAAATGAACAGGCATGACACAAAATTCTGCCATGGTAATGAGCTGCAATAGGTATGAGGATGCAGGGTGAGGGGGAGTAGGGGAGTGCCTTAACACATGTGCTGTGGAAAATTTTTATTAATGTAAGTGTGCCTTGGGCTGGAAAAGGTTGGGAAACACTGGCATAGACACCCTATCTGCCCATCCACAGCTGTGATAGCCATGGGATGAACAAACAACTCAGGTCTGCAATTTATTAGGCACTTTTGACCTGTCTAATAACCCATCTCTTTCAGCTGTTCTGTCCCTTAACTTTTGACGCCACCATTAAAAAATAACTAGCTTGGCAGAATCACTTCCTCTCTCCCCTAAATCAAAATAACCCCAGTCCGAGATCCAGTACTGGGAAGATTTAATAGTGGGTCAATGACAGCTTTAGCATACAATAGTTGGCAAATGTGGCAGAAATAAAATCAAGTGATTTAATTTTTAAAAAGAATTTCCAATTTCCCACTAGGACTCACACCCCTTACACTGAGGGCCCCTCTAGACATTCAGGTAAAGATGTGATAGGGTCTGATGCATGATCCAGGCAATCATGCTTCCTGCTATGCCACATGTGCATAGCAGAAGGTAGAATTATGGGATCCAGCATCAAATCCAATTGCACATTATTGCCAGTGCATAGGGAACCGGGGGTCATGACCCTGGGCTTCTCCTGCACCAGCTCCCACTGCTAAGAGCCCCACAGCTGATGGGGCTTGTAGCAGGGGCACCGCATGGAATGCTGCCTGCACTCTGGGCCTCATCAGCTGTGGGGCTCACAGCAGGTGGTGCACCCTTGCAGCTGTGAGTCCCATCAATTGATGGGGCTCTTAGGCACAGGGGCACTTCTGGCCAGATGTTCAATTAGTTGTGTGATACAAAAAAGCCAAAGTGATTCTACATGTTTTGTGGTATAACTTTGTGGCTTATTCCTTGTTTTATCATGGCATTCATTGATTGAACATGTGCCTGGGTCACAACTTAAGACATAATTACCTGATTAATCACATCCTAAAGACTCAGAGAGAAATGCAGCTCTCCATTCTAACTCATGGTGCTTTGCTAGAGCACCATGAGTTAGACTGATCCTCCTGAGCCAACAGACATTAGCTGTTGGGTCTGAAGGGTGGAGGATGGACTCCAATTTCAGGTCAATCCAGGGAGAGAGGTGGTGTCTCTGCTGCATCTCTCCCCAACTCTGCCCCTCCTCCCATAGCTCTGGTGCTGTGTCTGGATGGGAGGGGGGAGAAGGCAGGGGAGGGAAACTTGTTCTGGGGGTTCCCCAGCTGTGCTAGAGGGGGAGGATTAGAGCCCTGCACCTCAGAGGGACTCCAATCTACCTATCCCACCCTCCAGCATTGACTGGGCAACCCCCAGAATGACAGCCCCCCACTCCCTTTCCCTTCTTCCATTCGGAAAACAGTGCAGGAAGCAGGGCAGCTCAGCCTTGCTCCCAGTGTGTGCAGACACAAGTTACTGAGGGTGCTCAGCTTTGGAGCACCTTCATCTGAACCCTTGTGTAATGAGGGCTCAGATTGTTGCCGGATTGGGTCCTTTTGAAGTATTCTGCAGTTATGCACTTCTGTTTGGTCATGGCTATACAGCACTTTCAGAGTCCAGATCAGGGGAAAATTGTCACTTCTGTCTATGCCTTAAGTGTATGTATAGATGAGGACTGAGTCCCAGAAAATGATGGACCTTCATTGGTGACATTTTAAGTTATTTTTATAGCTCCCTCTGAGCCCTGCAAAGTTGATCTCATTGGAATTGTAAATTCTGGCTGTAGAGATGATATACATTTTTTTTTTTTAATCTGGCATTCATTAAAATCCACTCAGTAACAAGAGGCAAAATGCACAAAAGTTGTCTTTATTTTCCATTAGGTCTCCAAATGAATAACTTGCAGAACTCAAGCTTACTTATACCAGATGTGAGTAATGCAGTCATGCCATTGTTAACTATTGCTTTTATACTACTTAAGACACTTCCCAAACCTTCATTTTTAGTGGTTAACAATAAATGAAACACTATTGACAGAATCCTGGACTCTTCCTTTGATAAGAATGCAGTAAGATTTCTGCTGCAGGTCAAAGGATGCTTTCAATTCATACAAGCACCATGGGCACAGATGAAGTGAAATTCATAGCAGTTTCCATTCCCCTACTTACTTGTCTGTTCTTGTTTCCTCCTACTCTCCACTTGTTCTTTTTGTTCCTTTCTGTTCCCAGACTTTTTATATCCTTACACGTCACAACCTCTAAAGCTGGTGGGGATGCAGGCAGGTCTCACAACTTAGAGTTCCTCCCGTGTCTCTTGTGCCCAGTCAGCATTTTCCCATAATTAAAATCCTTCCTAAATGCATTTCTTCCAGCTTTGAGTTATAGCATGGTTCATTATTTCAGTGTCTGCACTGACGGATTATATGCAAGTTAGATGAAGAATCTGAATTTGATGGTTGTGTCTTTTTAAGTGTTTACCTGGTGCCAATGCAATTCATAATAGCTGTAGCAACCCTGAGGTAAACGGAGGATCCAACCCTGCAAGTGTAGCTCTTTTGTCTCATTTTTGTTCCTGCCTGTTTCCCCTAATCCATGCGTCTATAATCACTTGTTGTCTCTTGCTTTATATGGTAAATTCTTTAGAGCAAAGACTGTTTTTTTTTTAATTTGCATTTTTGCAGTGCCTGGCATGACAGAGTCCTGGTTCCCAGAACAGTACAAATCAATGAGTCATCACAAAAGCTTCCACAGAAGCATAATCTTAATAATGGATCCCTGAATCCTTCCCAATGAATGCAAGTGGTCAATATTCAGGACCATGTGCACCACTGATATGAAAATAGCTAGTCCCAGGAACAACTGGGGGTGGCAATGGGGTAGAAGAGCAGAGGGATAGCCTAAGGGATGAATGTTGATGCTCTTCACTGTGACATGGGCAAAATTTGAACATCCCTGTGCTTGGAGAGATATGCTGACTTTCTGACTTCACAGAAATAGAAGCATGCAGTAAATTATTACCAGAGCTGCAGCACAGTACTGGGACTTTCTGGAAAGAGTAAACAACAGATAAAGGCCCTGTAAATGAACAATTTCTTATTTGTAGCCATCTTGAAATCCAAGCAAAATGAACAAGGCAAAACGACTGGTTGTGGTATTTGCTTTTTTGCACAAAATAATGTTTTTTCTTCCTTGTTTGCTCCAATTTAGAAGTTCCTCTTTAGACAACATTACCGAAGTGCTAAGCGAGGCCAAAGTCCTTCATTTTAAGGAAGGATATGCAAATCTATTTTAGAACACAGAGCTAAAGGGTTGGGAATCATTTTTGAAAAATCTAAACTCAGTGTGAGTGGAAGAGGCGACCGACCACATGCAGACAGCCCTGCAGTGGTTCCTCTTACGCTTGGAATCTGGACAATGGGCTAGTTCTTTGGTTACCTGTTATAGATCCTTTTATACTTCCCCTGTTACAATATAAACAGGGCTTTTGTTACAAAATATCCTCAGACACAGCTGCATAAATGTGTACCCTGTAACAATGAGCAGTCTTTGCCTCTGGTGGAATCACTTCACTTATATAAAGCAGCTACTATTTACAAAACCTCCCTACCCTTACTGTATTGAAAGTGCATATGGGAGATGAGAGTAATGATGTTCAGGTACCGAACAAACCAAATTTCTTATACTGAACTGCAATGGAGCCCAAGCCTAGCAACCAGGGGGAAGGTGTAGAAAGGGCAGCTGTTTTGTGTCTGATAGAGAGATATAGCGTGGGAGCTAGGGTGAGAGAAAGAAGTAGTAGTAAAAGAATATATGGGAGACAGGAATTTGTGTTTTTGATCACATTGGGATCTTAGTATCTTAAACTAGGAAGAATTTTTGCATGCAGGGTGGAGGCAGCTGCTCTCTCCCATGGAGATAGCTATATGTAGGCCTCACACTCAAACTGGACAGGGGGGAGGGGAGGGCACTGACCTTGCATCTCTACTCATGATGGTATTACTCCTATGGTGCATAATGGCTGCAAAGTAACAGAACTCCTCACTCAAGGGACTGCAGGACTATATCTCAGTATGAAACTGGACAGAAGCTTCCCCCTGCCCCCAGGAGGGGAGAGACTTAAGGTACTTCCATTGACCACCCCCACCCTCCCTCCACCTCCCCAGTCAGTGCAATGTCTGAGTGTCTCACACTTATGAACACATTTATCCTGAACACCATTGCAAGGTAGGGCAGAAGCACTATTACCACTACTGCGTTGCAGAAGAGGAACTGTGGTTCAGACCCACAAGAGTCATGTTGATATCAGATCCCTGCTGAGTTCAGGACTGCCACTAAAGACAATGACTACCACTTATTCCTGCTCTAGAGACATCCAAGCCCGGCAGTGTCAATGGCTTAAAGTTGTAGTAGGCAAACTTTTCTGGCTGCAGGCCAGAATGACCCACCTGAAGTTGGCATTAGAACCCAACCACCACTGGTGCTTTCTTCCCACAGTGGTACAGGGAACATGCCTGCAGCCTAAGTCCCCCAAACCAAAGCCCCACATCTGTGGGCCAGGCCCATGGACTCTACAGGCTGGATCTGGCCTCTGTATGTTACCACCCTCTGGCTTAGAGGCCCACACAGAGCACATGAGAACAACACTGGGCCATGTGCTTATGATCTTGCCCCCCACCAAGCCATCTACTCCACCTAATTGCCAGGTTTGGACACACACAGAACAGAAGCAGATTCACAGAAGTTTAGGGCTGGAAGGGACCTCGTGAGATCATTGGGTCCAGCCCCCCTGCTCTGGGCAGGAAAGACTGCTGGGGTCAAGTCACCCCAGCAAGGAGTGTGTCCAGTCTCCTTTTGAAGATCTCCAGGGTAGATGCCTGCACCACCCCCTCTGGGAGTCTGTTCCAGCATCTGGTCACGCGAACTGTGAAGAAGTTTTTCCTTCTATCCGGTCTGAAACCGTCTTCTAGGAGTTTATGACCATTGCTCCTGTTTTTCCCCTGGGGCACTTTGGTGAATAGTTGTTCACCTAGCCCCTGATGCTCTCCCCTGATATATTTGTACGCTGCCACCAAATCCCCCCGAAGCAAATGGGACAGGTTTACTTCCTGGACTCAGCCTCAGCAGGCAGGCAGCACAGTAATGGCCTAAGTGACTTGCCAACAACTATATAAGCAGAGCAGGGGATTGAACCCACAATTTTGGTCCTGGACCAACACCTTAACTTTTGGACGATCCTCCTTCCCTTACAAAGATAATTCTGGCTGTATAAATCCCAGTGAACCTAATAATACCATGTGAAAGGGTCATATTTCCACAGGTTCTTTCCCCCACAATCTTACAAATACTGTGTATATGAATAAAAGGGAAAATAACAAACTTCACTGGAAGTTCACTCAAACAGAGATGAGCCTTTCAGATCGGCAGGCTATAAATCTAAAAAAATTAATAGATAAATTACTCTCCTCTTCTCATCTTACTCTCCTCTTTTCATTAAGTCCCATGAACATGGGAAAGTTAACATTTGATGATGATCAGATATACTGGTAGAATAAATAAAAAAATAAAAATTTAGCCTACAATTATACCTTTAGAAAGGATTTTGCTGCAATCAAATAAATTTCAACTCTCTTGTTCAATTCCGTTCCCCCATGTATTTGACAACATGCAATGGAGGGAGCACAAACATGATTAAGAAAAATTTCCCTTGCAACTTCATGAAATCCAAGTGCCTGACTTTTTTCAAGGGTTCAGCATGTAGCCATGTAGGTCTAAGGCAGAGGTTTTCAACCTTTTTGGGTCAGTGTACCCCCAGCAGCTGGTCAAGAAGGAAGGAGTCCTTGGCAGCTGGTCAATGAGTGGTGGTTGTGGTGGTGGGGGGCCTCCAGCAGGGGGGGGCAGTGAAACCGTGGGTGTTAAAAGTGCCACTGGCAGTGGAAATGGCGATGGCAGTGGCATCCACTCCTGAGTACCCCCTGAGGCCTTCTCAAGTACCCCTGATTGAAAACCCCTGGTCTAAGGACATAGGTCGACAAGGTTCTTTGGGTAAGATATC
Organism: Crocodylus siamensis; assembly: GCF_052110815.1. Lineage (NCBI taxonomy): Eukaryota > Metazoa > Chordata > Crocodylia > Crocodylidae > Crocodylus > Crocodylus siamensis. The sequence continues at coordinate 136,971,681 of NC_143397.1, forward strand.
GGATTTACCGAAAGAACCTTGTCTGGCTTTTTTGCAAAGCACTTCAGCACATGCTTAGTTTTAAGCCTGCAAATAGTCCCACTGACTTCCTGGGGACAGAAAACATGCTCAAGCTCACCAAGAGTGTGTTTGGAGATTTAAGATATACGCATCAATGAATCACAGCTACAAAGCTCAGCTGTGTTAGTCAGACTTAGAAAAAAAATACACACGCATAGGTGCTTCTAAAAGGGGGAACTAGCAGAAGTCAGATTCCTGTCCTCAGGCCTAAGGAAATATTTATTTCTGGTGTTGTTGAGCAATCTGATGGCAGGAGAAGTTGTGTGTCATGGGAGCTAAAATTACTTTCTCGCTCAAATGAATATTCAGGCAGACAGCAGAAAGGATAGGGTTGCCTGGCCCTCCCTCCTTTGAAAGTTAAAAAAAATTAAAAAAAAGAAACTGGAAGAACAAGCCTGGGGTTTTCCAGGTTTTTTTCATGTCAGTTCTGGTCCAGAATCTGAGGTCCCAGGAGGACTGTGTAGTAGGGATGCACTTTAGTTTGCAACAGCTGAAGCTTAAAGTACGGTTATTCTCAGAAGATGACTATTTGAAAACAAAACTTTCTTACTTGGCATATCTGCTACAACAGGGTCTTCTTGTCATTTCTCATCATCATATAGAGCAAATCACACATTTGTGCCATTTAGCACAGCAGACAAAGTACTATTCAAATGCAGGAGCTTAGTTTTAACAGAGATAAATAAAAAGAGGAGAAACCAGTGGATTGTCAGCACCTCAGTCCTTGACAAGGCACCAAAGAGCAGTGGAATCACTGTCTTTCCACCATGACCGTGAGGATCAAGGTTAGACCACTGACTTGCATTGGCTAGCCTCTTAAACTGACCATCTGTTTCTACAACTGGGACTAGCTATGCAGTATTTTCCTGCTTTAAAATACACCCCTTTCTTTATATAGAAAAAGCCCTCCAATCTACTTGGAGATAGTTGTGTATCTTAAGTCTTTCTGCCACATCACTAATACAGCTGGCTGGCTGAGCTGAATGAAACCAAATGTATCTTGGATTGTTAACAATTTGTTAAAAGCCAAAAGTCTCTGACTTAAAAAGGATTCCTTTGTTTTTAAACGGTATTTTTAGTGATTTTAAGAGTAAACAATATGTTTGCTGGGGGGGGTCAAAATGTTTTTGTGTTGATGTTTCCTCATAATTTCAAGTATTTTTAAATAGGTACTTTAACTACTTTTAAGAAAAAGTAAAGAAAATTTGGATATGAACGGTAATTTCAGTACCAAAATCTTTAAATATATTCTTTATAAAAAAATAAAAATGCAACGTTCCAATTTTCTGAGTTATATTGTAGGATTGTTTTAAACTGCAATATTGACATACATTTGCTAAAATGACATTGTGCCTCATTATTTTACACTAAAAAAAAGCTGTATGTAAAAAAGTTCAGCTTGCTTCACTTTACAGTTCTTTTATTCCTTTTGAAAAATGCTCTATGCTCCACCACAAACAGCATTAGGGTTGTAACCATAAAAAAAAGAGAATTTGCCATCTCACTTCTGCATAACAGTACACCTTCACGTATGCACATCCAGAATTTAGATCCTGAAAACTTTGTTTTGCTGCTTAATATAAAATACGTAAGAAAAAAAAAAATCACTGGAGTGGGGACTCGAGATCTCCCATCTACTATGCAATGCAAGAAGCACTCTCCTTTTCCTCCCATTCTAGGACACAAGGAATAATAGGTGTCTATACACATGCTCTGGAGTGCCTGGGAGAGTGAAGATGGTTTTAATTAGAGCAGCCTTGAGACAGCCACTCTTATTAAAATGCTGCAATGTCACGTGTATTAAGTATCCCACATTTCAAAATGGCTGGAAGGGTGCTTTAACTAAAGCTTGCTGAGCAAGTTTTACTTAAAATGCCCCTGCAGCCATTTTGAAATGCAGGATGTTTAATACACATGATGCTGTGGCATGCTGGATCATTCTAATTAGGACTGTTCTAATCCAGCAGACTCAATGTGTTCTAATTAAAATGGGCTGGAGCAGGTGTAGAGGCACCCAATTATTCCATGTAAAGTGGAACAGTTTCATGAGGCAGTTTTAATGGTGCTCTTGCATTTCCCCCTGGTCAGACTACTCTACTAGGTCTTGATGGATATAGGTTCAAATCCCCTCAAACAGAAGGGAGATTTTAAATATCCTGGATGAGGGCTCTAACCAGTGTGCTACAGGCTAACACATAGGCCACAGCACCAAAACCACTGCCACCTCAGTTTGGAGAGAAAGGCCTGGCTTGTGACTCTAGGAGAAAGTTCATGTTGTGGACCCTAACGCCAAGTACAGACATTATACTTTTACTGGTATAAGTGGCCATGTGTAGACAAAACAAGGTGCATGCGTGCACGATACTTTAAAGACGGCTAAACGCTTTTGCACTGCTTTAATGGTGTCGGTGTTTGCACGCCTTGGTGGCATATTACGCATTAATTTCAGCTGTTGGAGGAAATTTGGCAGCGTAATGCACTGTAAATGACTTGGGATGAAGAAAACTAAAACTCCTCCCAGGCATTTTAGTTTGCTGACCCTACAGACTCAGAGCAAAGCATCAGGCTCTGTGCAGCTCCATGGCTCTGCAGGAAGCCTTTCAGGCAGCCTAGCAGCAGCCCAGGAAAGCAGGCTCCACCCAAGAAAAGTGGTGAGCCTGACCTCCCCCCTTCCAACCCTGGAGCCTGCCTGCCTGAGCTGCATGGGGGCCTGGTGCTTCCCTCTGCAGCTCTGGTGCCCCCCGGGACCGCCTGAGCCAGGTGCCTGTGGGCAGCTGCAGCCTGGGCAGGGGGCTACTGCTGCCACGGAGGGAAGCACCAGCCTCCCCCCAGCAGCTTTTAAAAACCCACCACTTCAATTTAGGGCCCCCATTTCGTCTACACACTCAGCGATAGGAAGCTGGTCTATACCCGTAACAGAATAGAAGTTTGGTACACATAGACTGGTTTAAAAAACACGGAACCCAGTCTAAGATTGGCCCCCACCAACAGGAGAAGATGTGTTCTGTTCGCTACCTATCTAAACTACACCACTTACAGAAAACTGTGATCTAAGGTTGCAACTTAGATTGATCCTGCCTCGGGTGTTTTGTATGTCCATACCTAGCCCAAGAGGCCACAGCAAAGCGCCTGAGAAGAGTGGCTAGTTCAAGAGTGATTAACCCTATGGTCTTGACAGGTCCATTTTTAACTTCTTCCATGCACTGTACAGAGAACTGGGGTGCCTAATTTATGTGGAGTCCACTGCAGGGGCAAAAGTCCCAAGAGCTCAGCAGGGATGTCCTTCTGAGGATCTGGCTTTTTAGCACTTCTTGCCCCAAGGTGACAAAGCCAGCTTTGTTTAATGTTTAGGTTAGCACTCAGATGATGGGGGCTATACCTATAAAGTTTGAAATCATGAAGCCCCGAAGTGAAATCAGTGAAAAACTGTGTCATTCTAGATGGCACAATATATCCTTAGCTTTCCTAGTCTGTTGCTGAGGCCACTTCCCTTGATTAACCCCTCAGGCCAGAAACAGGATTCTGGAAATGGAAAGGGCATGCTGTTCTTTCTTTAGGCTTTTCCAGTTCACCTTCCACCTATCACCCCCACCCAAGGAGCAAGGAGCATCTTTCAGTTCTGTATTTTTACAGGGCCTGGTACTTTGGGGTCCTAGTCCAATGATACAATAAGACAAATAAATGTTATTTGAAAAAGAACTTATTCTCCCCCTCCCCAATATTGTGATTATAAAGGGGTGTAAGATGTAGGCTAAAGATGTATAAGCTTGCATATACAGACTGGTGAACACAGTACTTCACTGCTAAAACAAATTCAGCTGCAAAACACCAAAGTTGCAGATGGGTAGCTTCATCTGTTTACTTCCAGGTCTGTAGTTCAACACAAATTCTTTTAGGTTGTGAATGAAATGTTTTTGGTGATGTCAACTTTCCAGTGACCAGTAAACCACATCACATAACCACCATCACATGGTGAAACGTAGTCGGGAAGTGCAAAAGGCAAAGGCAGACTAAAGACCAAATGCTATTTCAGCCTCAGAAAATAACCCTTGGAGACTTTCTGGATCCTGCAACTTCCAAAACCAATGAGGCAGGAAAGACTATAAAGTCAACCAATTACAAGGACTTTTAAAAACATTTATGATTTTTACCTGGGAAGACAGATGCATGGGGGAGGAGGGAAGTTTACTTCCCTAGCAACTGCTCTGCATACTTTAATGGTTCCTCTGGGTTTGGTTTAACAAACAGCCAAGACCAATTCCACTTGAAAGAGATTGCTTGACCAATGGCAGGACTCTGCCAACAGGAAGGACCATGAACCAAACAAATCCCATGAGAGTTATTTTTTCTTATTCAGACTGTGTGAAGGGGAAGTGGTGGCATTGACCGATCCTATTCTCTAATGATGAGTGAAGGGCTGACAGGAACCTACGCAGGTTAGATGAGATTAAAGTGATAATAGCTTTCAAGATATAGAAGCTTACTGAATTTGAAAATTGCATAGCTCTCCTCCAGGTTTTTTGCAGGACAAAAAACTTAAGAAGTGTCAACAAATAAAGCGGTGTATCTAATTTCCATGCACTGAGTTGCTTAGGGTCAGAATATTTATTATTTTATTCTACGGTAACACAGAACACGTCCATTATGAGGTTCACTAAAAACAGCCTACTTAAACTGCAGGTCAGGACAAAGCAGGCAAGTACAAGAATGGAAACAGAAGCATGGATAGTTGAATGATATTGGGGCAGAGCTGTGAAGAGAACATGGGTATCCTGTGTCATCTGCCCACTGTGCCATCCACTGCTACCCAGACTACCTTTAAGCAATTCAAGAAAAAATATTCAAGCTCAACTTAAATTGTCAGCTCCTCAGGGTAGGCACCATTTTTGTCCTGGATCTGCAGCACCTAGTACTATAGGGTTCTGGTTCATGACTAAGTCTACTGGGTATTACAGAAAAAAAAATTATTTGTCCAAAACCAGTTTTTAAAAATATCAGTTAAACAAGGCAACAGTCTGTAGCCAGACAGAACAAAAGAGTAATGATATGCTTAGGTGAAAGAAGCCTGAAGAGGCAAATCTGGTTAAAATACAAGTGAGCTCAGTATTTTCTTTCTTCCTTCTTTACACAGTCACAACAACTGCTCAAAAGTTAACATATGTTTTGAATTAAATGAATACATTTCCAGTACCTTGATGCTCACTAAAAAAGAGTGCCACCTGTAACAGGCCTCTATTGCTTTTTGTGTATAGCAGAGGGTTTTTTTGTTTTGTTTTTTAGCTTACTTAATCAACCTAAACTAATGGCTTTGATTCAAAAACTACTAAGTGGGATTCTTGGATCTGTGATATAGAGGGTGCCAGAGATGACCATAATTTTCCCTTTTGGTTTTACAAATCTATTTTATACAAGACTAATCCATGAGCAGACATAGAAAATGTGTTATTTGGATATATTATGCATGTGTTGTTTTGTTTTGCTTTTCACAAAGCAAAGCTACATTTCATATATTATATAAGACCAGAAGCCACACACATGCAAGTTGAAGTTATCTGCAAGTTCTGGAACTCTTTGGCTAGGACAGAAATTACACATAAACTGGTATAAGTGATCAGAAATCAGTTCAAATCTGTAACACAAAAGAAGTTCAGTGCACATAGGGCTCCTACACACGTGCACAGAGCTGACTCTGACGTGCTGGAGCATGGAAATTGATGTGCTCTGGCAGCCTCATGTGTCACGTGCGTCAGCGTCAACACACGTCTCCACACTGACAAAATGGCCGCGGCATGCTTTGAAATAAAACGCGTTCAATGAGCTTTAGTTCAAAGTGCCCTGCCACCATTTTTTCACATGATGCTCAGGTGCTTTTAATTAGTGTGGCTCACTAATTAAGTCACCCAGTGCCACAACCATAAGCACATGTAAAAATGCCTATAGATTGCTTTTGAAATGGCTAAAACTGGTTTAAGATAAACCCAGATGGATCTATTGAACTTCTGTCCCGGATACCTTTCAGATTCAAGTCAACTGTGTTCTGTAGCACAGAGTTTCTCAACCTGTGGTACAGATACCCCTGGGGGTACATGAGACACAGGCAGGGGGTACGCAGGTACCCCAACTCTCTCTCATCCTCTTTTCCTCTCTCTCTTGCCTCTTCCTCCTCTCAAAACTATGGCAAAAAAATTGGTGCAGTTTACAAAATTTAATTCCTCAGTGATAATTTGGTGTGCCATGCTTCACGCGACACTGGGTTCAGCCCTCCTAACTTTGGCCAACATCACCTCTAGCCCAGGTAGATCCGTGAGCTGTGCACCCCTGGTGTAAAAGGTGGCAACCCAGCCACACCACATCAGACATCTTTCATATCATGGCCTTATATACACCGCCCTTCTTCCAACATATGGCACACATTAGTCTGTAAATATAAGATCCTCTGGAAAATTGAGTGTTGGGGTACTTATTAACATTTTCAGAAGTTAGGGGGTACTTGCCCTGGCACAGTGGTTCCCAAACCTTTTTTTCCTGCAGACCGGCATAAGAACAGGACAGGGCACGTGGAGCCGGCTGCCTCCCTCCCTCCCAGGTCTGGCCTGTCCGCCAGCTTTAATCCAACGCGTGCCTGCTGGCAGTGGAAGCCACTCCCCTGGGTGGACAGGCTCCGAGCAGGAGGCTTGTGCTACAACCTGGTAGCCAACCCTTCACGGCCTGGTACCAGGCTGTGGCCTGCTGGTTGGGAGCCTCTGCTCTAGCATCTCGAGATCTTTTGCACCTGCCCCACAAACCTCCTCTCTTTGCAGGTTTGGCAGGCTAGCCTGGGCCCAAGTGGCCAGCTCAAGCAGAGCAGGGAGGTATGCTTTAGTGCCCCCTGGCTTCTGGCCTGGGCCACTGCAGGCATGTGGCTGCATTTCTGGAATCACAAGTGAATGTCTGTTCAATTGCTTCTTGGTTCAATCTATGCCACTTGGACCAACATGTGAAGATTGTATCAATTCAGCCTTGGGCTTTTTGGCTGTCTGTATTTAGCATTTCTGACGATGATAAATGCTATTAAATAATAGCCAGCAGAGTAGCATGCACATTTTTGCTTTAATATGCTGCCAGAGTACATCATCCTATATTAACACACCTCTTGTTGTCTAGTGTGCATGAGGTCAAACCTGCAGAATCTCAAATTCCAGGTGGAACCAGCCCATGAGGAGACTAAAGCTGTATGTGTCTGAGGAGCAGCAGGCTGTTAACACTTGGTGCTGCTTTGGTGGATTCCATTGTGCTCACAATTCTTTGGGCAGAAAACAAGACCAATATCAGGGGCTTACCAACTCCTTTGGAAAATGGCCATATTCAACATGCGCTCTCCATGCATCCAAACTAACCTGCCTCCAAGTGAACTATATCACCTGATCATGCATTAGAATTGCATGACTGGATCGCCAACTTCTCCATCAGAGCAGCTAGCAGCACACAGTGCCTAATCTTTCTGCCTATAAAAAGAGTAGAGGAATAAAGGATTGGGCCTGACTCTTCATTTTACTCTCCTGTAGTCATCCGCTAAGAACCATGTTCACCATTTCCTATTTACTTAGGGCATGATCCACCAGTCATTCGAGTCAATGGAAAGATTCTCCTGGACTCCAAAGGCCTTTGGAACATATTCTTAATGAGTCAGTTTCACCACACATGACATGGGCCAAACAAATCCTGATTCTATCTCCAACCCTTAGTTCTTTTACCTCTCTGCCCCTGCCACATTGCCCCCTTTTAGAAATCCTAGGGAGAGAAAATGGGAGAGCCTGCCTTTCTGCTACAAGTGTTATCAGAGGCTAGATTCAAGGATTAGATACTTGGTAGCATCTAAAAAGAGCTTCCTTAGACAAATATAAGGGCTAAACTTGAGGCGTGCTGGGAACTGCAGTATGTGTTTAGGCTCTGGAGAGAAATAGCCTTTGTTCTGGGTCAAATTCCATTCCCCTTCTGGGTCCAGATTGCTCCAGCTGGAACTCATGGCAAGACTCCCATCAACTTCAGCAGGAGAGATACAGTCCTATCTAAATCACATTATTAATTGCTATTTAGTTTTGTTTGCAACCACAATGTTCTACACACTGCACAAACATAAGTGGAAGCCAAGTCCCTACCCTACAGAACTGGTGCTAAGCATATTGCAAAATTCCTTCATGTGAAGAACAGAAAAAGAAAGAAAACTAAAATCCAGTATTTATTAGCTGTTGAACGTTCATGCAAACTATACAACGATGCATTGGAAACAACTTAGAAGAAGTTGGAGGGAACCTGTATTATGCCCTGCTGGAGTCTGCAGAGAAAGGGGCTCTTTGTCCCACCACACCCTGCCATTTTCAGCTGTTGCTAAGTCCAATAACCTCCTTTGTTCTGCAGCATTTGACTCCTTGAACTTTGTACTTTCCCCAACCCTAGGCAAGCCATAAAAGCAGCAAGTATTGTTAGAAGAATAATTTATTATTGGAAGCAAAGCCTACATAAAGTCCAGAGTACAGTGTCTCTAAACTGCTCCTCATTTTTATACTGTATTTATCAAACACAAATATTTGCTTTTCTCCCCATCTGAATGCTTCACTTCTAAATAGCTACTGTACAAAAACCTTTCTCCCATGGAGCCAACACCATTTTAAGCAGAAATGTAAACAGTAGTACTGAGATTCTTCTCTAGTTCCACCTGACAAATCAATATATCAATTAAACTAGAAATAGCAGAAGTACAGAATTGCTGAATCCTATGCTGGCCCATGTATCTGACCACAAGTCAGTTTAGGGAGACAAAGAACAATCACCCTAGATCAGGGGTGGGCAAAATGCAGCCCGTGGGCTGGATGTGGTCCACCAGGCCATTCTATCCGGCCTGCAGGGCCCCTAAAAAATTAAGAAAATTAATAGTTATCTGTCCCTAGCTGCCTGTCATGCGGCCCTTGATGGCTTGCCAAAACTCAGTAAGCGGCCCTCCACCCAAAATAATTGCCCGCCCTGTCCTAGATACTATGCGAGATGGCCCAATGTCTATTTCCTTCTTATTTTCATCTGCCTGGTCTCCAGCAAATTATGCATGTCTAAAAAAAAGGCCAATGCAGTTTTGGGCTGCATATTCAGAGAAGTGTCACACATGGAGAAGAGAGATTCTGCATTTAGTCATCATACTGCAAGTTCTTTGGGGCAGAGGTCATCACCTATTTGTCCCATGCATGGCCAGCACTCATAACTAGAGCCCCAGTTACAGGCTATACTTTTGTTTTGTGTTCATATGGTATTTAGCACAGTGAGATCCTGGTGTCTGACTGTAAGGAGCAAACAAAGAAAAGCAACAAGACTCCAATATGACTTCTGCCAATAATTTTGAAGCACTAATTCAGGTGGCATCACTATTTTTTAAGTGACAAGGATGTTCAGCCTTGCTTTATATCACCAAAAATTTATTTTGCACAGGTATCTACTTAGTATTTTTTCTCTTCCCATCTAGGGAACAATAGTACTAGTTCAACACCAGTAGATGCATCACTGCAGTGGCTCTACTGGAATCACTGTTGCTTACAACTAACACTTTTCCTTCTTACAAATGGATGGACCATGAATAGGGATCTACCAAAACTGCAATTTTGTGGAAAACATGAAATCTGTCATTGCCCATGAAAGCAAGCAATGTTCACACAATCCATGGGGAAAAAACAAAGAAAACTTACTGAAAATAAAATCTGGCTCCCCAGAGGGAGCCAGCAGTCCTCACAGCACTGCAGCTGGGCCGTACAGCCTGCCATGGGGCAAGGTGAGGACTGCCAGCACAAAGGGGAGTTCAGGATGGCTGCTGACCTGACACCTCACTGCTGATTGGCTGTGAGAGCTGCCTGTCATATGGCCCTGCCCCTCTTTACCAATCAGTGGCAAGGGGCAGGATCACCAGGGCCCTTGGCCAAAGGCACAGGGGTGGGGCAGCCACAATAAGACCTCAAAATGGCCACTGGCCTCACAGTCTGCCTGCAAAATCAGCTGGCTGCCTCCTCGAGTTGGGTAGACCCCTAGCCATGAAGCAAACAAACAAACAAAAAAAGCACAAAAACTTGGCTTCCATCGCTAAATTTTGTGAAACATACTGACATTTTCTAGAATGTTTTGTATTCATTAGCCTGTGAAATTTAGGGGTGGTTTACCTGGTTGTGTTGGAAAGAGAGATTAACGTTTTACTGGGAGCAGGTGGGTTACAGCCATTAAGGCAAGTGCAAAATGAATAACCCACTTCAAATTATGAACTGAAAACTACTCTATACTCGCACTAGATAGCCAACAATTACATTTCATATTAATGAAAAAGTGTTTTACATATGCTCCACATTATATGTTCCAGATTTTTTGTGGACCCTCTGGAGAAAACCTGAAAGGAATTAAAATATTATTGATTCCTTCCCTGTAACCTTTCCTGAAAAGTATATTTTTTGACAACCAATTTATATCAAAATAACTCATATCTTCAATGCTATTGCAAAGCAATCCAAGAGAGATGTCTACATGTTGGCCCAAGATATTTTTAAAGATATCTGAGGTCTTCAAAATGTGATTACCCTACAGGGCCAGATACTGTGTGGACAATACAACAGAAGTAAAAAAAACTCTAAAGAAGTTGTTTTGCAGGCTGGACAAGATGCATTGGGTGTGTCTATACGTTTATTAATATGTCATAATTACAGCACATTAAGTTTAGCACCTGTAATTCTAGATACTAACTCAATGCGCCATAATTGGCACTATTGTGCAGTAGTGCTGGCACATACTTTTTTGTGATGCTAATTCTACTGTGCATTAGCACATTATCCTGGTTTTTGCCAGTTCTGCTAGTGCACAGTAGAATTCGTCTACTGAGCTTTTAACATCTCATGTGGATGCTCCCATTGTCAAGGGTCTTTACTCCCAGTCTGAAACAAGGCATTTGTGTTCTTTATAATTAACTATTAAGCCATTAAAAGGAACACGTATGTATATTCCACAGACTAACAGAGATAATCATGCATCAGGATTTGAGATCCTGTATGCTCTGACACTAGTCTAAAGCAAGTCTCTTGGAGGCATTGCCTTGTGGCTGAAGCAAAAGACTAGAAGACAGGGGCCTGGCCCTGCCACACATTCTCTGTGTGACCTAGGTCAAATTACAAATTCTCTGTTCCTGTTTCCCTGATTCGTGAAAAGCAAGGATGTTGCTTCATTTAGAGGGATTAAAATTCTTAACACATTCGTGTTCGTAGTGGCTTTCTGTTATTCATAGGAAAACACCACAGAAGTTTAAAAAGTTAACATTCTCCCCCGTGTCCTCAGGACAGTGTAATTCACCCTAGACTGAAAAATTTATGGAGTATATCAAACAAGCCTTTAACCCATCCAATTGTTTTTTCTGTTAAAATCTGCTTCACAAAGCAGATGGGAATGTTAAATACATGGAGCACTATAGAATCCAAGCCCTGTCTACACTACAGCTTTTGCCCTTCGTGTAGCAAATCAACACCTTGGCTATGGCATGGTGTGACTGATGGACTTATAGCACAAAGGAACTTTATGCAGTATAAGGTAAATACCACAAGTTTCCTTCCCTGGAAATCTGGAACACCGGCTATTAATTTGGGGCTGAGAGGTACAGGCCTTTGTTCCTGATCTGGAGTGGAAGGACACGGAATATCAGTAAGATTTACATAGAGAAAAGCTCTGATCAGTCAGGACAGAAAAGTTACATAAAAAGGACTGTGAAAAGTTATGGCTGGAAAACAACAGAATAAGATGCAGCTTGCCAAACTGCAGGGTAAGGCAGAAAAGCAAGGAAGGAAATCCTGAAAAAGATGTGTTTTGGGAAAGAAAAGAAGCCAATGAAGTGTTGGCCTGCACATCCAACAATCTCATGTTAGAGTGGAGGGATCGAAGGGCATCTAGTTCAATGCCTGGGACTGAGGACATGTGGATTCAGTTTCATGCTCCGCCACAGATTACCTTGGTGATCTGTGTTCAGTCATTACACTAGCAGCTCTTTAAGGTGGAAGCCATTTTTTGTTCTGTGGATGTGCTGCACCTAGTACATCAGCAGCAGCCTGTTTCATGGACCAGGACGCTGGGTATCACCACTACACCAAGTGCATGTCATTATGCTTAAAGTAAGGCAACATAGACAAATAAAAGGACTTAAGATGAGAGCAACAGAGTGCAATGCTGCAGAAATGGACTTTTGAAGGAAGTTATTCTGTAGTTAGAGCTTAGCTACATGACTGCTACAGCAAGTCCAAATAACATACTCAGACAATCTAAACACTGAGAAGGGAGAGGGATTATGTAGAGCAGTGCTGAGGTGCAACTAGGAATAACAACATTAAATTATGTCAGTTTAAGATATTTAGGGAAACATTTTGATCTCTCTGGTATCAGTAAAGCTCGCTGACATCTGAACAGTCGGACATATTTGTCTGTGTGATAGCTTCCCAGTGGAAGCCCAGGAATTGAGCATATTTAAAACTATGTTGATTAAACAGTACTGTAGCAATAACTTTGAGTAGTGAAAAGCATCATGTTCCATATGCAAGTGGTCATGGGTTCAAGTCCTGCTTGATCTCTTACAGATGTGATGAATGCTCTCCCTCAGAGAGGAAGGCACCAGTGGCTCGCATGCTAACCTGGATCCAAGGATGCCCAGGTTCAATTTCTGTTCTGCCAGATATCTGTTTCCAGACCTTGGGCAAGTCACTGAATTTTTCTGTGCCTCAGATCCTCCTCTGCAAAACTGGACTAGCAGCTCTACCTGTCTCTTAAGGGTACAGGGAGGGTGAATGGTTTCAAGGGAGAGAGGTGCTCAGACACTACAGTAATGGGGACTGTGCATCTCTGCCAGACAAGACAACCTATTGTAGGGGAACGATCCTGCGCTATGGGGAAAACCGCCTGGATGACCATCTCAGGTCCAGGTTTGTTGCATGTCTAGTTACCATAACCCAGTGCAACAGAAACTAGAGACAAGTACTAAGCTTTTCCTTTTGAATGAGCTCCCTTTAGTTGGGTGGAGGTATTTTTTTTCTTTAAATACATGTAAATTATATCTCTCAGCAACCTCTCTGCAAATATTTTCTGGTCTCTCACACCCTCCGCTGGGCATGAGTGGGCTGCCTTCCTACAGATCTTCTGGATATGCTTTGGGGTTTGGGTTTTTTGGCGGTTTGTTTTCAAAGAAGCAGGAGTCAGAGAGACAGGGCGAGTCATAAAAAAACAACAAGGGAGCCAAGCTGAGAGGGGAAAAAAAAAACCAAGGGAGACTTCTGCTACACTTTCCTCCTTCGCGAACAGCCAGCACCAGATGCCACAAGCCAGTCTCTGTGGAGCAGAGTCAAGCTCCTGCACACACAGTTCACTCCGTACCTTGATGCTGTGCTACACCAGCTCAGTAATCCAGCCTTACCTGTTTGTCAGTGGTGAAAAGGCTGAGGAGAACAAGCCACCCGCCTGCTGAGATGGGCATGTCTGGCTGTGGGTCTCTGCCTCCCTTTGCTGCTCCTCCGGCTGCCACTGGAGTAGATATTAGATCCTCCACACCAACTCCCCAAGCCCCAGCCCCCGCACGAGGCACATTTGAGCAAGTTACTTCTCCTTCTTCCTTTCCTTCCTCTCAGTTACACGAGGGGAGAAGAAAAAAAAAATTAGGTCTGGCTGCAGTTCTCACAGCATTTCCTCAGACTTGACATGCAGGTTTTTCCCCCCCCCACCCCCAATCTTGTCCCTCCCTTCCCTTTCTCCGCCCCTTCTGGGAGTTTAGTCACCAGGCCATGTCCCTCCTTCTGCTCGTGGTGCTGCTTTCCCTAGCTCTCCCTCACCAAACCTATCCACCTCCCTCCCTGTTGTTCTACCCCTCCGCAGTTGCAACTGCCTGCCGTGACTTTCCTCCCACTGCCTCCAGCTACCTCCTCTTTGCCTTGCGTCTCTCTGCCTACCCCACAGTCTCCAGCTACCCCCTACTTCCATCTGCTCTCTTAACCTGTCTCCTCTGGTTATTTTGTCTTACCCTTTTCCAGTGGCTCCTGCCACCAGCCACTACCTCCCACTTCCATCTCGTGTCCTGCTTCTACCTGTTGCATTTACCATAAACACTTTCTCTCTCTTGACTTGAAAACATCCTGCCTGCTGCCCCAGCTCTGAGAAAACTCTCTCAGAGGGTCCACCCCATTATCACTTCTCACCTGCTTGACCTACAGCATAACTGCATATCGCCCCCCCACACCCCTTCACCCAACATAATGAGACGCATTTTTCCCCGGGTACATTCATGTGGCCCCATATAATGCTGTCTACACAATCACACCTGCTGTGACTCTGGGCCACAAAGCATGTTTGCATAGAGTCTGTATTGTCTATGCACATGTAGGGAGTATGTTCCTGAACTGAACTAATAAGGAAGTTGCTGTTTGGGTTGCATATTTAGATTTGGCCCATGACCAGAATGAACATGGCTTTTCTGGGCTATACTGCACCCATGGAAAGTCAAACTTCAAAAATATTTTTGCATGTGCAGGGGAAGAGGGAGAGGGGAAAAGAAGGTGCTCTTTTTCCATGGGTGATAGGTGCATCCTGAGTCTGGAGGGGGACAATTTGTGGGTGGGCCCAGGGGGTGGGCCAAAAGTCCCATATCCACTCCTATACGTCTGTGCTGTGGCTTAGTGTCCCCTACCCTCCCCAAACATGCCACTGGCCTGCGTGGCAAAAAACCTACATCCCGAGTGGTGCTGAGTCAGGGGCCAATCTCAATGGGGGGCGCACATGCCCCTCCCCCCATTCCCTCCCTACTAGTCACCTGTGTCTGCTTCCATATTTGTTTTGTTCTTTCCCCTGATTAAAAAAAAAAAACCTTTCAAAGCAATCAGAAATTTAGGAGGGAACAAGCTGTTGGACTTACTATTCTTGCTGCTTTCTCTTTTCAATCAGGAGAGGTCAATGTAGCAAAAGTGACAGTGTGATTGTAGTAATTGCTACAGGACTTGTGCCAGCTCCAGAATCACCTGCAGGAGAGCAGCAGAGACTAAGCACTACAGGCTTTAGCACAAGCTAGCAAGCTGAATACGAGGGCTCCTGTGAAAATACTCTGCTTGCTAGCTTAGGCTGAAACCCAAGCCACTGCCTCTTATCTGTGAAGATTGCCTCAGGTGGCTAAATTAAACTAGCACAGATAGGCAGAGTTGGGCTAGTCGCACCTTTGCATCCTTGTATGACCCAGAGGAAGAATCCAGGTACTGCACAGATTCTTCTTGAAGCCACACAAACTGTGCACCTAGATGCAAATGGCAGTAACAATGCAAGTCACAGCTGAAGTGCTTCAACATAATACACATTTCTCTCTGAACAGTCATTCCTTGTTATATGTACTTTACAGACACTCCAACCTCTCCAGTCCCAAGAATCTCAAGTTGACATAGAAAAGGAATTTCCAGTGCTTGTGAAAACCTACACCTACAGAATAACATCCTCCTCAGGAGGAGCAGTGTGGGCTCTTCAAACAGCATGCCTCTGCCCTGGGCTAGGTGAAACTGCTTCTAAAGGTGAGAACAGGTTGCTTTCTCGACCTGTTCAATTCTTGGCCTCTAATGAAACATTTCAGTGAGGCACCAGTTGGGATACCATGACTAAAGCGGCAAGCAGTTGTTTCTGACAATGGTCAGTACTAGATGCTCCAGTGGAAGGTACAAGAAACCCACTAGTGAACAATCAAAGGACATCTACCACTGGAAAACAAATAAAAGGTTCTTTTCTAAGCCTACTGTTTAGTGCTGCTTCTCAAAAATCCTCTTTAACCTAACCATGGCAGCTCTCATTAGCCATGTATCTTGCTTGAATCCTATTAAACTTTCAAGGTGTTCAGATTGTAGCCATGTTGGACTTGAGGCAAAAGGAATCAAAACTCATGGAAGAGGTGATCTCTTTTATTAGACCAACTAGATATTTGCAAATAAATAAAATAATTTGTTTGTAAACTTTTGGGAGCACTCACCCTTCATCAGGCATAGGAGAGACAGAGATTGTAAAAGTTCTCCTGGGTAGAAATGAAAATTCCTATTTCACAGGAGACCTGAAGCTACGGTAAAGTCTCCTGTTTGGAATAGTTCATTTTGTCGAGGTTAGGCACAGAGAATTTGATTAAACTTTCAATACACCCTAGCCACACTTGCACAGACCTCACTTTTAGTGAGAAGACACAGATATATATAATTTTGTTACTATTAAAAAATGCCATTGTAAGCTATTACAATGCGTAAATTAATCTGTGCGATCCTGCAGTGATACAGGTGTAGCTAACAGTTGCACCTCTAACCCTGTTTTGTTCAGGGTTTAAGTGGGAGCAATTCAGTAACTTTGCATTACTGCGGGACCATGCAGATGTAATCATTACATCGTAACAGGTGATGTGGACTCCTGAGTGCTGCCTCTCCTTCTAAAGAGGTTAAAAGTGTATTTGTTCAGGACCTAGAGGCTACTAAAATAGAACAGAATTATATTGCACTGCCAAGTCTGCACTTAACATGCTGGACAAGAACTGCATACAAAAGTGTGCGTCAGATAAGCGGTGGCAGATCCCCAAGAATGGTGCACTTAACATGAGCTCTAGAATGGTCCCGGAAGAGTTCCACTGACAAGTTTCGGATGACAATTTCTCTTACAAAAAGCTAAGTATACCTCATGCTGGAAATACTCAAGCCTTCTCCTTGGTGTGTGCATGGTTTTAACTCTTCATATTTAGGGAACAAGGAAATGTTTCTCTTGAACAGAGCAAACTATTCAGTCTCTTCCTCTTTTTACTCTTAACACAATAGCAAGGCTATAAGCACTGTTTATTTACTAGCTGCTGATTCAGACCACAGATTTATGGGAGCAAGCGGAGTGTCACCATTAAAGAACATTATGGTTTTAGTCTTACAAACTGCTGATTGAAATTGAAAGAATTTTAGGTTGCTCCAAATGGCAAAACACTCGACTCAATAATTCCTGCATTCAGGCTCTTCCATATTTCTAAAGCATTCTCCCTTTGGGTTAAAATTACTTCTACGTGAAGATCAACCTAATTATTTCCTTAAAGTCATTTTCTTTTAAGTACACAACACGACAGCCTGAATCAAAATCCACTGAGGTGATTGAGTGTATTTTATCAACTTCATTATGTATGTTGCAATGGGCCCTATGAAATCAGATCACAGACACTGGAAAATAAAAACTGGCAAATGTACAAAAGAAAGACAAATGCTTAAATTGCAATAGCCATTTATATTTTCTCTCACAGGTTTCGCCAAAAAATTCCCCAACAAAACAACTGAGACAGGAAATCAGGTTTTCAGTGTTTCAGGGCTTTATTGGGGGGGGGAGGGGGAAGGGAAATCTGCTTTCTGTAGAAAAGCTGTAAAAAAAAAATGGAACACCTGAAAACAGACATTTCAGAAATGTTCCCATGATGCTTCCTCTCTATGGAGTCTGAACGCTTCAACTAGATTACATTTTCCATGATACATGATGACTATGGGACTCCATAAATACACTACAGGAACTCAGCCAAAGGCGAGAGACAGTGGTCCATCTTGAAAACGTAGTCTGGATGGTAGTAAAACCCAGAAAGGAAAATGTGCAAAAAGACACCTGAACAATAAATTGTCTGTAGCACTGCAATTGCATTTTTGAAGAGATCTATTTTGGCTTTTTCACTATAAGTTTGACTTTTTCCATTAAGAACATCAATGAAAACTTTTATTTTTATTGAAAATGTCCACCATGAGTGGACCCTCCCTCCTCCCCAATAGGTTTCCCAACTAGTTCCTGTTCCGTACCTACATTCAAAGTTGTGAAGCCACTGCTCGCTCTACAAGACTATTGCCATATCAGGGTTACACAGAGATAAGATAAAAGCAAGAAATGTTGAACATGGCTGTAATACTGCTTGAGCTGGGATATGTGTTACTGTGCTCTAGACAGTGGCTCATTTACTTTTCTATCAATTAACTACACAACATCTTTAATGAAATATGGAATAAATAATTTTGGATTGCATTATGTAGGCACTATGATTAGAAAAATAACACATGAAAAAAGGCTAAAACAAAAACAACAGGTAACTTGCATCTGAGGAGCAGCGGGACTTGGGTAAATTATGGCTTTGGAAACCTTTAACAACTTCTCTTTTCCCTTCTGTCAAAGAAAGGTAAGAGTGTTATGTTCAAGGATTATGCTTCCCCCCACCCCACTTCACTTTTGTGTATACTGATATCATGTTTTAATGCAAGTTACATAACAGAGAGGCACTTGAAACAAAAGGACACAGCAGGGGTAACTACAGCTAGAATTCACAAGGAAACTTGACAGGAAGTGGCTTGAGGCTGACCAGGTGAGAACCATAGTTTCTCACAACAGTACATACCACTTGCAGCAGCAGACAAGCTAGGTTATTGACTCAAATGGACTGTCTTGTAGGAAAGAGACTGAAGAGCTGTAAAAAAAATCAAGTTACAACAAAGAAGTCCTATATGCTGGAATTTGGTTGAAATGTCTCAACCCAACCCAACAAGGAAAACATTGGAGTACGGCTGAAGGTCCTTTTCTGTTTGAAAAGGGATGGGCCTTCACCTTTGCTCCCAAAGGACAGACAGAAGCACTCCGTCTGTTAACTGCCCGCCCCCGCACCTTGTAAACTGTCATGCTTTGAAAGCTTAAATTATAAAAACAACTTCTCACTTTTACCATGAGTATTATTTTCCCTTTATCCCCCTTGCTTCCTAGAGAAAGGATCTGAGATTATATGTGGATACCAACAGGTTTAAAATAGGAATACAAAAGTGCATCCTGTATTAAAAGTTTGAAGCAACTGCAAAACGAAGTCCTGACAAGATCAGTGTAAAAATTTCTGTTGTTATCCTTCAGGAGCTTTGGTAGGTAAAGACTAATTCCCATGTAAAATGTACCATGTTTATTCAACCTTTTACTTAAAAAAGAAAAAGGAACACAAAACAAACCCACCAAACAACAAAAAAAACTTTTAGTCTAAAAAGTGA
This sequence comes from Crocodylus siamensis, assembly GCF_052110815.1. Taxonomy (NCBI): domain Eukaryota; kingdom Metazoa; phylum Chordata; order Crocodylia; family Crocodylidae; genus Crocodylus; species Crocodylus siamensis. The sequence continues at coordinate 136,990,802 of NC_143397.1, forward strand.
CGGCCCTAGGGATAAGACCCCGAACCAGAGATTGCAGCAATAAAATCCCTACCTTTGCTTCAGCTCTTGTTAATCTTTGTCTCTTATCGGTAAATTGAGGATATAACCATGTGGAGGCCTTATCCCTGTAGTTTATGAATGCTAGTTTAATTTTATGTACCTATACATATCTGCCTTTTGCCACATGCTCCTTGTGCTGAGAAGGCAGGGGAGTGGTAGTAAGATGACTTTCCACAAGTAGGTTGATCATTCATGACTATCAGCACCTGAACAGGTCTGACTGGAGAAGTACACAGGAGTTAATGCACCCAAGATAAAGCCAGTTTTCTCTACCCTCTCTGCAGAAGAGGGAGGGTTTTGAAGGAGTGGAATTCCCCCGGGCGTAGAACAAAGGGAGCAGGTATTTGCTGTGGGTCTTAAAAACTTCAAAAGAGGGAATCCTAGGGCCTTGTTACACCTTACGCTATGACAGCACAAATATTGATGGGTGTTCGTGCTAGCTTGGAGTTAGGAGTGGTCAAACCTTCAGTCTAGAAACCTTCTCTGACTGTCTCCCACCTGCACGGCTGTGACTTCCCACTAGACGCCTGGTGAACAGGGGCAGGACTAGGAGCTGTAACTGTGAGTTGCCACTACAGGGCTGGTGACCCAGGACAGGCTTCTGACTCTGCTCTATGGGCTGGTGTGAGAGAGATCCTGGGATACTGGAGGACTTCGACTTCAGTGGCACATCTGTGGCGAGTGGCCACACCTGAGTGGAACAGGAGCTGGGTGGTATGGAGCAGAGATAATTCTGCCCTGGAGTGGCATAAGTGAGCTGCTTAATGAGGGCTTAAAAACACTTTAAAATGTTAATGTAGTGACAATCCAGGGGTTAAGCCAGGGGTGGGCAATTAATTCAGGTGGAGGGCCGCTTACTGAGTTTTGGCAAGTCATCGAGGGCTGCATGACAGGCAGCCAGGGGCAGCTAAATATTAATTTTCTAAATCTTTGAGGGGCCCAACGGGTCAGATAGAATGGCCTGGCAGGCCACATCCAGCCCGCAGGCTGCATTTTGCCCACCCCTGGGTTAAGAGCTCCAGGGGCTTCCCACAATGCAAACAAGCTTTAGTTCAAGTGCCCTGGCTGCCATTTTTAAACACTGGGATGCTGATACAGGAGGTGTGATGGTGCCCACGCAGCAAGGGATTGATTGGGGATGGGACAAGCACTGCTCTGTGAGGGGGTGGGGCTGCTCATGCAGCTGCACACCACCAGTCCAGGAGCTGCTCATGGTGGCTTGTCCAGTGGCTCTCACTGCTGCTTCCGCATGGGGCAGGTGGGGCCAGGGCTGCGCTCTGGGCAGAAGGCGCTGGGAGCGGGGGCTGTGCCCTGCCGCCGCTTGCCCAGCCAGTGCAGGATTGAGCTGCTGCACCACATCTGGACAAGTGGCACACAGCGGCAGGAGCCAGCCAGGCCTCCCCGCACCTCCTGTACAAGCAGCAGCTTCACCCAAGCTGGGTGAGCGGTGGCAGGGCACGGGGGATAGAGTGTGTGCCACCCAAAAACTCAATGCAGCCCCCACATAGCTCCCGCTCTGCTGTCTGCCCTGCCCCAATCTGGAGGTACACGACCATCCCCTTCCCACGTGCCCTGCTGCTGCTCACCCAGGCGGGGTGAAGCCGCTGCTTGTCTGGGAGGTGTGGGGAGGTGGGGAGGCCACTGTGTGCCGCCTGTCCGGAGGCAGCATAGCCCCCATTCCCAGCACGTTCCACTTCAAGTGCAGCTTGGCACAGCCCTGGCCCCGTGCAGATCCTGGAGCACATGCCCCATGTCCTCCTGGATTGGCGGCAGGAGCAGCGATGAGAGCTCCCTGAGCAGCACTTGCCTCAGCCCGAGCCCCAGTCAATCCCTCACTGCATGGGCATTGATCTGCCAACCACTATAAAGCCAAAACTCGTGTAGGAACTTTGAAACACGGTGTCAATTTACAAATGTTGTAAATGCCATTTATCCTAAGCTGGAAAGTCCTAAATCAAGGGCTGCCTGTATAGGAACTCTAAGGTGACTCAAGGCCACTGTGACCATTGAGTCTGACTTGATTTGATAGTTTTTAGCACAAGGCCTGCAAATTGCACTTGATGCTGCAAACTGCACAGTCCACACTACAATACGCATTCATTAGCTAAATTAATATTTTGTTTAATAACAAATAAGTCTGCCTGAAAAGTTGTTTTTTTGTTTGTTTTTTTTTGCTGTGAAGTGCATGCTGCTCTATACAGTATGATCTGTCCAACTTGCTTTAGATTTTTAAACATGAAAAACATTTTCATTACAGCTGAACAATTTTTATAATAAACAATCCATGGCATGGCTTACACTGAGCATTCATCTACAAACCAACAAAAAAGTGCCTATGAACTGAACATGTCAGTATAAGTTTGCAACTCTCTTAAAGTAACAATAAGAACATCAACAGCAAAAACAGTACAACTACTCAGCCACTGCTAATACATTGATTATTAAAAAACATACCAGCCTGAATTTCCTGATAAAGTTATCACTTAGGTAGGTACAGTTATGTCTTCAGTGTTTTTCTCAGTGTTCTGGCATGAAATGTTAGCCAATGTTTCATTTTTAACTTACCATTTTCCATGCTCTTTAGGTGCGTCAGTTCAATGACCCTGGAGACTGAAACTCAAGACGGACAGATAACCTTCAGTAGGTTTCAATTTTAATCCTCTACCAGTAAGAACTACACCAGTAAGCGGACTTTCCTTGTCCTGTCATGCTGAGATGCCTTGAAAGTTGTGCAACCAGGTCAGAATTGAGGCACAACATGCCAGTAAACAAGAGCAAGAGTTGAAGTTATAAATTCATTTGACACTGGGCAGTAACAATGGGCACAGGCAGAAGTTACATTTGTCATGTGATCAGCCCATTGAAAGCCCTCTCCAGCTGTGCCCTTGCAGAAGAGCAGGGTGGCAGAGAGCTTTAAAAGTGCCCAACTGCATGACAATCTAAACCCTCACTACATGAGGGTTCAGATGAAGGCTCTCCAAAGCAGAGTGCCTTCATGAATATCTGTCAGTGTGCCAGGAGCAGGGCTGGGCTGATACAGCTCAGCCCTACCCCCAGGGCTCTCTTCAGAATGGGAGAGAGATCCATTTCGGGTTTGCCCAGCCTGCCCTGGAAGGTGGGGTGGGTGGATTGGAGCCACTCTCCCCACCAGACCCCCTGCAGGAGGGGCAGGTAGAAGGGCTCCAATCCACCTGGCCCACCCTCCAGGGCAGGCTGGGCAAGCCCCAGCCCAAGCTTCCTCCCCGCCCTTCTTCCTTGTCCTGTCCCATCCCGAAGACAGCACAGGAGCTGGGGTGGAGGGATGGTGCTAGGAGAGAGAGGCTGCAGCCACACAGCCACTCGAAAGTGGAACTCAATCCCCCAACACCTCAGACCCAAAAGTGAACTCTTTAAGTTGGGAGGAACGCTGTAACTCACAGTTTCCCACAAAGGAGGAAGCTGCATGTCTCTCAGTGCCCAATGGTTGTTAACCTGGGCTGGTTTAAATCCAACAACCCGAAGGTGGTGAAAGCTGTAAACCCCTAGAGCAATCTAGTAGTCCAACCTTATTTTTTCCAATTGCACCAAATTAAAAAATAAAACAAAAGACACGTAAGATATGATGTAACCTCAGCCAAATGATAAAAACCGAAACACATGCCCTGGACATCCCTGAGATAATTCACAGTTTGACCAAATACTGCAGTACATCTGGCCTCTAGGGCCATGTCCAGACAAGCCTGGACATTTGATTCCCTGGGGACAAGTAGCAGCGACACACCTGGTATCTCTTCTACTTGTCTCTGGGGAACGCCTGTGCCACACGTTCTGGTGCATGGCAGGTTACCCTGGGTGGGTTAGGGAAGGCTGAGGCCAGCAACTGTACTGGCCCCACAGCCTTACCTGGGGTCCTGGGGAAACTGCAGCTGTGGCACTGCTGCAGCTGGGAGCCTGACCAGCAGTCAGAGTATGGCTCTGGCGTGCCAGGCTCTGGTTTTGGGTGGCATACACTGTCCTGCTTTTTTTCCTGTGTGGGTTTTTTGACTCTGGAATCTCCTGGGGTCAGCCTCCCCACCCCTGCTGCAAGGTAACAGTGTGGGGAATGCCTGAATGTGTGGCGGCACGTACCACACAGCCATGCTCATCTGGACGTGGCCTAGAAGACCCTGCTCATCATCACTTACAAAGAACCCACATCTAATTCTCCCTAATTTAACAGCAATTATTTCTTTGCAGAGCATTTGCCAGGGATTAGTTACCAATCAGGGATTAGTTATCAGACGTTCCCCAGGAACAAGAAGTACCCTTGATCACTACTTTTAATGCAATAATTCAGTAATTCTATAGCCACTATTTTACCAAAGTTCTAACAGTAATAGTGATTTAAGATGCACCGAAGAGAAATACTACCACACAGCTGACCCAAACTCCTACTGGAGTTACTGGGAAGTGCTGACCTTTGGGAAGTGAAAAGTTCCTTCCCCTGGAGTCAACAGGATACCAGCAGCCAGGACTTGCTGATTCTGAGTTTCTTGTAGTGGAAGAAAATCGCATTGTGACTGGACTTTGTGCCTAGTGTAACAACCTACAAGATCCTGAACACAAGGTGTAGTGGAGTGATTTGGAGGTTGACACCAGGAAGCTCCATGTGCTTGGAGAATTTCACAGGAGTTCTGGGTACACAATGTGCCTTATGGCTGCAAGTGGCTGTACCGAGCACACAGCATTTCATATAAAGATCTAACTTGTTAGAATCCTTTTACTACCACACTGAGCACTGTACATGAAACACCTCAGAACTGTTTCAAGCGATACCATAACCATGACCCTTCCTCTACAAAAACGGTTAGATTAGAGTGGACCAGGTTGAGTTCCCTCATGTTAAATTCAAGGGAAGTTAATCTTGGGGAGGGATCTCCCCTTGGAGATTCCCATGTACCACTTGTCCAGAATACAGGTTGTCTCTTCAATGGAAGGCGGCTCACAATGCAGCCACAAACCAGGTAGGTGACTAGCTAGGCTATGGGGAGGTGTACATTGGTAGTGCTACAAAAAGCACTTTGAAACTTGCCAGCATTTCGAGTTTTGTTAAAAATCAATACTAATATATCAGGCAGCACCCAAAGCCAATTCTTTTAAAAGTCTTAAAAGAATTGGCTCTGGTGCTGCCTGACATATTAGTATTAGCAAGAGATCTAGTCTCACAGATTTAAAATACATCCAAACATTGACAATTCTTTAACATGTTTGCTAATTAATACTGAAATGGAAAATGTCTATGCAAGTGGAATGATTCAACTGAAGAAAAAACATCACCACTATTCCTGTTCATTTTCTTTTTTGGGGGGACCATTTTATCATTTTCCTCTAGCAACATCTCTGTAACCATAGCTATGAATGCTTTGTTCCTGTTGCATTTAAAATAAATTCCCTTTTGCCATCCATAAGCATACTAGCCATATTTGACACATATACTTTCCCCTTCTCTTATCAATTACTTTTCCTTCATGATAGATAATTAACAATAACTGTAATCAATTTCCTCCGTTTTTCCCCATCAAAATACTGCTTAACCAGGATGTTTTCCCATATAAGCAAGCTTTCATTTCATATCTAAGCAAGCCTTTTTCATTGGGGGTCAACTCCTAAGGTTCTCAACTCCAAAATCCAGGTCTTGCATACATTCTAACCTATGTACAGCATTATATACAAAGACCATAGTATTACTAATCAAACTTGGACTAAATCAGTGGTGCTCAACCTTATAGCCCCATGGGCTGGATCCTTCCCCAGTGCACAGGACCATGTCATTCAGCCCAGGGAGCTCCCCATGAGTCTGGAAATCTGGCAGTAGGGGAGCAGTGGCAGGCACTGTTCCTCCACCATCAAGTTTCTGGACCTTTCAGAATCCCCATGGACCAGATGACAGAGCCCTGTGGATCAGATTCAGCCTTCAGGTTGGAGGGGTCAGCATCAGTGGATTAGATAACAGTCTATTAAGGGCTGTCACTTCTCATCACTCAAAAACATGCCACTGTACCTCCAGTTATATCATCACAGCTATCTAGTCTTAGAACCTGTGTAGATGTTAGGTTTACACTGGTATAAAACAAGGAACAGGAACTTGACAAAGCCTTGCCTTGATGGCAGTACCAGAATCTGGTATAGAATTACTGCTGGAAAGATGAGTGACAAAACCACACTCATCGGCAGTCCCTTGGAGTTCAGGATTACATCCATCAGCCTTGATGGGTCCTCAGACGACTGAGGAGCCTGATTCTGGATACACAGGTTCTTTGGCAATGGGGAAATGCTGTTGTGCAGGGGAGTGGGAATTGCAGCCCTGGGTTGATCTCCTTCTCCTTCCTCTGCTGCTGCCGTTCTGCCTCACACTAGTGTAGTAGTTGTATGGCTGCTTCCGTTCTACAGCAGTCATTTGGCTCATTGCAAACAAGCTATTACAGGCTTCCCTATACTTTGGGACAAGTCACTGTACTAGCACCCACTGCAAGAGTTACCCTTTGAGGAGCTGGTTCCCTATCCAGTATGGATACCACTGTACAAAATGAATTAAAATTTCACTAGCGTTAGTGTATCATGTGTCCAGGCCCGCAGAACTAACCATCAACTGAAAACAAGATTGAGGCTTGCTAACAAACAGGACCAATGTGGGAACCTTTCCAACTGCACCCCTTACCTTTCAGTCTGCTATTGCAAATGTGGTTTTCCATACCAGAGCAAAATGCCCTCCTCAAAAATTAGGTCCAGTGCATAGCTCCTCTGCTTACTCCTGCTTTCATATGCATTCTTCCATGCTGTCCATGCTCTACCAACTAAGTATTTCTCTGTATATAGTGCACATCTTACAGAAATGCAAGTAACAATTGTAGAAATCCCCTTGCAAGCTGGACTTTGCCCCTTCGCAGCCTTTTATAGGCAAATATTTCTTGGAGACTACTACAAAAAAAATACAAGACAATTATGCAAATTTTTTTTATTTATAACACAACAATTGAGAGGAAAGTCAGTTACTTCCAATGTCTTAGAAATGTCTCCATTTCACAGTCAGATACTCTGCTAAAAGCACAGTTATTTCAGGATAACAAGCAATGGGAAGTAACAGCCATCTGTAATCTTGATAAAGATGCTTGTCTGCAGTGTAAAAGGATCTGTGCAGCAGGCTCTCACAATACAAGTTGGGCAATTGTATATGCAGTGCCATTAGGCAACACAAAGCAATTAGGAGTATTAGTCATTTTTATCAACTACATGTATGGGAAATACTTTAAGCACTGCATCCATATTTCAGAAAACTATTCTTTTGTTACTTACCCTCTCTGTTCACTTCCCCAAACAGATGAACATTTCCAATTGTAGGAGTACTGTGACACTTAAAGGAAATGTTTCACTTTTCATTTACATTTTTGTTTCATTCTCTATCATCAATTTGATGCTATGTGCTTTGTTATACATTCAGAAGGTCTTATCGATAAAGACCAAGGAAAGTGTCCGCTAACAGGGAAAGTTTAGACTTGGTTGTGAAACACTTGTTTGTCTATGCTTTCTTATTAAAAAAGCTAGTATTTGTTAAAGATACCATTTTTAAAGATACTGCAATTCTCTGAAAGTTGGTGCACAGATTTCATACATATCCACAGAATCTACTTGGGTGTTTAAAGGTTACTCTGTCTACAGAGATGTATAGTACAGTGTATTGGCTGTAATCTGTAGAACCAACAAGAAGCCATTTCCAGATTAATCATTTGACAAGATTTGTCTTGACCACTGTTTCCTTTACTTAGTAGATGTGCCTTCCAGTAGGTAGACTAATCGTTAAAGTGCTTTAAAGTAAGAAGACAACAGATGCAAAATGTTCATCTGGCATATTTCATACAGCACTTGCAACATATGCACTGAAACAGTCGAAGTGCTGAGAGTTTCCTGTGGACTGATGCAGTGCCATCAGTTCCATACATTATGTGCTGCAATTCCTCTGGCTTTGAGATGTACAGTACTTACAAAAACACAATTCTAACAGCAGAAACAAGTGCTGGTGGCCCCTTCCTTGTCATATTAGAAACACAATAAAAAGAAGTCTGCGTTACACCTTCATAATTTAAATACATAAGTAATCTCCACTTTTATTACTTCATGACAATGACTTCAAATTTACATTATTTTAAGTACCATTGTAATAGCTCCATGTATAATACAGATACTTGCTGATATCTTGTCAGAAAATAAAAAAAACCCCTTCACTATATAAAAAAAAATATGCTGGAAAGACAAACACAGAACAGGGACTTGGTACAGACTATGAATTCAGTTTTCTCTCAACCAGTTAACCCAAAAATGAACAGATACACAGCGATATTCAAAAGCAGTGCAAATATCTTTGGAGGTTAGAATAAAATTATACTACAAGAACATAAGACAGAGGAAATAAAAAGGCAAGTACTTCAAGTACAAGGAACCAGTCTGCATGAGGTCCATCTTAGTGTTTACTGGGACTTTCTTTTCCCATTTCACTTCTTCCTCTGAAACACATTAGCCAACATGGCACCTGATGTGGTCAGCTGGCCCATTTTGTTCAAGAACTTGGTCTTTGTATCTTCACTCACCAGGCTTGCAGCAATTGACATTGAGCTAGGAAAGAGTTATAAAGAGAGAAGATACATAAAACAACTAAACCGCTAAAGAATACTGTTGTTTGCTGTTTAATAAGCAATTTGCATGTCAACACATTTATGGTCTTAAAACAAAACAATCCTTGAAAGATCTGGCTCTTAGGGTTAGCTTTGAAAATGCTGGACCCAAGGGGAAACCTGGTTAACTGAAATATGCTTTACAGACTGACTACCCACCCTCCATTGTTTCAAAAAGCCTCCCCCCCAAAACCTCAACCCCCTCCTCCCAACCCCTCCCCCCCCCCAACCAAACCAACCAACAAACCAAAACACCACTGTGCTGGAAGGGTCTTCCAACTATAGTCCCAGTACACAACCTGAGAATGCCTTCACAAACTTATCTGACTCTCTGTAGATGTCTTGTTAGTATCAGCTTAAAATTTTAGCAATAAGCTTTGAGAACAAATGCCTTCCTGAGAAACAGCCACTCCTTTATTCCCTCCCCTCAACTAAAAGTATCAACTCTAAATGCTTCAAAATTCAAGACAGATGTGGTCTTTCAAACCTTCAAAGCTGATTTTGAAGAGCAAAGCAGCCCAAACAAATTACCTTAAAACTAGTGTGAAAACAGAAACAAATTTGAGGAAGTTGCACTTACCATATGTAACTGAATCCAAGATGAGGCCCCACCCCTGCACTTAGCAAGGGGAAAGAAGCCCCTGGTCTTGGATCCAAGTACGAAGCTGGGTGTGGGCGGGGAAGAGCGCTGGGTGCTGTGGCTCCGACTATAGCCCAAAGAAGCCACAGCAGCTGCATCTCTCCTACCTTTGTCCCTGCAGTCCTTCTTCCCCACCCCCACCCTCACCGCCATCCTTACTGTCCAGCATGACTTTGGCTTGATTCCCACCCAGGCATGAAGCGCATGGAAACTCTGTACCTCACCCAGCTAATCAGCAGCAGTAATACTGCTGCATGTCCAGGTAGGGCCCACACTTTCATATGCTTGGTGATCTGGAAGGGAATGAAGCCAGAGCTGCATTTGATGGTAAGGTTGGGGGGAGGATGGGGGCAGAGCCAGTGGGGAGGCAGGCATCAGAGGGTGGGGGGTGCAGGTCGTGGGCTGGCTGCAGGAGAAAGCTGAGAGGGAGGCACATGGCAAAGGACTACCTGCCCAGCCCTACTTTTCCTGCTGTAGCAGTGAGGGTAACAAAATTTGAGATGCTCCAATTAGATTCTGTACTTGGAAAAATTATAACATCTATCAATTTTCTACATATACAATCTAGTTATTGGGGAGGGTGTCACCTTTAATTCAGGGTGATTTTTTTGGAGTAAATATGGTAATTCTATAAGAGATGGCAATTCTCTGGAATTTATAGGGTCCTGCAATACACAACTTCCTAGATAAGAGAATTGTCATCGTAGGAGTACTCCTTCATGGCAAATCACTAACAATATAAGCGTGTCACAGCAGATGAGATAATAAGTGAGCTGCACTTCCTGTATTACATTAAGACGTTTGATTAAAATAGCAAGGCAAACATTCTTTCAAAAATGACAATACCCTCTTTTCTAGAAGACTAATTTGTATCTGTGAAACTGCCCAAATCGTGATAGCACCTATGTCCATACAAATAAAACTTCTTGAATGCATACCCCCGATCATACCAATGTCTTGAATCAGAACGGACAAAGCAAGTTCTACTGGATTAGAGTGATTAGTTCTACTTTGATTTCCTTCAGACTGAAACATCTGTAATCAAGTAGCAGAATGGTACTCGAGGAATTACTCAATGGTTTCACCCCCACTATCATAAACTAAGGGAATCAATTAATTACAATCTGGTTCCTAACTTGCATGAATGGAAATATACTTTAAAACAAGAAAAAAAAATTGCTTGGACTGCTGCTTTACACACACACTAATTTTATTATTGCTCCTGATTCTTAACAGGTAAAAGAATTAAACAGAAAAATTATTATTGCACACTTGTATTGCTTGAGATTTTGTAAAAAGACAGAGCCCCCAAATTTCTGGACGGGCCTCAGAGTTCTGCTTGTGAAAGGAATAGGCTGTTGAAATGCCCTTAAAACTATTTACAATAAGAGGAAAGATTTCTTATACTTTAGTCAGTTCAATACTTTATAAATTTAATAAATGTTGTGGTGCTTTCTGAAGTCCAATCAGCATGTCAGCACCCAACTCATTTGCTGAAAGATGTTTAGATGCCTCCCTGCCTATTTAAGAATTTAAAAACCAGACTCAGTGTTCTCTGTATGACAGTCCCACTTCACATGATAGTGCTGCACATACAGAGCTGACCTGACAGTCAGAGCCATAATCTTTCAAAAACAAAGGTTGCTGAAAAGGTTCTTTTTCTTAAAATACATTCTGTGCTACAGTAACAGAGGTCCTCAAACTTTAAATCTTGTTAAATGACAGTTACAATATTTTTCTATATTAAAGAGCAGAACTGAGAGACCCATCTCTATAGGTCAGTGGGAACCTAAAGAACAGTTAGATAACCATAGGTGGCATGTTTTACTTTCAGTTGCTGATATGCTGCTGCCAAGAAAACTCTAGCAAGTTGTTATTGCAAGGTGGATTTGTTATGCAGTGATGCAAAGGACAATTCTTAAGCCCTTTGATTTGACTGACCAAAGAGAACAGAGCTTTTTCTTACTTCATTCTGCATGAGCTAGCCATGGACTACAAAACGTTTTAATATATGCTATAAAAATCCAAGCCAGCGCTCACAATCCAGGGAAAGCTGGCCTTGCAGGGAAATGTTAAATATTCCATCTTTTAAAAGTAAAAAAAAATAAAAATAAAAAAGAAAGGAAATAGTGACTAGTTTGAGAAGGGAACACAACTTGTTTATAGCCAAAAGATTGCTGTATGATAAGCAGTGCCTCAATAAAACTTGAAAGAAAGTTTAGCCAGAGAAATAGGGTCCTGAAAATAAAGGTATTGGAAAATGAATGACCACATTTTGTATTTTTCTTTTCTTGTTTCATAGTTTTTATAAGACAATGATTCTTCTGCTGCAAAGAACTCAGAAAGACCACAACAGGACAAAAATGTTTTTAACACTATAAATTCCTATTTGAAATCTCTGGGTTTACCTTGTGACTCATGTTTGCACACCTAACATTGTGTGACACCTCACAGCATCTCAAGATACTCCAGGGTGCCACAGCATCTTGACTTCATTGTCTCGATGAGCTGTTTGAAATGCAAAATGACACCCCAAAACAAACAAACAACAAAGCAAAGCAAAAAAAAAAATGATCTCCTTCAATTTGGGCTTCAGTCTTACTACAAAATTAAAAAAAACAAACAAACTATTTCACTAATCAATATAACATTAGTTTTACAGGTAAGGTTCTCTCAGATCAAAATGATTCATCTTTTCCAATAAAAGTTGCCTATTAACAAACCTCAAGATTTATAAAACTTAATTTTAAAATCACAAAAGTACCCACTAAAAGTTTCTGATGAACTTCACATTTTTCTCATGTTAAAAATGATGACAAAATACTTGGAACTTAATTTACTTCAATTCTGTTTTTTGTGAGTGCACTTGCATGATGCTCCAAAATCAAAATCAATAATTTTGGTTGCAAGTAATCTTTTAAAAAGGTAATCAATACTTTAAAGAGAAGTAGGCTATAACAAAACTAACTAAAGCTTTCAAAGGGTTAAAAAAAAGTTTGTATATATGTGGAAGTAACCCTTAAGTTATAAAACATTTTGCATCAATTTTATTTTTTTGAAGAGATTTTTCAAAAATATATCTGATGCTGAAAGGGAAAAAAAGGGAAGGTTAAATAAAAGGAAACAAATGCAACTTTCTGCAAAGACTTCTCTTTTTTCAATCAAACTTCTCAGCAGTTTGCATTTTAGATGGAAATTAATTGGAAGCTGTGTCACTGATGCATGCGAATACTTACTGCATATCCTTACCATACAGGAAGTACTTCTAATTGTGGTATCAAAATAGTTTCTTCACATGCAATACACGTTATATTTCTTCACTTATCTAGAACCTGGCTAATTATTCTTTGCATACAACAGGGCTGCCCAACTTCCATGGAAGTTACTTTCTGACATCCTGGCAACTGTTACATCTTCATAATCCTGTAGCGGTACAAGTTAGCTAAAATCACTGAATGAAAACGGGGTCGAAAAATTACAAGAGCTTGCTAAACCTTCTACCACTACAGGGGAAAGAAGAGGTAACAGCTATACTGTAAATAGTTTATCAGTATCATTTAATACCAATACTTCTGTCATATATCAGATGTAGATACACACACCTGTTTCTGTCCAAAGATTAGTCTAAACTCCATAAAACAAAGGACTATTTCATCACTCAATATACCTGCTCATTTAAAGAGTAATCTGTAACCTGGCTGAGTTGATTTGAAGGCGAACTCTAAAGTAAGAACACTCCTCAAACCACTCGTCTACCCACTTGTTCCTCAGTCTAACTGAAGAGCATTAATTTGCGAATCAAGCAAACCGTTTTCATCTTTCCTAAAGAAATGAGTCCAATTATGTTGGACTATGCTATGATTCATGCAATTATAAATAAATAACATAGTACAGTAGAAGCTCCAGTAATCGGCATCTTACAAGCCGGCATGCCGGCTTGTAAGAAAGTGAAACCGGAAGCGGCCACTGTGGCGCTTCCAGTTTTTCCAAGCCCCCATGGCCCAGAGCAAAGCAGCTTGAATTACCAAGCCCCCACGGCCTGGGGGTGTAACAGGCTGCACAGGGCTGTGCAGGGCCTGCCTCTGTCCCACAGGGCCCGCAGCAGGAGGGGTGGCGATGCGGTGGGAGGTGCGGCGGGACACTCCAGATGCGGCAGAAAAAGTGGTGAAGGCCGCTCAACTAACCGGCATATTTTGTTATTCAGCATCCCCCATTCCCAGGCCAGATAACAGAGCTTTTACCGTACTAAAGTTTGACAACAGTTTGGAGGTAGCTCCTTAAAGACACTATTTTGATGCCACCTACTTCCAATGCAGTTTGGATGTAGAGGCAGTCCAACTTACAACATTTTGAGTTACAATGTTTTGCACTTAACAATGTTTATAAATTGACACCCTGTTTTAACTTTGATGTCAGTTTCAACTTTACAATGCTTGATCTGACATGATTCCACGCCAGCAAACAAGTTCGCTGTGTCACCTATCTCCCTAGAGAACATCTGCCCAAACTTCCCTGGACACTTTCTTTAACAAAGCAGACAAGACTCCAGAAAAACCTGAAGCCAAGACTCCTGAGAAGACTCCAGCCAAAAACCCTTCAAAAAGTCCAGCAAAATCACTTCAAAGAAGTCCTTCCAAATCAAGATTGCTATTTACAATATAAATACATTAATGTAGCTATATTACTCATCTATAATTGACTGAGAACAAAATTCTGGGTTATTTTTGGTGAAAACAGGGTATCAGGTATTGGTTCAGGAACGAATCCATCATTTATAACATTGTTTCCTATGGGAAAATCGGTTCTAAGTGACAACATTTAAATTTAAGACAGAGTTTTCAGGAACAAATTGTGTTGCAAGTCCAAGGGCTGCCTGTAAGCATGTAGGCATCATTTCCTTCTAGAAAATGCATTTGTGGAGGAATGCTCAGAATCTGCCCATGTAACAAGTGTGCAGGTAGAACAGAATACAATCAGCTTGTTTCGAATACTGTTTCTTAATATGCAAAAAGGTGATGATAGAAATTTTTTGTCCTACATTTAAAGGGCCTTTCCATCAGGACATAAAACAGTGAATAACGGTAATGCTTCTGAAACACATGGAATATTAAGTTTTTGACTGCAGTTTTGGATCATTTCAGTTCAGTATTTCTATTGTACAGAATTGTCAACTTTTAAAACCAGCTCCAATAGAAGAGACTAATAGGAGTTCTCTTGGAGAATGACACCGTCTCCAAAACATTCTGTGATCAAGTTCTTGTAAAAGATGCAACGACCAGAAATTTTTTGGAAAAAAAGTCCCTCTCAAGGTGATTAACTTTTTCGTCTAGAGAATAGATGAGGCAAGAACAGTTTTTTGGAATACTCTACAACAGAAATAGTTCAGGATGGATAGTATGGATAAAATCCAGAAATTTTACAGATTTGCAATACAAAGCTCAGATTACGGAAGTACTAAAACAGGATTCTTAACCGGGCTGTCATGGCCACCAACCTAATTCAGTTCTCAACTGAGGAGGTACCGTATTTTTCGGACCATAAGACGCACTTTTTCCCCCCCAAAAGTGGGGGGAAAATGAGGGTGCGTCTTATGGTCCGAAGGTGTGTGTCCCGGGGAGACGGGGCGGAGCTTGCCCGCGGAGGCGGCGGAGCCCGAGCGGGACATCCGCCGCTTGTTTATACCGGAAGCCGGCGCCCGTGCCAGTGGCCGGGAGCTGGCAATAAAAATGGCCGGCCACCGGCACACATAGTATCTCCTGCCATAAAAACTGGGTGCGTCTTATGGTCCGAAAAATACAGTAAGCATGCTCTTCCCCGCCGCCCCAGTGGCACTCAGGTTGCTGTCCTCCCTCCTCTCCTGGCAATGCCTGAACTAGGCAGAACAGTGGACCTGGGGCTGCAGAGCTGTAATTTTCAGTCCAGCTTGTCCTTTGCTCTTCCCATGCTCCCAGGGCTGGAGGAAGGGGCTCTGAGGGGCAACTAAATATTAAAGAG
This sequence comes from Crocodylus siamensis, assembly GCF_052110815.1. NCBI lineage: Eukaryota > Metazoa > Chordata > Crocodylia > Crocodylidae > Crocodylus > Crocodylus siamensis. The sequence continues at coordinate 137,006,180 of NC_143397.1, forward strand.
TTGCTAGCTGGTACACCACAAATCCTTACTAGTCAAATTAGGAAGGCAAACATCTCCAGCTAGAGGCATGTAAACGTTTCTTAGAACCTGTTTTATCTGAGGGGAAAGGCCTACTCATTCAAGTGCCTTGTGCTACCGGACTTATGTGCTTTATAGAAGACTCAGACTGATATGTAAGACTGCAGGCAGGTTTATGAGATTAAAGCTAAACACACAATAAATAATTTAGCAGCTTACTGCAGAAAAAAAATCTGCTCTGTATAATAGCTAGCATCTCAAGCAGCATGAGGTGTAACCACTTTAAATGCACACCACTTTCATCTATATGCATTTTTTTGGTGCAAAGACATGAAACCAAACAAGAGGAAGGAAAAAACACACAAAAGCCAACAACAACAACATAGGAAAGGGGTGGGGTGGGGAAGAAGCAGCAGAGAAACAGGCAGCAGACCCCAGAGGAGCAGTCAGTCACAGTGGTGGGTAATATTTTTACCCAGCTGTTTTTCTTTGGTTGCCCCCTCAGGTATAACTAAAGAAAAAGAGATGGGTAAAAATAAAACAAACAATGGGACCCCAATGAAGCATCAGAAAGGAGGAAGAAACAGGTGCTCATCTTTGAGGCTCTAGACCAGTGATTCTCAAACATGGTGCTGCTAAATTCTGGAAGGGTGTGCTGAGTCTAAAAGGGTTGAGAACCACTGCACTTAAAAATCACCCCTTGGATTCAATGTTGTTATCTTCAAATGTAGGTGAGTAGAGTTTATGATGGGTTACAAGTCCGAATGTTAAGGACGTAACATCCTTTACAGCAATTTAGGCCTTGTATAGACATTCAGTTTCTCCTGGCAAAGTTGCTGTTTTCCCAGGAGAAACACAAGTATACAGAATATAGCCAACTCCAGGAGAATAAAACTGGGAACCACGAGGGTTAAATCATACCCCCCTCCCTCCAGGAGAGAATATGGTCCTCCAGCTTCTCCTCTTCACCTCCAGGAGACAGTATTGGTCAATGGACTCTGCTGCTCTAGAACAATCCCCCTTAACAATTCCCACTTTATGCTGCAGGGAAAAACAACAGGCTGACCATGGGTAGTCTGGGTCAATCAGGGCTGCCCTATGCATTGTGATCTATTGCTGGGCAGACTAAGGAAGCCTGCAGCACATGCCAAGATGAATGATGCGTGCCACTGGCAGCTGGGGGAGGACAGTGACGATGACACAGTGGCTGTGGGACTGTGGGGGCTGTAAGCAGGGGAGCTCCCGCAGATGCTCCTGGCGGTTATGGCGGATGGGGTGAGCGCCGACCAGGGGTTGGTGACTACCTGCAGATGTCCAGCGGCAGTGTCAGTGGTGGCCAGCAGGGATCGCAGACCACCTGCAGACACCGCTGGTGGTGTTGGCAGTGGGGTGGTGAGCGGTGACTGCTCACAGGCACCACCCAATGGCGTTTCAAGCGCCTTTTTGTAGAGGGTGCACTGCCACAGTCAGGGGGTGCACGTGTACCCACTGTGTGTTGCCCCTGTGCACAGGTCCCCCTCTTTGGCTGTACAGTTCAAGCTTTCCACTCTTCATGACCTCAGCATTCAAATATCTGTGCATGCAGCTTTGGGTAAGTTTCTTTACAAGGAGATTCTTGTGTGTACGCAGCCTAAGTTATCTCCTTATTAACTGCAACCTTACAGGAACCTTCTTGTTAACAACTCTGCTTAGTCATAAATTTGAAACTGCAACACCACGTTTCCTTCTTTAGACATTCTATACAGCATTTTACACCTTTGTCTTTAGATTGACATTGTACTACTCCATTTCTTTTTATTGTTCAGTTCTAAAGATACAAACATAGCCTGTTCAGGAAAACAAAACGTTGTACACTCATTGAAAAAAACCCAGCAGAACCCCAAACAAACAACAAAGCATTGAGTCAAAGAAATGCATGACTTGACTCCCAAAATCTCCTTAACTCAAGCTAGATACAATACCCTGGCATTTGGCTAGCCACTAAGGAGAAAACAGTATAGGGGGCGGTGTCACAATAGAGTACACTCACTTAACTGAACTCAAGCCCACTTGGCAAAGGTGCTACAACCAACACTTATAACGTTGCACGGACTGAAGGATGACTGTTTGTAGCATCTCTTACAGGCCCATGTCTTCTCCTCTCAGACTCCACCTCCACCAAAAGTCACAATGATTATCTGTAAATGTAACTCATTAATCTTCCATTTCTCATTCTTTTCTCCTCAGTCTTTCTACATCTGCCTTCCTTAGGGTTTCTCCAATCTTTGAATCTTTTGAAGTGTTATTCTGCTCCTCCCAATGCTTTACTTCAATTGCTTTCCTCCTTTTCCTCTATTCTCCCAAAACAGGAGAACGCTTGAGGCACATTCCTTTTTGGCAACACTTAGTATTGTGATCAAAGTGGAAGAGCAACAGTTTTCCTCCCTCTTCCTCACCCCTCCTGCTCTGCTGCCATTTGTGTTGCTCATCCATCCTCTGCTATTCCCCTCTGCAGAGCAAACGCACCGAAACTCACTGAGGAACTAATGCACTGGAAATGATTCCACTTCACGCTTACTCCTCTCTCCTCAGACAGTGGAAGAAGTAGCACAAGAAAAAGGTGAAGTGCAGACAATGAAATGAAACTCTGAAAGGTTACATTAAGTTAAACCCTTGATGTCATCCATTTGTTGAGCTCCTCCAAGTGGTGGAGGGGCAAACAGATCTGAACTGAATATGATACTGCTACCCCAGATATGATCCTTTAGCCATATTATAACATTTAAAAAAAAACAAAAAAAAAAGGAACAGTTTTAAATTCTTATTACTTCCTCAAACATTTTAAGGATAGAGTTTCTTCACACACAAAATCTATGACTAGAGAAAATCAATTTGGTTTTCATTCATTAGAATAGACAACATTATTAAGAGTGAAAAAGGGTGTAGGAAATCTAGGCATGCTCCTGGCTAGTTCGGTTAGAACCCAGACATTAAGTTTCGAGGGCCTGTAAAACCTGGGCTACTAACCCTGCAGAATTTTTTCTGTTGTCATTATGGTCCATTTACTAAACTAGATTACGCAATATCATAATCACCAACAACTGAGTCTGAGCACCCATATCAGGTGTGTTTATAATAAAACACGCTTCTCAAAAGGTGTTGAGGCCTGATTCTCAAGGCATCTGAAAAATTACTTTAAAAGAAGTAATAAGTATAAGTTGTTGAATGAAGTTATTTTGTTTAATATGGGAAAGAAAAAGGTGTCAGACAGGGAAAATGGAGGTATAAACAAGTTAAATATTGCACTGGTTCCAAAGCAAGTTATGGGAGTAAGGCAACAGCAAAAGTGTAAAGACATTAACATGAAAAAAGTTCATGTCTACCAAGCAGATGAAAATTCACAGGTTGGATATAGCAACCACCATAAACACATAACTCCTGAAAGCTGTTGCTAAACATAAGACAGGTCAATGCAGCATTCACAGATGCAAGTGCTGGATTAGGGAACAGCTCAGCATTCAGCAAATAATCCACAGACTTCTGCTTCGACAGCACAAGAGAATAGGCATGGAAATCTTACCCTGGTGGTTCTTGGACGGTTTTGTTTTCCACCTTCTGTTCACACTCCTTTATCATGGAGCTTAAAATAACCTATACAAATCAGAGTTAGGGAGAAAAAAAAAGAACTTCAGGTATCTAGTTTTCAACATCAGGATTTCTGCTTAAATCTGAAATTCTAATTTACTTCAAAAGTAATGTTACATTATTTTCAGGCACATTTAAAATGCAAACTTCTGATAATGTTTGCAGTTATAAGCACAGCACAAAAGTTTTTTCTTTTTCTTTTTTTTTAAATAATTACCACGGTTCACACCTGCCTTTTTGTTGTAAGCTTTAAGCACCACATTAATTTCGCATCTGATAGAAATGCCTTCATTTTTCAACAACAAATGAAGATTTCTGTTCATTGAAGAGCGATCATTAATAGTGAAATGAATATTTTTACGTTTACCTCATTATTAACCCTTACAATCATCCTTAAGAGTGAAATGCAGGAAAAGCGAAGAGAAATTGAGATGGCAGTGCAAGACAGCTAGCTGTTCAGTGGAAAGGCAGTGGTACTTTAAGCTGGTGCACCCTTGTAACAGTGCCTGTTAGTGCCGCTGTATCCGGGAATCTATAGATGCTTTTTTTTATTTGCTGATACTTATTTCTACAATGTTGAAATTTATTTGAAAAAAAATCTGCAAATATGTTTACTGAATCCTTTGTGGCTGAATAAAAAGGATTCTATTTTATTATTAGAGACCTCTGTTCCTATGCAAATCATAAAATGCTCTCGACAGGAGAGGCCTAAAAAGAAGGCTTACACACGAAAGTACGGTCTTCAGCACATTAGACTGCAGATGAAACAGTTATGCAAGTCAGTCAAAATGCACAAACTGACACTGTAAACCTATCCAACACCTATTACAGAAATCACTCAACTGAAACTTTTTGGCTCACACCCTGATAGAAAACTGAGGACTTTCCTTGCTTTACTTTTTCTTGGCTGTCCTATTAAGTTAATTAAAGTGTCTGACAAAGCCAGGAACTACTGAAACCAGCCATTATGTCCCAAAGGATGATCAATAAAATTCCCAAAAGATTAAAAAGTTCCCAAAAGATTCAAGATCCTAAACATATGGACCGAAATAAATTATTTCTTGAGGAAGCAGGATTTAAAAATTTGAGACTTATCCTCTTCTGGGTAATAAGAGTTACTTCCATATGATGACTATTTTGCAACACAGCGCATGAAACAAATTGGTTAGTCAAATTATAAAGGTGCCTGCATCAAAAAAGCCACTGTCAATACCAATATCAATTTGTTTGCTATCTATTAAAACAGGATTGGCAACCTATGCCTGCAGGCCAAACCTGGCCTGTGAAGGTCCAATCCAGTCCATATTTTACTAAAGGCATTGCCTATCAACTCCGGTTGCTCCAGCCTGTATGAAAGGCTCCTCTTCCTCACTGTAGCCTCTGCTTACCATCATTGGAGAGTATGGCGGCCCATGGTGCTGGCCAGATTGCAAGCTGTGACCAGCATTAGTAAGAGATTGCCAACCCCTGCATTGAAATGTTAAAGGCTGGTACAAGCCTGAAGATTAAAGCAAGATAACTGAAGTTCTAGGGTATGCTGGGTGCATCCATAGATACAGCACAATGGACACCATGCAGAGATATGAGCTGTCTGAACAAGCTACTCTGGGTCTCCAAGATACTGCAAATGCATCAGCATTGAGTTCCATTTGGATTAGTATAATCTGCTTCCCTATACAGCTAATTAATTAGGTTCAGTAAACCACTACATTAAACACAGTTATACCACTTGCACTGCACACACTAGCTCAACTAACTGCCCAGGACTGTACTGTGATATGTACAGACATATCCCTTGCCTCGAAGGATCCACAGTGCTGGGGGTATGTAGGCAAAATCAATAAGCAGTAACTGTTGGAAACGCACACATCCATGCAGTCCTAAACCAAAATGTGAGGAACAATATATTCAGGACTGCGACCACTGCTGTCATCTCAACTGACAAGAACTCCCCCTCCCCAAAGTACTCTTAAATGCACAAGGAGAGAAGTGATGAAACTATGTCTTGAGAAAGTCAATATGAAAATACACACAACTGTCTTTTCTTGATAAAAAAGAATCCAAAATGTGTAGATGCACAATCACAAAATACACAAGCTCACATGTAGTATCTAGAATATAACCAAATGTATACAAATACAAAGAGGGCATTTGTTCAGGGCTCCAGGTTATTCTCCAGAGAACACTTCTTGGATAATACCTGTTGGGTAATTCCTTTTCTTTCTCTCTAGCTTGGATGCTCACAATTGCCAATGGGATTGCCTGTGAAAAGCAACATGGACTAACACAATAAGAACATTTTTAGATCTTTATTATTCAAGTGTAGCCTCTGTAGAGCCTCAAGAAGTCAGATAATAATTAATTCCAGGTATATCAGTTTTCTTTCCCAAACAAGGATTTTATTTGGCTTCAACTGGGATGTAAGGTAACTTCATAAATTTAATTGAACACATTTTTCAAATGTGCCACAGAACAGCCTAAGAACAAAGCAATGCAGCTATAGGTCATACAGTATTATATCACCTACTGCTTACAACATCGAACACGAAGCTATTTAGACAATCTCTGAACTTTGAAAAAATAGAAGCGGTACTCAAATACTGCAGAATAACAAGACAGCTTTGCCCAAACCTGATAATAGCTTAGTGATACTCAACTCATGAAATCTAAGGCTTTTGGTAACACTGAGGGGTTGATGGACAAACAAAACTGGATACCATTGCAAAAAAGTACTGGGCGCGAGATGAATAGTATACCATTCTTATATGGCATCATGAAAGAAGGAGCCTACTGATACGTCTGACTTGGACTTTACTTGTTATAATACTGGTCTCAAAAGGAAGTTTGAATGATAAATAGTAAAAACTCCTCAATGGATTTCAAAGAACAACTCCACAAGTCTTAAGTTGCCTGAAGACAGAGGATTTTGTCCTAAAGCTAGCAGTGCTCTTTAAAAAGCCATTCACACCCAGATTTAAAAAAAACCCACAAACCAGAACCTTTTGGACCAAGCAGATTAACTACCATATATACCTTATAGAGCAAAAGCACCAAATTTCACAAAATATTCAGATATGGTGTTTGTATTGTTGTCCCAAATATCAAACGTTTTTGAAAGAATAAATCATTTCTATTTGAAAAATGCATTTTATATGCAGAAGCCTTGAAAAATACCAGCAGAACCAGTTGCACCTCACATGAACATCTTAAATTTCTCTGACATATTTACAATAGATAGGCTGCTGGAGTTTCAATTCATTTGAATGGCCAAGCTCTTTTTCTGTAGCAGAACATTAGAAAAAAAACAGCATTTTTTAAAACTTTCTCACATCACGCAGAACACACAAAATCACTTCTTGCATTATTGCTTACTGGGGAAGAGGACTGAGCACAGACGAAACGTGTTAAAACAGAATATGATTTCATGCAATCCTGAAAAAAGAATGGCCTAAGAGCCATTTTAAATCACATTTTTAGGTGTCATTCAAGACAGGAAGAGGAAGGGAAAATAGGTAAATTGGGCAATGCAGGAGAAAAGCAAGTTTTAATAGTCCTGATAATAGGGGATGAACAGTAAAAGAGTGAGATGGCAGTGAATGTGGAGTGGGGAGATGGGAAAGGAGATGCACTCACCATCCCCTGGGGCAGTGACTCTCAGCCAGGGTCTCTCAGCACCCTGTGGAGCCACCAGATCCTTTGAAGGGTGTTGTGAGGTGTGAGGATGTTAGCAGGCAGGCAAGGCTCAGGCTTGCCCCTGCCTGGCCAACCCCCAACCCCACCACCCAGCCCCTCTGCCGGGAGGTAAGCACTAGTGTAAATAAATGAGTTTTGGAAATTGTGTGTCACTCAATTCACCGAAGTTATAGAGGGGGTCATCAAGTCCAGTGATGCTGAGAACCACTAACCTAGGAGGGCTAGGGAGATCATGTGTCCTGAATCTCAAGTGAGACATTAACACTGCCCCGGGAAGTACATTCAGGCTTTGAACTCTGGCCTTAGCTGAGTGTGCTGCAGCACAGTACAGAGGAGGTAGGGTGGGGTGGAGAGAGAACCAGAGACAGTAATGGGTGGTGGTAGGGCAATGCTCCATGGGATGCTGGGGAATTGGCAATTCCTTATGTTAAAAAGTGCTTCTTTTGTCCCATTTTCAGAAACGGGCAAAAAATTTGTGCCTGTGACCAAAATGCATGTAATGCCCAGGACAGATGTTGAAAATGGAACTATCCTGGCAAAAAAGAAGATAGAACTAGGGTAGTCTCTGGATGCTTTATTGTCTGGGAACACTTGGACTATGGTAGCCAGGCCACTGCATTCAGCTACCTGCCAAGCTTGTGACAATTCCAGTCTCTTCCAGTGTGCTGGGAGGAAAATCAAGAGACAACAGACCCAGATTGTAGGACAAAATACAATCCCCTCCAAATGTGACAAGAGAAGTTTGTACTTTTCCCATAGTACTTATGAAAAAAAAAATCAATTAAAAGGGTATAAAGGTAGTTTCCTCTGACATCAGCGAGTCTGACATAGCAGCAGATGGCAGTAATTAATAAGTAAACCAAACACGGTACAGTATTCCTGTTCTCAAAGCACAAGGAGTGCGGGGAGGGAGATACAAAGTTAAAAAATGGGGATTAAAGGCCATTGCCATCATGCCCTTTGCCCCTGTACCCCTCCTGAAACTCAAAAGGTGACTAATGCACAACATACAAACAAAATCCTTTAACACCATCTTCCATTCTCCAGTCATTGCCCCCGAAGATGGTGGGAAAATGCCTGTTCCAAAGGCTATTCTTATAGGGGCATGAAAGATCTCACTTCAGCAATGAAGACCAAAGTCTTGCTTGCTAGTGGTAATGGTGTTCCAAACAAATCACAGACAATGACTACATTCCCCATACCAATCTCTTTCAAAAGCTGTAGTTTTGAATATGGCTATGTGCTCCTTCTTTGGATGCCTTGGCACTAGCTATTTTCTAGAACAGCCATGGTATGAGTGATAGCATGGAGCCACTCCTCCCTGACAGTAATTAAGTTTGTTCAAGATGTTTTGCTAGATGTATTTTCATGTACAATATAGTGTCCAACTGAGCAAGAGCTGACTATTATCAGTGCTGCCACTTCATGCTACAGCACACTCAGATTACTACAGAACCATATACAAGCTGTCCACACATTAGTGGTCAAGTGTACCAACTGGCTTTTGTAACTGTCTAGGTCAGTAAAGACCAATCTTTTTGGCAGATGTACCACAAATTAAGCCCTGTGCCCTCCCCGAGTGCCACCCCAATCCCCTTCCCCTGCCCAATGAGCCACTTCTCTGCCCTGTGCTGCTTTGCTTTCTGCTCCTTGCCATAGAAGCTACTCTGCTGCCTGTCCTCTCCATTAGCTGTATGCCACACAGAAGCTAACCATGCTGTTTGTGGCACACATGATACAGTTTGGACACCTGTGGCCTAAATTATGCTATCCTGCACTTTTCAAAGCAGCACAGCTATGTGGCATGACTATTTTGGTTTGTTTTTTGTTTTTTTGTTTTTTGGAGAGGGGTGTTGTTTTGCACAAAACAGGAGAGAGAATGGATTTGTGATCCGGCAGCAGATGCAACCCCAAAATATTTAAATCTCTCTGTCCACATAGGAGGAAGGAAGCATATCTGGGGCCAGCATCCTTGCATGGTTTTCTGGTCAACTTCATGCATTCATACACTCCTCTTCCCCAGGATGGGAATGCAAACTCCCATTCAAGTTGTTGTTCTAAATATTTTCTCAAAAAAAATTCATTAAATTTTCCATAATCTAATAGAATTTCCAGTCACTACATACTTTGTATTATGAAAAGAACCCACCTATCCAAAAGCACATTTCAATGCATGTGTGAACAATGCACTCAGAAACATATCCTTTAATTAAAGGTAAATTCTCACATCAGAGAAACCATCACTGAAAGTGATAAAATAGGAGAGAAGAAATTAAACCAAATCCAATGCAACTGCTGCAGATTTATTTTTAGGTTTTGTGATACACTGTACAGTAATTACAGTCATCCAAGCAGGCTTTGAACACATTGACCCAGCCAGATCTTTTCCAGGCCTACTTGGGTTAAGGGAAGTTCAAATCTGTAGCCTCTGACTGATGCTCAGATCATTACTGTCACTCCTGACTCAACCCTTCTGTAGTCCGTCGAGTTCCTTCCCTTTAAGTTTAGAAAGTTCCCCAGTTTAACATTCTCTCCTCAAAGTCCACATGATCTTTTATCCAGAAACATACATCTTTTCTATATTAAAATACTTATTCTACTATAGCTATGTAAGTATCAAATGGTGAAGCTTCTATCCCTTAATACAGCACCCTATTAGGAACATTATGTCTCTCAGCATCAATTTTCCAGCTCCACCCCTAGATACCACATTAAATTCATTTCCACCCTTAAGAGGCATCTACTATTTAAGTATGCAGAGCTCTTCTGTAGCCAAACTTCATTTTAAGGCTATGTTCCAATCCAGTTCTTTTGGTCACCTGTTGCCATCTATCACTTTATATTGAGCTTCCTCCAATTTCCGGTAATGAAAGGCTAAAAAATGATTATATCAAGGGAAGTGTGCCAACCTGCACTCCATTAATAATCTTTTATCCTTTTCAGTGTTATTGCTCTCCCTTGCTTGTCAGTCTTGTTAGGCCAGGCCTCTCTTGGTCTCCTATAGGGTACCACGTAAATCAGTACAGCCTGTTCCATGGTTGGGTCATTGGCAACTAACCGGCACCCCCACCTGGGCTAGCCTGGGTGAGGATGGTGCGTGGACACCCAGCAGGACAAAAAACAAGACCTGTCAAAGGGTGGATAAGCAACCTGTGAGCCAATGGCAATCCTTACTTGGAGAGGAGATGGGCGCTGCCAGACCACTTGGCTCAAAAGAATCGCCACTAATGCAAAGCAACTCAACTAACCTAGGAGGGATGTTACAGCATCCAAGGTACCCCAATGGTTGCAGCGGCCTCAGGACTGACTTGACTTGATTTACTTGTCACTAAAACTGATTACATTTCTGATTTTCCCTCTCTAACTCCAATATTCTCTTGTATTTTCTATTTCACGTTCTCTCTGTTGATTTCAGCACATCTTTTTTTCTGATTAAGGGACAGTAAATAGTAGCAACTCCCCTTACTAGAAGAGTTTAGTTTGTGACTACACACTTAGATGTCTATGGAGTAATGTAGAATACTCTACTGTGGAAAATAATTTTTTTAAAGTACCTTCAAACTTCACCAACATCTCTGCTCCAACTTAAATCTAAGCCAAGTGACTAGTAACTACAGCAGTGGCAACACATAGGGGGTGCACATGCACCCCCCGACAGCCAGCATTCCCCGCTTAGGCAATGGGTAGTGGTGGTGGGGCAGGTGGGAGTGCCAGTGCCCTCCCCGTGAGTGCCGGTCGGGAGTGCTGTGGTTGCTTCCTGGTCAGTGCAATTGGCCGCGGGGAGACCTCCCCCTCCCACGTCGGTGGGACTGGCTGCAGGGGACCACCCCCAGTCTCTGACTGGTTGCTGAGGGGACATGTGCCCCCCATGACTAAGCTGGCACCAGTCATCCACGAACTACAGTAATCCCAGCCATTTAGGGTGAAGAATTAAATCTCTCTCTTTTGTACTTCAAGCCAGAATGGTAAGTATGTCAGCTGATCACCTCATGCTCTGGTGAAAGATGTTCCATGTCAATTCGTAAACACCTGAGCCCAGGTAAAAAGTGGTTGACCATTAAATCCTCTGAAATGACTAACAAAAAGGCTGTTAAGGCAGATGACTTTTGCAATCAAACATGACATTATTTTAATTTCAAGGGAACATGTTGGTCACCAAAAATGCAACAGAATTTGTTTTTAATTTGGTCAAGTGGACCATCAACCCTGATTAAGTGACCTAAAACCATGTCAACACTAAATGGAAAAAATAGCAGGGAAATACTTGAGACCCAATGATGATACCGGGATGGGAGTTTGTGACCTCTTGGGAACAGGATTACAAGTGGGTAGGGGTGGATATAGTGGGGGTGCAGTGGCACAGCTGCGCCGTTTTTGGATTGGACCACACCACAGTAGCATCCAGAGATTTTTTTAAGCCTTTAAAGGAGGTGAAGATCCTTATCTCCCTCCTTCCCCCACACCTGCTACTGTTGCTTTTCTCACTGTGCTGGGGGTGGCAGAAGCACCAGAACTGTTTCTGTCTGGCCCAGCTGAGTTGAAGTGGGCTGGGCTCAGGGAAAGCAGCAGTGGGGATGGACAGTGGTGCCCCCTTCTCTATGCCTGCTCCTAGAGGGGATGGGGCAGGGAGGAACTATTCTTTTGCTGTGCTGTTGTTGGTGTTCCAATTCCCAGATAAGACCAATCCTGGTGCAACACAGCTGGGGTGGGCAGAAAAGGCTCTGCTACTTTCCCTGCCCCTAGAACAGGGGTAAAGCAACAGTGGCAGGCTGGGGAGGAGGGAAGGGAAGGAGAAAGGGAATGAGAGAGCAGTTTTCACCTGTTTTAGGGATAAAGTCCATGGAGGCTCCTGAGGGTTGCAGTCTAACTGCATTAGTGGGGATGGAGGAAGGTTAGTGGGGATGGAGGAAGGTGGAAACTAGAGGTACAGCCATACATGCAGTGCAGGTTGCTGCTCCTTCACTACCCACTTCGGGAAATCCTAGATCTATCCCTGAAAGTGGGTATAACAGGGGAGGGAAAGAGAAGATAGAAAAATTCTACTATATGCCTGTGTCACTAAAATAATTTTATTAAAGATTTCATTGTCATTAAAATAACAACAAAAATCCCGATGTCTGGAATTTAATTGGGTCTCACCCACTGCTATCTAACAGTGCCAATATTCCCTCTGCTATTTTGGTAACAGGTAAAAAAGTAAAATAATGATGAAAAGGGCATGGAAAAATACTGAATCAGTCTATACACACCATATTCAGAATATAAAAAGGATGGAAAATAAAGGGAAATAGTGAAGAATGTATTTAGCCTCATGCATCCACCCACTTATACTCGACTTTCTTTAAAGAAAGGTACTGATAAAAGTCAGATTACTTCAAACTAATTTCAGGTACAAAGACAGAAAGCTACTATTTTATATCTCAAATATTCAAAGCAAAAGAAAGAAAACAATTCCCAGTTAAAAAGATAACCAAACTCAAGGATACAACAACAGGAAAGAGCACTGTAGGCTTCAAACAGATGGGTAGCGATGTCCAGTCTTTTGGAATCCACAGACTGCTGGTTGTTGACCAAGGCTAATTTGAGTAAGTGAGGAATAACAACTGAAAAGTAAGGATACGAGTCAAAACTCTTTTCTAAGTTACTTCTTATATTAATTTAAAATTAAATGTCATTTTTGCAGCAGCCTTTAGGCATAAAAAATATAGCCTTTCTTGCTATTCTGTTATGTAAACGGAATGCACCTAAAATCTAACCTAAATTCATCAAATTGTTAATGTAAGGTACTGTAAATCACTTTAAAAAAAGCAAGTTTTTACCAACATTTGCCATAGTGCTATTATGATCAAAAATCACAAGGTGCTTCTGATACCAATGTATTCCATCTGGTAAATGATGGTTTTCTAGTGGGACTACTAGCTGGGGTTTAATTTGTGTGTTGTAAATAGATTTAAAAGAAAGTGATAATCAAATATGAGCTCTTAAAATTAAGAAATATATCTCTTTGGAATAAGCAAGGATTACAGTTTACAGAACATATTTCTCAATATTGATTCCTTATTATTCAAATTCCACACATTGTCTCCATAAATACTACAAAGTCTATTAGCTAGTCTTATGACGAAGTGTACCGAATACTGTTTTTACTTTCACTTTGTTGTCTTTAGGTAAGGGGCGTCATTGTTTTTCCCCTCTCTTAGATTTAAAGGCTGTGAATAAAACCATTTGCCTTTTTTCGTCCTTTCTAAAGAAACCCACTTTTATCTTGTAGATCTGTGTTAGACCTAAAGAAGATATTTATTAGGACTGTCACAAATCTAAGGCTCTTAAACAAAGATAGCAATTTGAGGCTTGATACTAAGTCTATTAGAAGTTGGTAAAAATATTTTCACTGGGCTTCAATGATCACTGATCAGCCCCTTGGCACTTTCATTACTCCCTCCATTTACTAGGACTTTCAACTGGTAAAATGTAGGCATTTTCCTCCAAGAATAAAAACAGCAAAGTAACAACTGAAAAGTTGTGTAAGATAATCAAATACAAAAACCTCTGGAGCACAGTTCCAAAACAGGAAACTGTAAAAACCAGTGCAGATTAAGGGGCAATTAAAACGAGAGTGAGGAATAAAACTTACATTCATCTCTAAATCTTGGTTCAGCATTAGGTCCAACTCTTCCAAATGTTTTTATAATCTCTGTTTGTAAAGAATGTTGGTCTTGATACTGAGGGTCTTCCAGGAAAGAAGCCAATTGCATTTTTACTCTTTCCAGTAGCTTAAATTTCACAGAAAAGTAAAGGTTAATACAAAAAAGCTTGGTCATCAGAAAACATTGACGCCACTCACTTTTGGTGCTCTATCAATTTTCAATTATTCATATTTTAAAACTGAGGTTTTCTGCGAATGTAGAAATTCTTCTCTGCAACAAGATACTTTAATTGCACGGTGTGTCCTCCATTTTAGGAATATCAGACAGAATACTGATAAGTAACCTGTGGTCACTGACACAGAATTAGCTGTAGTCTACTTGGTTTAATTTACTCCCATATAACCTGCTCTCCTGTCTATCATTTGCTTAATTCCGTTTTAAACTTTCAACAGCTATTAAGGAAGTTAAGAGCTCTCTCTTTTTACTCTTAGCTTCCCCCCGTATTTTATTAATACTAAAGTATTAAGTGCTCCCATCACTGTTTTTAATACTAGATACTTAATTTGGTGGGAAATCACATGGGTCAGAGGCTAAAGTAGGTATTGTATTAACAACATTAAATAGGATTCTGAATACATTATTGAGTAAAGACCAGGAAAGTAGTAAAAGCATTTTTAGGCTCTCAGAGAAAACCAGAATATATAAGCTGGCAATGTTTTCTACTCTCAAACTGAAAAAAACTGAACAGTATTAACTTTGTTTTAAATTTTGTAAAGTTCCTCTGGGCATTTTCTGTGCTAAGGTTTTAGACAAGGTATTACCACTCTGCTCCACAGGCAGGTTTATAATAGTGAGCAAGGACTTATCTCAATGCATATTTAACATGAATCCCAAACTATAAAATAGTTACTTATCCATCTCCCAAGTACTTGTGAGTAAGTAGTCAGTGATGACTCACATTTTCTCAAACACATTATTTTAGGATTTAAGAACATGTTGAAATTGCAGGAAGTAGGCAAGCTCAGCAGAAAACAGCACATCCTTTTTATATCACTTACTATACAGACACTGTGCAGAATGAAGCCAACACTGCTCTTAGTATTTAACTCTGCAAACTTGTGAACATGATCAACAGTTTTGATCTACCATCTGTTTTAACACCCAAAACAAAAGAGGAACAATTCATATACTGCCCAGTTAGATTTCATTATTGGTTCCTTAAGACCGTAATTACCACTTGAAAGTTAAAAACAAAACCATCTATCTTATTTTATATACAACTTCAGCACTAGATTATCAAATACTAATTTTCTAGCTCAGGGGTTAGCAACATATAGCTCAAGCCCAAGGGCTCTGCCTATTCTTGGTACATGTGCTAGGGATGAGCAGTGAGGAGCTGTGCTGGGCCCAGACAGCCGCCAGCTGTGCCCTTGCCACTGCTGTTTCTTCTCCCTGCCTGCTAGCCTTACTGTCACTGCAGCATGGGTGCAATTTCCAGCTAGTGGGGAGCTACTCTGGAAGAAGGCATCTGAAAGCTGTGTGCACACTGCTGCTACTTCTCCCCGCTTCGCCCCCTGCTTCCAGCTGCCCAGACCTAGTACAGCCCCCCACAGGCTAGAAGCTGTCCCTGAAGAAGGGACAAGCAGTGCTGATGTTCATCTCTGGGCTCTGGAGTTGTGCAAATGTGGTGGCTCCAGCCAAAGCCTGTGCCAACAAGAGCTCAGAGTTCATGGCACATGTGCCTTGTCAACTAAGGCTTCACCCATGTCTTGAAGAGTCAGCTGTAAACCAGTCAACATGCAATAAAAAACGGTTTGGTAAACTGGAAGGAGAACTGGGTTAGCTGTGACTGAGGATGGGCAGGCAAACTCACTGGTCTTTCTTGGTTAAGTCATCCACACAAGACATTAAAAAGGTTATGACTCGTTTCATGCTCTAGCACTTACTGGTAACAACCTGTTAGTGAGATTAGCAAAGCATCCCTCTTCAACTTTAAAGAAGTATTACATCAGAATGTTGACCCACAAAAACGTGGTCTGATACTGAAGTACTAGTTATTTAAACAGCCAGCCAGGGAGTGGATGGCTGCAAGGAGTGGCAGCAACACAGGCACAGCTCCCAGCTGCCTGGTCTTGGGTCAAGCTCAGGAAACCCACCCCCCCACCACTGGTGTGCTGAAGCCACCTGGTTTGCATTGGCTTGGAACCGGGTTTTGAAGCCACAGGCTGGAACAAGGTGGTCAGTGGCTGATCTAGCTGAGCAGCAATTCTTTTCTTCTTCCTACTTATTCCTATTTAAACCTACTTCCTACTTGAACCTATGGCCAGATGTGGCCTGTAAGTGGGTGCAGCTTGCAGGCCAGATACACTGCACAAAGCCCATGTGAACAGCTTATCACTGGAATGCCTGCCACAGCCCCTCACATATTCTCTGAATTCAGCAGCAGAGGGAAGGAACAAGCAGTGCTGATGCTCAGATCTGGAGTTGTGCAAATGTGGTAGCTCTGGCCAAAGCCTGTGGCAACCAGATCTCACAGTTCATGGCACATGTGGAACTGGTACAAATGCAGCTATTTCTGATTTTAATGTTTGACTGGCTTTTTAATCTTTGAATGGCATTTTAATGTTAAAATAGGTTGAACATTACTGTTCTACATTATGTTCGGTTCTGTGCACATGAACAAGGTAGAAAAATGTTATAAATTTTTTTTGCTTACCCTCCTAATAAAGAGGGTTCACTCAGGGAAGAGTGCCAGTGCCTTACTGAAATATTTAACACCTTTTCCTAACAAGATTCTAAGCTTATTTATCACTAAAACCCCAGAATGCAACTTACTCATTCCCAGCTTGTCAACTGACTTCTCTCATGCTGCATTTTGTATTACTGTACTACATTTGGGAATCACTTTAGAAGGCAATCAGTTGGGAGACTGACTCCTAGCACAAGAAAAGTTACCTGCCATTTCTTTTCTCTTGTAGTTTTATATCATAAGTTTCACTTGGCAGTTTCTTTCCAACATAACCGAGAAGCTTAATTTATCAACAGCTTCTTCAGCTCTGGAGATCATCAATAAATTACTGTACTTGTCCAGCTCATTCATCTCTTTGTAAAAATCGAGCAACAGTTGGATATACAAGATTCTCACCTCTCTTTGAGTAACTGTTTCCATGATGGTACCAAATGCAGGAATTGTGGCTATCCTTACTGAGCTATACAAAAAGAAAAATGGTTAAGCTGTTTAAACATTACAAATTAAATTAATTAAAAATAATGCAAGTTCAAAATTAGTACTTTAAAGATGGATTAATTTCTAGCAATGACAAACAAAAAAAAAAGCAGACCAGGAAAAATGCTCAAAAGAGAGACAGGATTAACTCAATCTCAAGCAGAAACTCACAATTCAGGATCACTGGACAAGGTAACAAGGGCCGGAGCAACCCGCTTGTCAACTAAGGCTTCACTCATGCCTCGAAGAGTCAGCTGTAAACCAGTCAACATGCAATAAAAAACGGTTTGGTAAACTGGAAGGAGAACTGGGTTAGCTGTGACTGAGGATGGGCAGGCAAACTCACTGGTCTTTCTTGGTTAAGTCATCCACACAAGACATTAAAAAGGTTATGACTCCTCGTTCATGCTCTAGCACCTACAGGTAACAACCTGTTAGTGAGATTAGCAAAGCATCCCTCTTCAACTTTAAAGAAATATTACATCAGAATGTTGACCCACAAAAACATGATCCGATACTGAAGTACTAGTTATTTAAACAGAGATCACAGTTGTGCATTTGGACTACTTTGTAGTTTAATATTACAGGCTTTAGTTTAATTTGAAAAAAAATACTTAATTTGTGTAGCATTAGAGGGAATATTTTCCCATTCAACTTAATGCTACTAAGGCCAGAAACCGAAAGAATTTCGGAATTAAGTAGTGCTTGATTTGAAACATGAAATCGTGATTTTTTTTTAAAGTTTGTATGTTCATTCATATTTAAAATTAACAGTGTGGCCACTGCAAAACTGTCTTTACTTCAGATATTGCAGTAAACTATATTACCTGCAATTAAAAAGGAGTAACTTCAACTCCTTTTCCAAAATGTCCCAGTCTGATGCTGGAATAGCTATTGAAACTGATGTTTATTTCTTGGTAAGTATTAAGAGAGATGCTGGATGTATAAGACAGTCAGGAAACTTACATTTCAGGGTCACTGGAGAGAGTAATGAGAGCAGGAACAACTCTCTGAGCAACCAGAGTTTCATGTACCCCCTTCACCAACAGCTGAGTGGTCGGAGCAGGGGGGGGTATCACAGATGATGCACGGAAAGAGTGAGCACAGTATCATGGGAAGAAGAACGGCACAACCAAGAGAGAAAGAAAAACACAAAAAGCAAACCAAAATTAGAAGCTAAGCAAATACTGCTACACTAGTGCTTTATATATGCAGAGAGCATGAAGAAAGCTCCAGCGGCCAGGCAGTCAGCACACGCCTGAGAAACTATCTAGAGCTGTTCCAGCAGCCTTGTATGGTACAATTTCTATATTTTTGGTTATTCTAAAACTCAACTGAGCTCTTAAAGTTCAATATGTGGTTTAATGACTAGATCATTTTAAATACTGAAAGGATGCAAGTCAGACTTGGACTTTAAGTGTAAATGAACAGGTTTCAACTTAATGGGATTGCACTGTACTGCCAGCGCAAGTCTGACAGGTGCAAAACAAACTGCCTTGCCAGGGAGAAGGCAGGTCTTTTTCAAGCTCCAAACAGGAAGGAAAGGCCACTGTTACAAACACAAACTCTGCCTCCAATGCTTTTTCTATTTGGCAAAGCAAGCACTTTTCCAGATACCACTACACTCTCTTACAGTACAATCCTTTAGGAATACTTTAAATATAGCAGCCATTAAGCAGTATGTACACATCCTAAAACAGTCCTTGCTGGTCTATGCAGGTAACAATCTGATAATCAGCACTATCAGATTTCAAATACTTCCCAAAACTCTCTCTATGTAAGAGATCAGAAATTATTTATTGCAATGAATCCCAAATTTGAAAAACAAACAGTATGGTGAACCAATTCTTCCTTTCACCCGGAAATATTTGGAAATCCTTTCAAATTCAGATATCATAAGGGAATGTTAACAATCACTCCAGAAGATCTACATTACTTCCTCTTTCAGAACCTAGCATGTGGTTTCCCTGAATATAGTTAAGCAAATAGAAGTCTCTGTGCCTGGACAGCAAATCCTAAAGGAGAAATCCCATTTTTTTCAAGGAGTCAATCAAATGGGTATTTTATTTGCAATATCTATATGGTAGAAGGAAAGCAAATATGCTTCCTATCTTATGCTGCAAGTATTTTACTGTCTACTTGATTCATTAATTATAAACAAATGTAGAATCCTAACCTGCAGGTTTGGGGAGAAATTTGCCATGTCTTCCGATCATATCAATATTATTTCCCACCCCCCACATTGGCAGTGGTAGCAAACCAATTTTCTTGTCATTTTCAAACAGTGAAACCAGATAAAAGAACAAGGCTAGGAAATAGGGAAAGTAATACCCTATTACCATATTGAATATTATTAATCGCCTGTACTGGGACTTTTCATAGTGGTACTTCAGAACACATTTCTACATTTCAATAAATAAATACTTGTATGCTTAAGTTAAAACCCTTATTCGCTGATTCCACATTTTATTATAGAAATCAGTGGTGCAATACAGGGAGAAATGTGCTTTCCAAATGTCTGCCCTAGAAATAAAATGTTGGATGGATTCCATAATCCTCGGGCATTTTACTGCTCAACTGAAATCAAATAAGGCAGAGTGAGACAGAATGCATAAGGCAGGATCTTTTTTTAACATTACAATAGAAAATAGCATAACATAGTGTAGCAACTCCATAACTTGCTACACTGATATGAATATAGAATTTTCCTTTAGTCTGAAGTGTGATTATAAAATTAATACTAAAAATACTCCCCAAAAGCATCAAGATTTCCCACAACTGTTACACGGAATACTAATGCTTTCTGTGATTATGTATGATGAGGTCATCTGAAAACAGCCTCAAAATCTTAAGCAAATATACTGTTTCAAGAAAGAAGTTGGGATTCATGTAATTAGTATACAATTAAATGCCATCTCAGTTCTGTGAGAGTTTACTCTGCCAAAAAACATGCTTTATTTTGTGTGTTACATTTGAATGGTAAGCCAAATTCAATTAAAACCACCACACAGACCAACAAAGCTCGCAGCCCAGCTAAACATGCATTGTGTTCAAACCAGTACCAATCAAACTTATTTGCATCAATGTTAAATTAGAAGCAAAGTACCAGCTGAAAGGGCAATGTTAGATAACATACAGCACATTAGTTTATAGTGAGATTAAAACAGCTACATTTTTACCAAGTAATCTGATTCCACTGTAAACCTACTTGCTGTAGTTGTTAAAACACAGAAAGCCTAGACGGTATAGCATAGGACCTGCAAGCTGAGGGAAATGGGATGGGTATTAAAGTGGCTTTATGTCACCTTTGTGCCCTTATAATCTTGAAGACACCGAGGATCCTTAATTTAACTTAGCATTTAGGCTTAAACCATGGCAGTCTGTCTCAGCTACCCAGAGACTGCTCTGCTACTCTACAGTGACTAACGAAGTTCTCAACTGACCTGCCCCACTTCACAGTTCCAGTCCTCCTACATTAGGTTTTTGCAAGAGTCCTTGAAGAGTCCAACTATAAGAGTAGCCAAACATTGGAACAGGCTATCTAGAGAAACTGAGGATTCTCCATCTGCGGAAAATTTAAACAGCAAGTTGGACAGACTTCACTGGGATGGCTTAGTCAGGAATAATCCTGTCTTGAGCAAGAGATTGGACCAGGTGACCTCATGAAGTCCCTTCTAGTCCTCCTTTCCTATGATCCTGAAGGCAGTCTTAAGCATAGTACCTGTGCCAAGGAAATCCTCCCAAGGGAGGAACTAGAGCTTTTATCATGTAAAGATCTCTGTCATTAATCAATAGCTACTTGCAAACTATTGCCATTTAAGAATCCCCATAAAAGGGATTTTTTTTAAAGGGAAATCTCTAAAACTGAATATATGTATATTTTGCTTCAAGAGAAGGTTAAATAAGGACATTAGAAAGTAAATCTGTCAGACATCATTAAAAGGCTTCTTAAGAATTAACTACTCCTTTATCCCTCAATTTGGGGGGATGGAAGAAGCTCAAGCAACAGTTCTTTGTGACTTGATTACTGAGGTCTTTCAAAGACTTGCCAAGTAAAGAAAAGCTAAGCATTACTATTCTATTTGTGTCAAAGGCACAAACAAACATGAGATGATGTGAGGGATTACATATCATTAAAGGTGTGTTAAATGGCCAAATTAACATGGAAGAACCCGAAGCATAAAGACCAATTTAACCCAGGTCATACAACAGGTCTTTTAACTTCTGTTCCAGTGGAACCATCGTCTCATGCTTAAACTATATAGGGTTTTTTTGGTTTTGGAGCCTGTTTAGTTTCATGGTTACTTCTATTCCATTTGTCCTAAATCTACTGTACTAAGTAGGACCTGATGTACAGGGCCAACAGCAATGGGCCGCATTTTATTTGGGGATCTTTATATTCTATTATTGTAACAGAAGTCTTTTTTTGCCTTGAGTGCTACTCAAAATCTGGACCCCCAAAGGAAATATATCAAAAAAGAAAAAACAAATATTGGAAAAGCTTTACTGTTTTATTCAGTTCAGCAAGAGATCTTTTAAAAAAAAAAAACATTATGGTAGCTGGCAATGAGCTACTGATAACATATCATCTGATACACAAGCTGCACATAAATGCAATTAATAATACAAATTTTCTCTTTACTTCGAGCTGGCCTACTCTGATCCTATAACTGGATCCAAGTGGGTTCAATCCTATATCCATGAAGAACCCCACAGTAAATCAAGGCATTTGCTCATAGAAAAGTAGCAGAATCACATATACAAAGAACAGAAACTGGTTGCATGGTGATAATAATACATATTTCAGGTGTGTGAAAGACAAAATACCCAGATATCTTGCTGTTACTGAAATTGTTGAAGCTACTATTCTGAAGCATTAGAACAGTACTGCTCAATCTTCTGACTCTGTAGGGCCAAATCAGGCCCTACACCACCTATGCCAGACCCTGCAGGCTGGGACTGAGCTCCACACTACCCTGGGTGCCTGATCTAGCAGACAAGGCCATGATCGCCAGCATATGGGGTTCCACATAGGTCTAGAAATTTGGCAGCAGGGGATTGGTGATACTGCTCACCTGCTGCCAAATTTTTGGACCTGTGGGGAGGCCCCTAGGACTGGATGACCCCGTGTTGGGGGCTGGATCTGGCCCGGGGACTAAGCACCTCTACGTTAGAATATAAGCTAACTTGTGAATTATAAAATCAAATCCAGTAAGTGTTTACTAGCAAAACATGAATGAGGTTACAGTTGTCATTATGAAACTCTGAATGCTTGAGCACATTTTGGATCTCATTAAAAAATATAATTAACTGGCTTGAACACAATTCAGCAATGCTTTCTCTTAATCGGTGAACATTTTTCAGCATGCAGAGGTCAGATCTAATAATGAAATCAGAAGCAGAAGAAAACTACCACCACAAATTATTAAAGCATCAATTCTGTTCAGTGAAGTGTCTGCTATTAACAATACAGATGCAGAACCAAAACTGTGCAACACAATGATTTCCTGCTCCATCACACAGTACACAACCTATTTGTTCAGAAACATTTTTTAAAATTTAGAACAGATTAAACACGTATTCAGATAATATACATTTTTTAAAGTAGCGCATTGAAATTTCAAGCTGTTCATATGCATTTTTATATTACTTGCCTCAAACATTCTAGCAGCTGTGCATCGAACAAGAGCTGAAGTATGGACAACTCCGTACCACAGTACAGTTAACAGCAACTCATGATATGCTGGGTTGGCACTAAAAGAAAACAGAAGTCAATGTAATGCTATCTATGCATACAGAGGCCTACCTTATTACAAACTGAAACAACATTCCCAATTTCAACGTTTCCAGCCATGACATTTTGAAGACTAACACTTTTGGGAGCATCTTAACTCAGTTTTTGTGGTTGCTGGTGGGGGAAAATGGGTTGCATGCATATTCTTTGCAAAACTTCAGGAAAGTCACTTTGTTTTAAAACTCTCATTTAATCCAATGACAAATTACTCAAATAATTTGTATTTGACAATTTATTTTAAAATCACAGACATGAATTCACTACTTAAAAGTTTGAACTACCTATATATTGATTTTAACATTACATTTTTTTATCTAAGTTTTAGAGCTCAGTTTATAAAAATGTGCTCATCTTATTTGAACTATTCCAGTTTTTTTTGTTTTTTTAAATAACATTTTCAAGAAACACATTTAAAAATTTATTCTGCATTACAGGCACCTCCCATTTAACACTTTTGCTATAATGCTCGTTTTACATTGATACCCGATTCCACTTAACACTCAGCAAGTTTCATTATAATGCTCACAGGCATTGTACAGCTGGCAACACGGAGCGTACACTAGCACCACAATGCATCAGTGGCGCACAGCCCTCATTGTGCAATTTAGTGCCAGTTTGTTTCTGTCGCCATCTGCTTCAATCCCTGCAGCTACCCCTTAAAAAAATCCTCAACCAAGCTCTTCAAAAACCCCTGGAACTGACAGCCCTGATTCTGTCACTCTTTCAAGTGCTGAAAGAAGCCCTAAGAGTGATTTTGGTGGCTTCAGAAAGTGCAAAGTGAAAGTGAACCTGTACATAATTTATTAATTTCTTTTGCAATTTTGGACATTGTTTCAAAGTGTTAAATAAACCATTTACATACATTTATATGTCCAAATTACATGATTTTATAGTACTAGTGGGGAGCCACATTAACAAATTATATTTATTTACATTAATTCTTATGGGAAAATTGGTTTCGCTTAATGCTATTCTGCTAAATGCCCTGTTTTTCTGGAACCAATTAAGAGCACTAAGCGGGGGTTGCCTGTATATTCCTTACCCCAGTTCTACAAAAGAAGCCTTCAGACTATCAAGAGGAGCATGAGAGAGTGAAAGCATAGTCATCACATCTTCCAAGAATCCAACTAACAGCTTGCGGTCTTCTTCCTAAAAGAAATGATGCAACATAAATTGCATCTTTTGAGTTATGCCAAAAAAGCTGGTTAAAGATTTAAAGACAAGAAGTTCTCAGAATAAAAAAAGAAAGGATTTTAACTGGCTTGCACTTTTATGTTTCAGAATAAGGGAAATTCATTTGCAAAAGATAATTCAACACCATTTCAATGAAACCAAATGAGTAAGAATATGAAGGCAGTTAATTTTCTGGATATATTTTTTACTGTCCACTCACTGTAACCTGTAGAGATTTAACAAACGATCTATAATTAAAGTTTTCCTATTAGCATGCATGCGTCAGAAGAAGGATGTGCTGTAAAGGCTTTGTCTTCCTTAAATATTAAAAACGGCATTTCACAGCTACAACAACAATATACCAAAACTTGCTTGTTTCCATATTAACTGTTCCAAGCTTTTTGGCATTTAAAGGCTGACACCTGATTCCAGCTAAACAAATAAGCAAGAGCGCTACTATATTGTACATAATAAAGAAATGCATAAGACTGGCAGTTGCTGCCAAAGCTAGTACCATACAATTTGTAAAAGCAACATCAAACTGCACTGATGAAATATTTTAAATATAATAAGTTAAATATACTTTTAATAAATGCTTTCTGATATTGTTATATCATGTTCTGCTGTTGAAATGTCCCTTCAATCATTAACGCTCTTAAAGGATACTGTCACATGTTGTAAAAAGTGTTATATTTAGAATGTGTTGCTTTTGTTTTTTTTGTGGAGGAGAACTCAGTAAAAACTTAAGATACCAGGCAACAATCAGAAGGACAGAAAACAGCCCACAATAGGAAAAAATACGCAAGACATGGTAAATCAATAAAGCCACTGGTGCTTCACACATTCAGTGAATGACTAATTCATAACATTTATAAAGAGTTTCAGCTGTAGTCTTTCAAGATCTATACAGGAATAAAACCTGCATTTTTTGTTTTCTTAAATCAGTTTAAAAGAAACTTTCTCCTTTATTTTCTTTGGAAGACCACAGACTTTTCTATATAAATTATAAAGGACCACATTAAAAGGTCTGACTGGTAGGAGCCTTGTTTATGCTACAGTTCATAATAACTCAATTCATCTGACACTTACAGTAGAAGCTGGAATTAATGTCTGTGTATGAGAATTTCTCGACTACAGTAGAGCCAGTCATCCTAAAGTCTTTAAGAGAGAAAATGCAAATTTCCAGTGTAAAAAACAAGACATCTTACTTGTTTTTGAAAAAATATTGTTACCTGAATATAACATGTAAGGACTCCTGTTGCATAGATGGGAACTGTGGCCTTTGTCAGCACTCTATTTCCTGCTGTGGAATCTAAAGTCATTGATAGAACTATCAGAAAAAGTTAAATCAAAATTCCATTAAGAATAATCAATATTAGGGCAACTTACCCACACATACACTTTTATTTAAAACTGTTAAACATTTTAGCAGGGAATAGAACTAAATTACAGCTTTGTGTTCCAGTGACATGCTAGGCTTCAAAGCAGCAAAACTAAGAAGAGATATAGCTGCTATTCCTAAACCTCATCTGCACTAAGAGATTCTTTATTTAAAAAAATCCATGCTGTTGTTCACACTAGTTCAATTACACCATTGCTGGGAACACTGGAACGGCTAATGAAAAGCTCTCCAACTCTAAAGAATCGTACAGTACTGTACCATTAGACAGCCTCTAACCACATTTAATTATACTGAAAACAGCTTCCAGTGTTACCAATCATAATAGCAGTACAGCAGCACTACTAATGGTGGGAAGTTTGGGTGTGTATCTGTACCAGTCTTAGATCAATTTAATGGGAAGGTGACTGTCCCAGTTAGGAGACTCAAACAAAAATTTTTCCGAAGTGGGTGTCTAAAATCCTTATTTAATTATCCAAGTAAGGGGTCTAACATTTCAAAAGTACTAAACAATCAATAGCTTCCTTTGGCATTTAAATTTAAGCAGGTGGCAGGAAAATTTGGAAAAGACTGCAGAACAAAAGATAAATAGGCAGCACTGTCAATTTAAAATTAAACTTCATTTTCAAACTTTGGATTTTTTTTTTACATATAAAAGTGCCTGATGCTGCATTGCTTGCAGTTGTATAAGCAGCGAAATCTGCATCAGCGTGCAGAAAATGGCAGCGGTACACTTTTAACCAACACACATAGAAGGTATTTTAGTTCAAAAGCATACCACCAGCGTTTTCTGTGTGCTGATGCACATTTTGCCACTCAATCAATCGAGTCTGCTCCAATGTGCAAGATCTCAGGCGAGTCTGGGTACAAAAACATATGTGTATAAATGCCCTTGGATTCTAGACTTTAAATGTCAATTGTTCTTATAGAACACTTCTAGAGAAAAGCAGTAACTCTGGACTCAGTTCAGAAAATGACTTTTTTTCCTCTTTTTTTACACAGACAAAAATGAACACACCACTCACCAATATTTTCTTCTGACAATCTTAAGATTTCCTGGAACTGTGGTTTTACCTATAGAATGGGTATAAACCAAATTGAAGAAAACCTTTCATAAATCAAATCATTCATGTTTCTTAAAGAGTTAAGTAATCAGCAGAGGAAATTCTGAAGACACAGAGAACAATGCTTTAAAATAGGCGAAGGCAACATTTTGCAGCAGAACGCTGCTTTGCTTTCAGTGCTGGCTGCCCACCCTCTTCCCTGCCAGTGTTGCTGGTGCCACTTCCTGCCTCCTAGACAAAGCCCTTCACTATGCATGCACACATGCACATGGCTGCCAGGCAGCCTGGAGAGCACGTCCTACAGGTAAGTCTGATGCGGGGTGGGGGTGGCGGCAAATTGAGGTCCTCATATGGAGGGAGTTGGGTAGGACTGGGGCCTCTGCCCAGCCTGGGCGGTACAGGGGCTCAGTGCCATGCACAGCTGCGGGGGCCAGGTGGGGAGTGGGACAGAGACGCAGACAGCTCGTATGGGGGTGTGCGTATGGGGCCAGTTCCACTGCTGCATGTACTTTGGAGGGGTAGGGGTGGAGAGTGGCATGTGACCCCCCCAGATCTGTGCACGAGGTGGATGTGGGCTGCCCGCTGCAGGTTTGGGCTCCCCCCCTGCTGTGTTCCCCCTGGAGCCTCTGCAGCCCTGGCGGGCAGGACCTCTGCCCTGGCTTGCCATGCCGGCAGGGTCAGATGGGCTGCAGAGGCCCCTGGGGGAGGGCAGCAGGGCACAGAGCCCTAAGCCCGCAGCAGGCAGCCTACACCCAACCCCCACCCACCACAGCTCTGCTCTGGCTGTGCCACCCACAGGGGAGGGGGAGTGTGGTCCCATGCTGGCAGGAGTAGGGGGCTGTAGACTTGGGTGCCTGGCCCCATAGCCCTTGCAGCTTGCAGTCCTCTCTAGCATGGCTGGGAGTGGGGAGTCAGAGGTACCAGCAGGGCCATGGGCTTGGGAGCGAGGGGCCTGGATCTGCGTTTTGGTGAGTGATGGGAGCAGGGAGAGCTCTGATTTTCCATGATAAAAAACCCAAAATCAAATACCTAATTTATAGGTATTTAGAATTCATTTTGTTATAGTGATTGAGGCATTGGTAGGTATCCAAACTGCTTTAAAATTGTAACTATATCAATAAAACATTGTGTTCAACTGAAACATATATATACACACACATATACACATACAGTGGTGTTTCATTTTAATCACAGATTTTAGGGTTTTTAATCAGAGAATTTGCAATTTTTATCAGAGAAAACCAGGTTCCCTGCTTATAACTGAGCACCTTGTACAAAGTGATGTAGACAAGGTACAATCAATTCTTAGACCTCAGGTGCTGAAGTCTCTCAGGAATTCACATTGTCTGGCTCCATCTAAGCTTGAGTCACAATAATTATGTTTAATACAAATAAAAATTGAAAACGCTGAAGTTTTACAGCCCGAGTCAAGTATCTCAGCTGATTTGTCCTCAAACTTACTGAAAACTCTTCCTGCAAGCATAAGCTAAATAAAAAAAAATCTATAAAAAATGCAAGGCTTTTCTTTCTGGGCTCAATAAAAGTGATTTTAAATTAAAATTCCAAAACTAATTTCTTATTTGACTTTGACTCCACAGAACCTGCATCATTTTTTGTAAATATACCTTTTAGAAAGGAAATTATTGTAAGATAATGATTTAGGGTAAAAATTCACTACAAGTTATCTAGAAAGGGGTAGAATAATCTCCCCTAGCTTGCCATCAAGGTTCATATATTTGCTCAGTTATTTTACTGACCAAGTCATATATAATCTTTTAAATATTTAACCCTTTACAACCCAGGGGTAGGGCTTAAACATAGAGAGGTGGGACCACCCCAAGCCTAGGATAACCAGACTTAGGAAACTGGGTTGAACTACTGCCCCAAGGCTGCTCTGAAGGCTAGCAGGAGGGGAAGAGGGAAAGAAGAACTGTAATATGTGGGTCATTTTGCTTGGAGCCAGAGTGGTTGGAGCAGGAGAAAGGCCTTGCTCCCTGATATGCTTCAAGCACCACTGAAAAAGTTGAAAGATGTCCTACCGAAATAGATTGTGGAGGGGCCCAGTCTGAGTGCAGCTGGGAGAAGGACAGACTTAGACCCCAACACCAAGAGGGTGCACTGAAGTGGTGAATGTTTTTGTACCACCTGGAACAGCTTGGGTTGTGCACAAGGTGAAGACTCTCACCCCAAAGGATCTTTGTGAGACTGTTTAGAATTAGGCCTTTATGTTGCATTGTTGACAAGGGGTAATTTGATCAGGTTTCCATGCAGGGTTTCCTGGGTTACATGACAGATTATACTCTAATGCCCATGTGTGTAAACAAATCTGAGTTGTTTGTACCCTTTTGTTAAACCGGGGTACTGTTGGGGACACAGGGTCACCACAACCCACCCTCCTTCCCCCTCCCCATGTACCTCCCATGAGAGGGGTCACAAAAAAAAATCAGATCTTTGTTTACTATAGATCCTGCATTTGTTAAAACATTCTGAAAAAGCAGAATACTTATTTTAAATAAAATATTAATGAGGGACACAGATGACACCAAATTAGATGAAGCACACAAAATATACTATATAATATAATGCTCAGATAGAAAATTAATGTTATATTTGGATTAGGTAAACTATCCAACTTAACATGTTCATAAAGGAAGCGCCAAAAAGTGTGGCTAAATCGACTCTTCCCCCAGTACAATGCAGAATAGCAGTCTGTGAACCATACAATCAGGGATTGAGCAATAATGCAAGTTGAGAAACAAATTAAATCAAAGAGAAGTGAAGACAAAGAAGAGAACAAGGCCTGGAGCATTTTTAAGAACTGCAACTGAAAGCGTGGGTCAGCAATTTTTGATACTGGAATTATGTAAAGTGCCTTTCACATGCCCTCTTGCTACATGTACACAATACCAAACACCACATATTTCTGTATTTAAGTCCAAGCTAGATAAAGTACTGTGTTACCTTAGTGTTTGTGAATATTTTCCCAAATGTCCTGCAAAGACGCCAGAAAAACCTGGAAAACTCATGGACACAAGCAGTTGAGGCAACATTGATTTTGCCCACTATTTCTATAAGCTGTGGTAGCCTAAAAACAGTAAACAGAAGCACATTAGAAGCTAGCCACCTCTTTTTCTTCTCTCTGATAACCCTTACACAGGTGCTGCTCTTCCTACACCAATATCCTGCATCGTTCCAGTTCTAATCCTGGTAATAATGTCTAGCACTTGAACACATAAACACTGTGAATTTGTCACTTAAAATGTATTTCTAGTAGGGCTGTGCAAAGCTTCAGTAGCCGATTTGATCTGGAGGAGATTCGGCCCAATTTGGCAGCCGAATTTCTGAATTGAATTGGGAGACCCATTAATCTCTCTGACTCAAAATCAGAAGCCTCCGAATCGATTCAGAGCGATGCGGAGATTCGGCCATAGACTGTACAGGCAGGCACTAGGCAGTGCTGGTGGGAGCAGCTGGATGAGTCCCGGCTTGAGCCGGCAGCCCCAGGAGAAGCTGCGGTTCGTCCGGCTGCTCCCCCATAGAGGTGAGACAGGTAGTGCTGGCAGCCCTGGGAAGCCATGGGGGGCTTAGGAAAAATGATCAGGGGCTTTCCCCCAGCTCCTAGTTTGAGTCCTCAGTTACTGGTTTGATCCCCCGGCTTCCAATCATTTCCCCCAGCCCCTGCGGCTTCTTCCAGGGCTGCCAGCACTGCATGCCTTGCCCAGGGTGGGGCAGCCAGGGGAGCAGGTGGACAAGCCACAGCTTGAGCTGGCAGTCCCAGGACAAGCTGCAGGGGCTGGGGGGAAGCCCCTGTTAGTTTCCCCAGCCCCCGATCAATCCTCCCAGCTCCCGGTTCAATTCCCCCACCCCCCGTGGTTTCTTTTGTGGCTGCCAGCACTGCCTGCCTCACCCTGGCAGGGGGCCAGCTGGGGGAGCAGCTGGATGAGCCATGACTTCTCCTGGGGCTGCTGGCTCAAGCCAGGGCTCGTCTGGCTGCTCCTGCCAGCACTGTCTGCCTGTATAGTCCATGGCCAAATATCTTCCGATTCAGCCGAATCGAATTGGGACAGTGATTCAAATAACCGAATTGAATCACTTTCCCTCCGAATTGCTGAATCTGAAGTTAATACTTTGCACACGCCTAATTTCTAGATCGTGAAGAGATCTTTATGCACTTTGCTACTTTTTAGAAAAAAATATCGTTTACGATCGCTTAAAAGGCTGTATTTTCCTGATCACATTTGGCTTTGAAACTTGACAAAAGCTGAGAATTCCATTTTAAGGTATAGAAAGTTAAAAAAAAATAGTAAAAATATTAGAAAACAGATGACTTGCACTTTCCACATTTATAAATTGCTTACAAGACATGAAAAATTTGGATTGTGGGACAAAGAGGATAACTCACAATTGATTGACAACCCATAACAAAGTCTCCCAGCCTGTGGTACCCTCATGTTCCAGCTGGTAATCATAAAGTTGAAGCAACACTGCTAGCTGTTCACGGCTTCCAACAATAGTGGCTACATCTTGCAGAGGTGATGCAGGCCGTGGGAACCTAGTCACTGTAATAGCAAAGGGAAATAGCCACGAAGAAAACACGAAAAAGTAACTTTGAGGTGATGTCGGTAGATGTAAGCTAGTTATTAAACTGAATTTTTAAATCAAATTTGCACAGTGATTTGAACTTCTAACACTGTCAAAGTACTTAACTTTTTGTAAAGCATAATTCTTATAATAGATGGAGAAATGGAGATAAAGATGACACAGCAATTCTGCAGTAGAACAAGGAATAAAAAACTAGGTCTCTCAATACCTAGTGCTATCCTTTAAGCCACAAATGAATGTCTTCTCTATATACCATATAAAGATAATTTGATGCTTTGATAACCAAACATTTTATAATTCCATTACCCAAATAAAATTAATTTACAAAACAACAGGACAAAGGAGAACTTTGGTCAGGCGCTATCGAGAACTCTGTGGATCTACAGGCTAACAACAAAACTACTAGCCTAAGAACAGTATTAAAATGCTAACTAAATTGCATGAGTACTTTTAATATTCTCAGATCTACAGCACAGATACAAACATAAAATGTTAAAACTGTGAGAATATGATCTCTCTTCTATAGCTCAACTCAAAAGCATGCTTAGGCTTCCATCAAATGTTACCAGATGAATGGGAAGTCCAGGTATTACGTTCTCTCCTTTTGTTAAGGACAAATGGTAGAATACCTTATGTCCCAAACTTAGCAATTTCAGCAGGGGAAAGGTTTATCTTTGAACCATATCAGTGAGCAGTTAACAGTTATGTACTTCACTATGACAGTTAACTTCCCAAAGTCTATTTTTACACCTAAAACATTACCCATTTATGCATGTTTACATAAAGTTATTGTTTGTATACAGCTAACTATCCAAACACATCATATACCATTACATGTTTCTTATATAGCAATAATCAAGAAAAGTCCTAAGATGCTTGTAATTAAGCATACTTTTCAGTCTGGGAGATGGTTGAAAGTATTCAATTCTCATCAAGCTGTTGTGTAGGTAATCAATTAATCAATAGCTGAAAGAATCACTATTAGTTAAAAGTTTAACACTTCACTAGAGTGTTTTACTCAGAAGAGACTATGGCAGCAAAAGCTACTTTAAAGGATTTAAAAGTTTTTTTCTGGCTGTTAGTAAAGAGCTATTCTTTCAGAGAAACCTTCAGGAAGACCAACTTGGAATGCTTTGTATTTGCCTTCTGAACTTTTTATTTTTAGAAAATGCTTATAAAAATAAGGATGATTCTTTTTAAATAAGTTAATTTAACTGGTTTCAATACAGAAGGGGAGAATGACAAATATATTAAATCTGGATACATGAAAACATCATTTAGAGATCTATCATTTTATAATATGTAATATTTGCGTTAGAAAAGGTGGCTTACATTTTTCAGAATTCATTTGATGGCTCATGGAGCAAAATAGGTCTTTAGCCTCAAAAAAGTCACCAGATTATGTGAGCAACATACCCAAACTGCATAGCTGCTCTGAGCAAAGACCATGCTCTGCCTGTACCTTGCAGCATCAACTGCTGCTGAGTTGAAATATTTCAGAAAGACGCAATGTATTTTCTTTTAGATTGAATCGATGCCATTTTGAACTTCCTCATTCTTCTGCTGTCCATGTAGATCTGCTAACCATTTTTAATCATATTAACTCAATGATTCTAATAGAGCTGAATTCTATGCCAGTAACTTATCTAGGGCTGACCCTACTTCTCAGAAAATTGATGCATTTTTCCAAATATGGGATAATGGAACAAAGAGGACATGACAAAGCCTCACATGTTCATAGTAGGTGTATTATATCTATATATCCATCACTGACTCAGATATACAAATCCACAGCACAGAAGAACTTTTGCAAGGACACCCAGGTTAGAAACATACAACAGCAGAGTACGAATGGGAATGGTTTAAGCCTATTGCATTACATTTTCCACATGAGAATCTCACATACCCATGAAATCTCATTACTTTAATGTCAGGTATACACTGTTCCTACATTTCTTCCTATGCTTCAAAATCATTTTAATATCTGTACTTTGTTTGCAAAGAAAACAATCTTTCATAGAATTGTTTGAACTGTGTACCTTCTATCTGTGGCACATCGCCTTGGAGCTTAGCTTTGCTTGTGAAAGGTGCGTTTTGTAGCACCAGTGAAAACAGTGAAGGAATCAAGGACTGCAAAGCAGAAAGATACAGGTGGAGTTTATGTTCATCCAGTCCATGCTCTCCTTCCTGAAACATGCATGAAAGATTCATTAGGGTTTTTCATACTTTTTTTGCTGATGTGCTGTTTAGGCATCCATTTATCCTCTATCACCCCTGTATTTCAGGATTTCTGAAAAAGTATGTATGGAACACTACTGATACACTGCTTTCTAACCTGTAATAAGACTTTACTTGTGTGCCTTTACTTATACAAGAAAGGAAAAGGAAAAGAGAAATCAAACAGAAGATGCAATCAAGCTATAGTTGTTTAGTTAAAAATCTGTGCTATATTCAAAACTGTATTTTCTGGTAAAAGTCAGTGATTTACTTAAAGCCTGTTTTGATTCTAGGACCTGAGAAAGTGATAAATCAAAGCATTTGGGAGTTTTTTCTTAAACATTTTTTTCTTAAACATGAACAGTGTCACCTACATGGCTCTTCTATTTAAACATAATAAATGGTATGTATTTCAATTCTGAAGTGTGTCCATCAGTTAAAGGTACACAGAAAACTCAAATACAGTGGACCCTGAACACCTACCCTGAGTAGTTTTTCAATCTTATTAAGCAGCGTAGGTATAAGATGAGACTGTAAATTCCCCAGTTCTGTAGTCCAGGCAGCATAGGCAGGCAAAAATACCTGATGTGTTGCACTAACAACTCGTTCTGAGGGATCTCCCAAAGCTGAAAGCAGCAGTTCAAAACCCTGGCAGAACATAGCAAACATGGATTAGGAATGTCACATTTTACCCAATTTCCCCATAGCTCATACTGAGAAATCGCCTTACGATACAAACACAGACTGGAAAGAACACACAGGCTAGGTTACTATAACTTGGTATTTTTCTAGTTACTGCATCCATATGTAACAGTATTGATCCCATACAACACTGATACAGGGATTCTTCCATACTCTTCTGCCTCACCTTGCAATGGGAATGATCTAGAAATGAACCCGAATGAAGTATAAAATTCTGAGTTTGCAGGAGGCTTATCCAAGGTAATACTGATACCTGAGCATATGAATAAACTTTTATTTTAGCCACTTTAAAAGGGAGAGGGAGTGTGCAGCAGCAGTTACAATCTAACTGTTAGGTCAGCCTGATCCTCTAGATGTACTGGGTAAATCACCCCAACTTTATCCTTGAATGAAACAGGGTTAAAAGCTAGAGTAGTTTTGCTACACTGGGAATGGCTACATAGGATATCAATAAAATTGCTACATTCATCCATACCCTTTAAATGTAATTCTCGTTTTAGTTATGGTGAATAGCTAGTGTAATTTACAGGTTTTGAATAACTGTCCCTAATTTATATGAAAAGTACTAAAATAACCAAAGTACTGCATTCAATCCTGAATGATACCTGTTGATACTTGTCTGGATCATCAATGTATCCCATAATAATGCCAAGACTTTTGATCACAGCTTCTCGTACCAGATCTGCCTTATCTTCCATTAGCATCTGTTGCAGCATAGAAAGCACCAGTGAGCTACGAATCTCCTTCTGAAAGCAAGGAGAGAGATTTTTGCTAAATAAAATAAATCCATATGTGGTCCTTGGGTACATACTTTACATTCCTACACATACTCTGGATTTCAAACAATGATTTTTATCACAAAATAACCCAAGGACAGCTTTCCACATTTTTACTGGTGAGGATGTTGCATAGAAATAGAGTCCTAATAATGTATGGAATAAAGTATGCTGTGTTACTACACACACAACTGCGGCCCTTTTAGAACATTAAACTGGCAAAAACACACAATCATTTCCTGCTGAATTATTACAACTACTTGTAATATTTTAGGATGTGCTTGGCTATCGCAAAGTATCAGTAATTGATTTACCATAAGGATCTGTCCTTAGCCATTTCAACGTCAAAGGTGGCAAACAACTTGGCAACAATGCAGGTTAGGTATTCGTTTAAAATGAATTGTGAAATTTTGACCAGGGCTGGGAACAGCCTGGTGATGATGCAAGAAATTCCAGATTCAAGAAAGTCACAAATTTCCATCCTGCCTGAAGAAAAATACACCGTCGGACTGGCCGTCTTCCTCTACTTGTTCAGTTACTGGGGAAGGCAAATAGGATAAATGTGAACCTTACTTCAGAAACTGATGCCTCTCATAAGAGAGCACAAAGACCTGCTCCATACTCCTGTTCCTTCACCCCTCCTTCCCCCATTCTCTTCCTGCAATACCAAATCTGAGAGAAGGCTGAAGACCCCATGGAGCTGGAAGAGAATGAGGGGAGAAGCTGGTGGGGGAATGCTGATATGTGAACAGAAAGGACAGGATTGATTTGAGGGTTGGTGGAAAAGATTAAAATGCTGGGCAACGGAAAGTATCACTATGGCGAAGGAGCAGCAGGGGTTTAAAGTATACCTTAGCCTATAGATATGGGGAAGCTGTCACCACTCTCATATACACCTCCCCAGAGGGGAGCAGTTACAATGAAGATGCTTTCCTTAAAACAAAACAAAAAAGGTACAGTAATGATGTTTGGGTCAACCTCATGATTTTTGATTCCCGTGGGTGGAATGCTGAAATTAAATAGTAAATTGGTTTGGGCAGGTAGCAAAGATTAAGCTAAATTTATGATATTTTTCTAAATTTGACAAAAAATCTAAATGCAACTAAGCCAAAACACCACACAGAATGTAGTCTCTACCAAACAGCAGAGGCCAAATATTATTACTCAGCAGTATCTGACTTACGCCAATTTCTTTCCAACACATAGAGACACTATTTTCTGATATTTCTACAAGTAGCAAGCAGTGTTGTACATGAACACCTTTCAAAATCAAGTTAATACATTTTCTCAGCAATAGAAAAAAAATCTAAAAAAATATTATAAGCCTTGAAACAGGAAAGCATCTATATGACAGTGGTTAAACAGTGGAACAAACTACTCAAGAGTAGCCCTGGGATCTCCAACACTTTTACGTGGTTAGACAAACATGCTTGGCTGGGATGGTTCAGACTGGAATAATCCTCCCCTGGACTGGGGGAGGGAACAGAAGACCTTTTGGAGTCCTTTCAGCTCTGTTCTTTTATTATTTTATATTCAAGAAAGCACTTAAATACTTGAGCAAGACTGGGGATGAAACAGAGATGGGATGCATTTTGTGCTGAAGTTTTTCTGTTTTTTTAATCCATTTCAGAAGTTCCATAGTTTAGCTAGCTCCTGACTAAATTCTGTTTCCCATGCATATGGGTGTCACCCTTGAGGTTAAAAGCTCTTG
This sequence comes from Crocodylus siamensis, assembly GCF_052110815.1. NCBI lineage: Eukaryota > Metazoa > Chordata > Crocodylia > Crocodylidae > Crocodylus > Crocodylus siamensis. The sequence goes on from NC_143397.1 coordinate 137,042,826, forward strand.
TGTGCCAGAAGAACTGTGGTAACAGCTGTTAATTTTTTTTAAATCGTCCTGCATGTCTCAACTTGGTCTACAAATACCTGGTACAAACAGGGTTTGGCTTGTCTGTGAGTGTGGATAGAACGCCCCCTCACTTAACTCAGCCGGAGCTACAGTAAGCTTAACTGTAAGCTATTTTGCAGTGTAGATGAGGACAGGCTGCATTATCTCATTCCAAGGTAAACTCAGAAGTATTTTAAGAACTTTTTCCATGCTTTGTTGACTATCATTTGTGTTGAAGCAGCAGTATTTCTTTATAGCAAGCTTCCTGTTCCATCCCCTCACATCTAGGAAATCACATTATCATCTCGCATGTGTGCCACCGCTTAATTATATGAAATACAATGCTACAGGAGTCCAGAAATTCCCCATACAACATCATACAAATTATTTTTCCATTTCTCTTTCACACAAATGGGGTACAGCAACATTCAAAACCATTTGTTATGCTTTTGGTTTTCTTCTCTCTCTAAAACACGGAGAAAGCATTAGCCAAATACTTACAGGAAGGTAAGGTGCTAGAGCTCCACAAGACTCTGCCACTAGTAGTCTTCTCTCCGGGTATTTATGATTGATCTGGTAAAGAGAATTGGCACAGTTATGTACCCTATTGTGAGCACTCCTGAAGAGGTCACCAGCATGGGTGCAAGATACCAGATTTTTCTCTTTTTTTTTTTGAACACCAGTTATCTGTTGGGGAAGAGAAACATGTCCTTTGTTTCCCTGTGCTCTTGTGAGAGCATGAAGGACAAGACGGCTCTTCAGCTCCCTTACAATTTCAAGGCAGTGCTAAGTGGGGAATCCAAAAGCAAGGGAGAGAAAGTAGACTGCAAAATCCACATGGAACAACTATTAGAGATATCTTTTGCTGCACACTTAGGAATTGTTCTGGGTTTGTGTCTGCGTGGGTTTTATTGGAGATGACTGTGAAACAGTTTCCCCTCCAGAAGGTTGAAAATTACTCTCTTGAACTTGGCAGGTGGCTTAAGAGATGGGTACAAGCCAGGATAGTATTTGACAAAGATCAGCATTTTTATCCACAATGCAACCTAAGAGATTTGATATGAGCACATTTTGGAAACAGGCAGAGGGTGTTTGCATTCTGCAGGAGCAAGCTTTTGTATTCAGTTGGAGAGAAGCACCGGCCAGTTGGAAATAGAGGAAGACATTATCCATGTAGATACTTTTTGTGAACAAATGGCTTCACTTTTTGAAAGTCTGTTTTGGGGCAGTGAAAATAACAAAGGGTTTGGGTCCTGTCAATACAATAAAGAAGAGTTCTTGATAAATCTAGGGGATGCAGTTTCTTTTCTCCCCTTGCACGGTGTTAGGCTGAGAAAAGACCAGCCAGATCGATTAAGCGGTGTAGGTTAATTTTCAAGCCATCTTTGGAACAAACTTTGGACACAGCCTTAGGTCTCCATTCTGATGGAATACTGTATACATGAGTCTCGAGGTAAGCTTTGCGTACTTATGAGACACTCTTCATGGCTTAACTGATAGCGCCAAAAACCTTTCTTTTCTTTTCTTTCTTTCTTTCTTTTTTTTTTTTTTAAATAAAGATGGAAGTGGCTCAATGATCATTGAAAAAGGCTCAGATGGAGGCTCCATAAGCCTCAGGAGAACTAAAGGCCCCAAGCAAACCAGCTCTTTGACTTGTTGATAATTGTGCAGCATCTAACAGATACGATGCTTGGGAAATATGGATATGAAAGTCCTGATTGAGAAAACTAACAGATGCTTATATTGGAACAGAGAACCAAAAAATCTGAATACCTGCCAGGCACCTTTGAAAGATGGTTATTAACGAACTGGTTAGCTCAGCTGGAATATAACCTTAGGGATTTGTTTTCTGTGCAATAAATTTGTCCTAATCAAATGGTACTGTGCCTTGGAGAACTGGTCACTGGTTAAACTCTAGCATCCTCCCTGAAACTGAAGTTGGCAGGATTGCATATGCTGCAGATGCTTCATTCAACCCCCTGGAATAGTTCCAGTGAATTGCAACAGACTCAAGACCCTTTTGTGAAGGGAAAGAAATCCATCTTTCTCCTACTCCAAGAAAGGTGATTGCTAGGGACCCAAGCACACAGGAGGTACATTAGTAAGGTTAACGTAATTTAGAATAAATAAAAAATTAATCAGTACATGTTTGCTTTTCAAATTTTAAAGAAAATCAAATCACTGAACTGGTGGAAGTCACTACATAAGCAGTAAGTAAGTCCATATTATGCTATTCAAGTCCTTTAAAATGCACATAGCTTCCACCTGAGTAGCAAACCAGAGGGCTCTAGTGTAAATGCAACATTTAATTATTCAATGTCATCATAATTGCTAACCAACGAGAATCCAAGTTTTCAGGAAGTAACCAAAAAGTATGAATGCAAAACAAGATTCAAAATAGATCTAACACAATTTTTTTTCTTGCTTTTAATACATTAATAAGAGTACTGGTTCAAATAAATCCATCCTGTGCTTCTGTGGGACAGAAGGCCTGTCTCTTTGTATTGACAGCAGTAGCAAAATTGGTCTAATGCTGACAACGTCTAAAACTAGAATATCAGTTTTGGAGAACTTCAGAAGTGACTATCCCTAGTATTTGTAATAGCTGAAATACCTAGAGCTCCTTTTAAGTGTGTTGTGGGGTGCCACATAATGTTGGCACTGTTTAGGTTTGCAAACATGATTCACAAGATAAATTCAGAGATTTCAAACAGAAACCCACAGTTGCGGTTTTTCTGAGTTCTTTGTAACAGAAAAAAATCTGCTCTATTATTTTTCTCAAGTCAAAAAAAACCGGAAAAACTAAGGCTGGCATTTTCTGAGGGGTGCCTCGAGTCTATCCAGGGGTGCCTTCAGTCTCAAGTTTGAGAACCACTGGTCTAATGTGACACTCACATAGTTCTTGGTGGCTGAATGAATGGAGATGTTTTACAAAATGGAGAACCACAAACTAATCATTCAACTGGAGAAATGAAAGGGCAGAAGCAAGTTTAACCATCTGAATCTTAAAGCCCATGACAGGATATAGATTCCACCCCTCTCCCCTTCAAGATAAATGAGGAAAAGCACCTCTCCCATACCCTTGCTGTACCTTGTCTATAGCTCCTACACCAGACAATGAGGTTTCTAATCAAGTTTGTAAAGACTCTAGTGAGAAAAGAGTTCCTTCACAATGGAAAGGGAAAGAAAGCAGTGACTGGAATTGAGCAGTTGGTGGCTGCGATGTTGGTGAAAACTTTCACGAGCACTTGTCGCAGACCAGGCATTGGCTATGCCATTGTCGATGACGAGTCCTGTCGAACCATGCTTAGGAGGCATGATGCTCAGCAGAAGGAAGTATGGGAGCATTGGGGGATTGACAAACTGTTCTTTTTAAAGAATGTCTTTTAGATGAAAAAGGTGAAACAGTGGTTTAACCCGTTTGGAAAATTCAGCCTACAATCTTTGGAGAGAGCAGATTAGACACTTTTGGTTCCCATCTCGCTTCCATTGTCAACAAAAAGGAAGAAAGGAAAAGTCAATGGTCATCTTGCTCTTCAGACTCTCACATAGCAAAATGGGTGGCAGAGTGTACGTTCATGATTAATGAATATTACTGAAACTATCTTAAATGCATGTTCCAAAATACTGAACTCCTACAAAAATCTTTTAATTGCTGCTTTAGATTCTTTGACCTTTAATTGTTTTGCATTACACATCAACTAATTTACTAAGTCCTCAGAGATTACTTAGGGTGCATATTACACTGCAGATAAGTAATGAATACGCTTTAAATTGTATTTAAGATGTATGAGTTTTTAAAACACTACTCTCTAGTGAGTCAGAACTGCCTAAGACTCGCTGTCTATAAATACAGTTCGTATGCCAGTATAATACTGTAGCTTAGTATCAAGGACTAGAATTTTATGATTCTTTAGCCAATTCCTCTTGCTCTTGCATTTGTCACAGTTACTAAGAAATGTACTATACAATAAGACAGAAACATCCCAAATTCACATTGCAGGGCAAGTATTTTGTAGACTCTTTAAAAAGTCTTAGGCTGCAGATAATTTACTGATGTAAAAAAAATTACAGAACATCCAGTTACCTGTTCCCAACATTGTGGTAAAAGCTCAGCTTCCACGCGTGTTGGTCCAACATGTCGGGCAAATGCCACACACCCAGTCAGTATCATCTGTCTGAAACACAGATTCAAGTCTTTAACCTGTTGATGCATTTCCCTACAATAAATTTGTGCCTTTAAGGGGCACATTAAGACAAGCAGATACAGCAGGCTGGAGAAACTAGTTAGAGAATACTTATGGTAGGGACAGAAAAAATAATTCAATTGAGTTATGGGGCATCAGCTGATACAATGCAATATTTGTTCTGCTCTGTCCCACACTAACTGGAAGCTAAAACAGGACAGTTAAACCCCAAGACTGCCAAGGCCCTACAGTATAGCTTATGCCAACTATAGGACAGAGTGGACAAAAACACCTATTGTAGACTTGGCACTAGGTCCCCATACAAAATAAAGTATTTAGGTTAAAAATTATATAAGATTCCTGTTCACAGTAGTAGCTGTATGAATTTTATATATACGAGTAATAGTTATAGCAGACTATGTTTTGTCACAACACACTGGTTTGTAATCTTGCTTGTAGGCTGATTGGCTTGTAGGCCGATTTGTAATGAATACAAATTACAACATGCTCAACCTTTTTGCCCCATGGGCCAGATGGGTGGTGCCAGGTCCCTCTGCGGGCTGGATCTGGCTGTGGATGGTGACATAACTCAACCCTGATCTCTGTCTACTCAGGTAGGGGTTGGGGCAGGAAGCAACCCTAATGTGGATATGTTGGGGGTGGGGAGGTTGGGGTGGGAAGAGGGGAAGGGGGCCAAGAGACCCTGATCTGGACATGTGGGGCAGCACAGAATGGCCCTGATCCAGACCAGCTGGCGGGGAAGAAAGAGAGTGGCAGACGGCAGGTCAAGTGGCCTCAGCCTAGACATGCATGTGGGAGAGCAGCCTAGCCCTGATCTGGATGTGTACAGGGAGATGGTGGGGTGGAGTAGCCCTGATCTGGATGTGTGGAGGGTGGGAAGGGGGAACAGTGTGTGTAGAGGGTGAGAAGGGGGAACAGCCTGGCCCAGTCTTGACATGGGACTGGCCCTGATGCCACCATGGAGCCAATGGCCCAGGTGGGACTGGATCTGGCCATGCTGGGCTTCCACATCTCCCCATTGCAAACATTTCTGAGCTGTGAGGATCTCTCCACACCAGAAGTCATGGTTCCACAGGCTGATTTGACCTAGCTGAGCACCCCTGGTCTAGAGTTTTGTGGACTGAACTGAAATATTTGCAAAGTCAATGTCTTATCTAGCTTAGAAAGTATAAGACATTATAATACTTGACTGTGGTAATGGTCCATGTCAAAATGTGGATTAAGACCAACATGTAAGAAAGTGCATTCCTACCTGAAACCTTTTTCTTTTTTAAATACTAACACAGTCCAGCTTGAAGAGCAAATCTATAGATTTACTACAGAATTTACTAGAATTATTTTTTCTACTAGTAATTAGAATTAGTACTAGAATTAACTTTTACCTAATCCATTTAATTTAAAACTGAACTGGTCATATGTAGGGAGCTACTGACTTACTGAATTCAAGGCTGCTGCTTCCCAATTTCACAGTCCCAGTGTGGTATCAGGCACCGTTTTCACAGTTGAGCATGGTAGCTCCCCTGCCCAACACCTCTGATTGGCCAAGGGGTCCTGGAAGTCCCAAACTGGGGCTTGTTAATGCAGCAATTAATGGCTTCTCCAGACTTGGTCAAGTGATTGCCATGTTACCAAGCAGTCTAGGATGTAATTAATGGTTTCCCCAGGCTTGATCCTCTGATTAAGCCCAGGCAAGCTATTAATTGCTGTATTATTATTAAACAGTAATGGCTTCCTCAGGTTTGATCAGGGGATCATGCCTGGGGAAGCCAGTAATTGCCCTGCTACTATTAGCAGGATCCCTGCATGATATTATCTTGTATAGTCCACAGCTGAAATGTATTTGCCGGTCTTGGAAGATTTCTTTGCATTCACCTCTGCTCTTTGCAGGAGCATGCCTGCATGCACTTCAAAAGCTTGCGCTGAAACCCTCCTGGCTTCTGTGGCTGGCCCCTGACTGGTTCCCTAGACTAAGCCTACATCAGGCTCAGCATCTGATTTGCATCTACTCCATCCCTCCTCTCTCCATCTCCTCCCTGCCCGTCCCAGGACACCAGGCTTCCCATCATTTTTTATTTGCAGCTCTCTCTCCTTTTCTTCTCCCCCCTGCTTGCTGGATGATTTTACATTTTTTCCCACGGTCCCTGTGATTTCATGCGGGGACCTACCGATTTCAGAGTTTCCATGAAAATTGCAAATGACAAATTCAATAGGTCCGTAGTCATATGACCCTTCCAAAGAATGCTCCTAGTACTGATTAAGATCAATACAGATATCTTCAGAACTAACCAAATTTGTAAAAGGTTAATTACAGAGTAAACAAGAGTAAAGAGTAAACAAAGCATCTGACAAGGCTAGAGAATCACTTAATTAAAAAAAAGATTAAATTTCTCTATTAGGGGGTCTAACTTTATAACCCACCTGAAACCTTCCACACAGTTTGTAATACATATGCTTAACATTATTTCAACAAGTTTGGTTTAAAGTTTTATTTCTCCTGGGCTCAAGATTACTAATTTAATGCCTACCACCATGATCCACCAGGATCTTTGATCTACCATGCAAACAACAGGTAAGGGATTTAAAAAAAAAAATGTTTGGGGATTTAGTTAAATGATTTTCACCACCTCAGCTGAAGTTTAATTGCAATTCAAAGAAATCTTCTTCTTTCCTACTGGCTTATACATGGAACTAGAATCCATATAGAAATATGTATGCTGCTACTTACCCCTTGAAGTGGAAGAGAGGATAGATATTCAGGGATATATCTCCTTATTGATGTCTCACCCTGGATATATTTTTGACCTTTGAATCCAGACTCAAAAAGTTCAAGCCACAGGCACCTGTGGGTTCTCTGACCAAGCACTTTTCACATTACTGTTTTCATTATGTTCATCTTGCTAAAACCTCCTACTTCTTTCATTATAGCAGATGGAACGGAAGTGACACTGAAGTGACTGTCTGGTTGGGAGTGACACAGAGAAGCTTTCAGTACCATGTACCTTTTCTCAGGTGGTACCTGGAAGTAAATAGCTTGTAAGGGTCATGCTCCTTTTTTTCTTTTTTTTAAAGACCTGAAGAATGCTCTGCATTTGAAAGTTTATCTAACTTTATCCCAACCATACAGCCGGTCCAATGAAAGATAAATCGCCCACAAAAATCCTTGCCTCTCACATTCTGCCTGAACCATCATGGCTACAACATGACCCCAACAGTACCATTATCTTTACAATGGTAATGTAAGGCCATGTGTAGATGAAACGAGAGGCATGTGTGCATGACACTTTAAAGTGGGCTAAATGCTTTTGCACCGCTTTAACGGTGTTGGTATTTGCAAGCCTCGGCAGCATATTGGGCATTAATTCCAGCCGCTGTATGAAATTCGGCGGCATAATGCACCTTAAATGACTTGGGGTGCAGCAAACTAAAACTCCTTTAGTTTGCTGGCCCTACAGCAGCAGAGCGAAGCACTGGGCTCCGTGCAGCTCCACAGCTCTGCAGGAAGCCCTGCAGACAGCCTGGCAGCAGCCTGGGAAAGCAGGCTCTGCTCAAAAAAAGTGGCAAGCCTTATCTCCACCCCGCAACCCCCAGAGCCTGCCTGAGCTGTGCAGGGGCCTGGTGCTTCCCTCTGAGGCTGCAGTGCCCCTGGGATCACCTGAGCTGGGTGCCTCCGGGCAGGGACTGCCAGGAGGGGGGTGGGGGGAGCGCTGCTGCCACAGAAGGAAGCTCCAGGCCCACCCCCTTACAGCCTAGGAACTGTTCCACCTGCTGGCAGCTCACCTTCCCCTCCCCATCTGAGGCACGTCAGTGGGGTGTATGCACGACATAGAGGTTTAAATCAACCCTAAATTGAAGCAGTGTTTTTTAAAACCCACCATGTCAATTTAGGGCCCCATTTAGTCTACACATGCCCTTAGAATGATGTTTTATTGGACCAACTGTATAGTTGGGATTCAGCTAGACAATTTTTTAAATGCAGAGGATTCTTCTTTAGGTCTTTTAAAAAAAAAAAGAATTACTTTTACAAGTTACTCACTCATCCCATCTACAGCAGTTATGAGTGCTGTATTATTTTCTCCTTACCCGGGGAGCAACAAATAAGTAACCTGTTGGCTTGAAATCAATATAATAATTTTGTTGAAAAAAAGAAAAGACATTCTACTTGTGAATACACACAAGTGTTTACTGAATTCATCAATAAAATACCAGTTCATCACGTTAGATATCATCACACCTCTACTCATAACACAGTTGTTCATAGGTACACAAGATGCTTTACTGAGAAATGGCATAATTTACTGTGCAATAAGCATGTGCCTCTACATGTGCACATGCTTACTGTGCAGGAAACTTGGCTAATAACCTGCTGGTTATTTCCTAAAGTCCTAACACTATCCATCCTTTTGGACTACACCCATCCTCAGAATCCCTTAAACGAAGGAAATATCACCCAGGGAGACCCAAGGAATAGTGGGAAGAGTAACTACTGTTGGAGAGAACTGGTTTTGTTCTTTGGTTTCCACCACATACAAAAAGCAGACCTCCAAAAGTAAGGAGAAGGGTAGAAAAAAAAAAAAATCGGGTAAAGAACAGATATTAAAAAGCAAAACGAACAGAGATGCAAGAGCATTTGTCCCAAAGAAACCCACAGTTCTTGAGAAAGTTATATGACAGACAGGTAGTCTTTCAAATGTCTGCAGGTGGGGGCCAAACTGAAAAAAAAACTGAAAAAAGGACAAAGTGGTACATCATTACACAAGCAGAGAATACAGCTGACAACTTTAACTGTAATATTAGACTAGGCAATCTGAGCAGGGACTGGATCAGCCTCCCCACTCGGACCCCCTCAGGCCCCAGGGGAGGCGCACCCAGGCCAAGAGTCAGGGAAATTCTGGAGGGACTGGATGTATTTAAACCAGCTGGTCCAGATTATCTCCACCCCAGAGTGCTGAGGGGATTAGCTGAGGTCATTGTGGGACTCCTGGCATGGCTGTATGAGCACTCGTGGTGCTCTGGTGTGGTGCCAGAAGACGGGAGGACGGCCAACGTGGTTCCCATCTTCAAAAAAGGGAGGAAGGACGACCCGGGAAACTATAGGCCTGTTAGTCTTACCTTGATCCTGGGTAAGCTTTTTGAGAGAATTATTCTGGCACATGTCCATGAGGAGCCAGCAGGGGAGCTTACGTTTAGGGGCAACCAACATGGGTTCATTAGAGGCAGGTCCTGTCAGACCAACCTGGTGGTCTTCTATGACCAGATCACAAAATCCTTAGATGCATGGGTAGCAGTGGACGTAGTCTTTCTGGACTTTTGGAAGGGCCTTCGACACTGTCTCTCACCCCATTCTCAGTAAAAAAACTAGGGGACTGTGGTGTCAACACCTACACAGTCAGTTGGGTCACCAACTGGCTGGAGGGCCGCACCCAGAGAGTGGTGGTGAATGGGTCATTTTTGACCTGGAGGGATGTGGGAAGTGGAATTCCGCAGGGCTCGGTCCTTGGGCCCACACTGTTCAACATCTTCATCGGTGACTTGGACGAGGCGGTAAAAAGCACCCTGTTCAAATTTGCTGACGACACTAAGATGTGGGGGGATGTGGGCATGCTAGATAGGAGGAATAGGCTGCAATCAGACCTAGACAGGTTACTGGGGGGGTGGGAGGGCGGCGGATGAGGACAGGATGGGTTTCAACACAGACAAGTGCAAGGTGATGCACCTAGGGAGGAAGAACCAGCACCATGCCTACAGGCTGGGGAACTCCCTTCTCATCAATGCAGAGGCAGAAAAGGATCTTGGAGTCATCACTGATGCCAAGATGAACATGGGCCAGCAGTATGGGGATGCAGTCAGGAAGGCCAACCGTACCTTGCCAAGCATCTCGAGCAGTTCCAAGGAGGTGATGCTCCCCCCTATGTGACATGAGTCAGGCCGCAGCTGGAGTCCTGCATCCAGTTCTGGGCACTGCACTTCAAGAGGGATGTGGACAGCATGGAGAGGGTCCAGAGGAGGGCCACTCCCATGACCGAGGGCAGCAGGGCAGGCCCTACAAGGAGAGGCTATGGGACCTGAACCTATTCAGCCTCCAAAAGAGAAGGCTGAGGGGGAGATCTAGTGTCCTGTTACAAACTAGTCAGAGGGGACCAGAAAGCATTGTGGGAGTCCCTGTTCCCACGAGCACTCCCAGGAGTGACAAGAAATTACAGTCACAAGCTGGCAGAGGGCAGATTCAGGAGGCATTACTTCACTGACAGGGTGGCTAGGATCTGGAACCAACTTCCAAGCGAAGTGGTGCTGGCTCCACCTGGGGCTCTTTAAGAGGAGGCTAGACGAACACCTTGCTGCCCCAGTACTTTTTCCTGCCAAGGCAGGGGGTTGGACTTGATGATCTGCTCAGGTCCTTTCTGACCCTAAAAACTATGAAACTATGAAGTATGAATTAGAAGTGCACCGATAGATATATCCATATTGGATTAGCACTAATAAAAGGAAAATTGACATTATTGGCCATCAGCTTTTTTGGCCGATGCACCTGATAATGTCACTGATAAATGTCGTGTGCATGTGCACAGCTGCAGGGGTGGGATTGGGGTGGCAGGAAGGAGGGGAATGGGGGGCCAGACTGAGGCCCTCCACAGTGAGGGAAGAACGGGGCATGGGACAGAGTCATGAGGGGGTGGCTCCCTGCTGCTGTGTGCACCCTCACAGGAGTCATGGGGTCATATGCCCCCCCCCCCCCATTTGTGTTCACAGTGAGTGAGGGCTGTCTGCTGGGGGCTCGGGGCCAGGGGTTGCGCCAGCCTCTTCCTGGTGGGAGGCGCTGGGCTACTGCCACCCCAAAATTCTCCATTGCCTCCCCTTCCAGTGCTGCTTATTGACTCTGTTATTGACTTTTACCAGAGGTTCAACAATTGACACCCTTTTACTAAATTCTCTCAGGAATAAATCTATACTAACATCAACTTTTTAGATACTGCAAACCAGATCCAGGATGGCATCTTAACAGACACTATATACAGAACACTCACAGTCCAGCATACTTATGTCCACAAAACCAGCAACCATCCCAGATACACCAAGAAAGCTATATGTAATATACAGCAAGGCCCTCAGATATCATTGCATTTGCTCTGAGAATACTCATGACACCCACCTCGGCAACCTGGAGGTTTCCTTGCTGGGTTAAAGCAGTTAACAGAGATCATATCTTTAAACAAGCTACCCAAATACGCATCAGCAACCTACTACCATACGAAAGAAACCACCCATTGAGCATATGGTTCTGGATGCCCTATACAATCCCACAATAACACAATGCCACCTACAAGAAGGATTATCAAAAAATGTACAACCTTTTTTCAAAAAAGATAGCTTGAGAAATATTCCCAAGACTCCCTTCCCCTGCTTCTGGCCTTCAGACCCAGCCCAAGTCATCAACATAAGCAAACTTGCCTCTGATCAACAGACACCTATTGGGACACACCTTTGCCTTAGCAGTAAGCTTGTTAATATGTCTCCACTGCCACCACAATCAACACCTCCCACAAAAAAACCCTCAAAATCCAAGTGCCTTGTATTTCTATCACAGAACATAGGGTAATCTCATTCAATGCACCAAATATCATCATGGAAACAGAGTGCAACTAAACTGAAACTACACACCAGAATGAATGCTCATAGAAAGAGTATAAAGGACTGTCACAAATATCAGTAGGAGACCACTTCCCACAGAATAACCACTGCCTTTCCGACTGCACAGTCTTTGTGCTCAAAGGGAATCTATAAAACACCCTCATCCTGACTTCTGAAGAACTGAAATGCATAACCTTAACTGGACAATTAAAAAAAACTGGGACTAAACACAGATGATACTCTTATGGCTCTCTACATCTATCTATTATTTCTATTAAATTTCTGCATAGCACAGATTATAAGTCATCCTTTTCCTTCTTGAATAGTCTTGCTCTTCAATAAATTCTAGATTGCCTGTTCTATTATACTTCTTTTGTCTTGTAAACACTCCTGAAAATATCCCTATGTTTCTAGTTCTGATTGTTTTTATTTACTTATGCATACGGACCTACCTAATTCATGGGGGCTACCCCCTGATTTTGCAAGCAGAACAAGGGCCCAGGCAGCCATTTTGTGGATAGAGTGCAGCAGGCCTCCCACATGACTCTGACTGGCCAAGGAGCCCCAGTGGCTTTGCCGATTGGTTGTGGGGGCTGCCAGTCATGCAACCCCACCCCTCACCACTGACTGGCTGCAAGGGCCGTCTATCATGGAGCCCTGCCCCTTGCCACTGATTGATGGAGAGGGGAGGGGCCACATGACAGGTAGTCTGCACAGCCAATCAGCAGTGAGAGGTGGGAATGGCAGCCATCTTGCTGGCAGCCCTTTGAATGGTCAGCCTCCCCTTCCACTTTTCCCCACCCCCCTGGGTTTCCAGAGTGCACTGAGGACCACTGGTTCCCTCTGCGGAGCCAGCATTTTGCTTTCCCCTGCAGATTTCATGGACACTGCCTGGATTTCACAGGCAATGACAGATTTTGCAGAATCCGCATAACTGCTAATTTGGTGGATCCCTACTTAAGTTTTTTTTTCTATCTTCAATTTAGCTGAAGTGAAGCCTTTCCCTCCTCCAAAGTTAGAATCACCTACTCATTCTATTGAATAATAAATATATAAATGTGTGATAGTGTGTCTATGGGTTAATGCGCCTATCACAAAAACACCAAGTGGGGCGTAGTCAAGCATGAAGTCTCTTACGCTTATTGAAAATTACACAGACCCTACTTGTTTCCTGATCCCTGACGAATGAAGAGGCATATTGACAAAAGGGTCATATCACATGCTACCTGTGCTTTTTATTTAAACAAAGGCAAAAATAGAGGCATTTATTTAAAGTCCACTCATTAACCACCTCTGGTCTTATATACTGCTATACAACAGTAAAAAGGTGAATACTGTGTGTGAACAGCATAATTTACAAAAGAACAGATTCTAACCACACAGTCAGTCATTAAGCTTGAATGGTCTTGCTTCTTCAGGTTGCAACAGGCCTTTTGATTAGTTGCTGCTCACCTTTGGATTACATACATAAAAAGCTAGGGTAAAATACACTTCATGAGAGAAAGATTTTGGTAATCATCCTGAACTGATTTAATTGGGATATATTTGTTGAGACAAAGCACTCTCCTCCTTTCCCCCCACAAAACTTAGGATTTATTTAGACAGCTGAAGTTTGGATCCAGGAATAAACTAGTCAGCGAAGGACATTTACTTTTACTTTTAAGATAAAGATATTCATTTCCTTATGAAAACAGGTATCATATTTCTCAGATATCAGTTTGTTTTATACTAAAAAAACAAAACACAAGTTTAGGAAAAGCATGTTTTTCTTCACATAGATAATCAGCTCATAGATAATCAGCTTGAAATATTATCACGCATGAAATACATTGATGTAAAAGACTAAAATCTCAAACAAAGTATCTAAAAAATTTGATTTTAAGGCAGGGTACATGTTAGAAGCAGAATTCAAAAGCTAGCACAAATCTGGAAACAGAACAAGGACTTGCCCTGTGAGAGAGTTTCAATTTGCCTGGTGCTACCATGATACAGGTTGTGTAGACAAACAACCCCATTATCAGCTGAACCGTCACTAAATTGCACCAAATGAACTGATATAGATAAAACTTTTGTTATTTACCAGAAAGATGTAAGAGAACCTTGATGTAGAAACCAATTTTAGACCTGATTGAGTTGCAGACAGCACAGAACAATGACAGATAATTTGTTTCCACTAGTTTAATAATATATATAAATAAAATAAAAATGTATATATAAATGTGAGTGTGTGTGTGGATATATAAAAATAAAATGCAAGTTGCAGACTAGTTGTGATGGGAAAAAAAATCTTTCAATTATCAATGAAGCTCGCTAGCCTTAAGGATAATCTTACAAAGAAAGGGTTACAGGGAAGAGGGAAAACAAAGCAAAAAGAACACATATTTCAATACCATTCCAAGAAAAATGAAAGAAAAAAATAGCTTATATTGTTAAGCTGCTAACGATAGGTATTATGTAAACATTCAAGCTACAAATACAATTCTGAATGGAAAAAATCTCTTACTTGTCAGAAATGGAAATCAGGCCTCCAATTTTCTTAAGTTTTCTTTCCACAACTAATTTTATTGACTTCTAAAGACCGGGAGCTGTATTTCTTATGCTAGTTTAAGTGCCAATAAAGCTACTAAAGATAGATTGTGAACTTTAAGGACCTATCTATCGATTCTTAAACTGCAGAACAAATTTAATTGTAAACACTAGTCTCATTAAAATATCTATACATGTATTAAGATTTATGATCTTAAGATTTTAAGATATTTCAGTTCATCATTAAGTAAAAAGAAATTGAAGTGTTACACAGCAATTTACCAGGTACATTCTTGTATTTCACTAACTATAAATTACACATGAAAGTGTAAGCCATGGAAATGGAAAGTCCCAAATTGCACAAGTCTGTTAATATTATAGACAGCAAATGGTGAACTTAATTCAAGTTGAAAAAAAATAGCTATTAATCTGCTAAGAGTATTGCGTTTTCATTGAACCTGCTTTGACTTCATTTTGCCCCTGCACCCCAACATAGAAACACACACCTTTGCTCATCATCTGGCCGTTTGATCAAATTGAATAGTATGTGTAGGAGTTGATCTCTCTCTTTGGATTCAGGATGGAGGCAGGCTGTACACAGTATGAGTGGGATCAATTCCTAAAGAAATTGTGGGTGGAGGGGGAAAAAAAAAATCAAACAGAGTGAAAATGCTTTGGGCAAATATTAATTCAATGGCAAAAGAGAACAAAAAGAAATCTAATCACACAAAATTAGCACATTTACAGAAGATTTTTTAATTAAAAAAAACTCTTGGTCTCCTAAGAAGTGACCTGGAAAATGTAAAAGTAATTCTGACATTCATAAATTACATGCTAAATGTTTCCTATTATAACCGAGGGGAATTCAGCCCAATAAAAGTTAAAAACTTGACTAAAATGACTAGGATTAACATCTGTAGGCCAACTCTAACAATAACTGCAGGGCAGTTTATTCTACATGATCTAATAAATTGAACAAAAGTTGGTTAAAATATTAAGGTTTAGACAAAGCTCCTCCTGAAAAGCTAGCTGCAACTACATGGGAGTTAGAGAAAATTCACATTAGGCACTCACACAGTTTAAGGGATTTTTAAATAAAGGACATTTCTGAAGCTGAATTCTCATCCCAGAGCAATTAAATTCCCACAGGAACAAATAATAAATTTTACAATGAGACTGCAAAGCATTATGTGAAAGTAAATTAAGGCTGTTCACAGTAGCAGGAACTTCTTTCCTTCTACATACTCCCTCAAAATGGATGGTATTCATTCCCAGAGAAAACAATTTTTAAAGATATGGACTGGAAGTCCCTTTCCTTGATGTCAGCGATCTTAGTCCTTTCCTACTTGGAAAAGGCACAAAAAGTTGCACTTAATTTCAGTAGGAAGGTATGGGAGAGAAACTTCATAGGAAGATGGTAGAAAATGGAATGTTTGCTGAAAGAGAAGTAAGTAGTAAAAAGACCTCCAACCAGGCGAGAGTAACCCTTTCTAGTCCTGAACTCCCTCAGCATTTGTTTGTGACTAACAAGCAATGGAAGAACAGTTATAAGTTACAGGAACATGAAGCCTTTTCTAGTAAATTGTCACATTATATAGAAACTGCTTCAACTTCTTTTAGATTCTAAGGAGACTAGAGTCTTAGACACTTTCAGTAACAGATTTTTCTAGTAGAGCTGAACTGATAAATACTATTTGGGTCGATACCAGTGGATGATTATTAACAAGCCACATTGATCAATATCGATCCTATTGATGATATGCAGCCCAGCAGCTTGGAGAGCAGCATCTGGCTGGTAAGACTGTGGGGTAAGCGAAGGGGCAGACTGAGGCCCCTGCATTGAGGAAGGGAGTGAGGCTGGGCACAGGATGCTTGTTTGGGGGGTGCAGGTGGAGGTGCAGCTCCTGCCACTGCACGCACCCCAGATCTTTGTGTGGGGGTGGTGCCGGGCTCTTCCTGTTGGTGGAGGGACTGGGCTGGGCCTGCACTTGGGGTGGGAAGCAGCAGCAGTGCTGGGAGGGAGTGGGGACAACACCCCATAGCCTCCCCCTTGCAGCGCCACCACCCGCCCTGAGGTCAGCCCCAGCCCAGTTCCCCTGCCACCAGGAAGTGCCCGGCGCTGCCCCTGCACACAGATCCGGGGGGGGGGGGGGGGGGGGAGAAACATGCCCCCCATGGCTCCCTCAGGGGTGCATGCAGTGGCGGGAGCCACCTTCCCTCCCTGTGCCCCCTGGATGAGCCACTAGCTCCCTGCACCCAACCCCTTCCTTCCCACCTCAATAGACTTACCAGCCGGACACTGTTCTTGAAGCTGCTGGGCTGGCTGCATCCAATCTGCAGCTGTGCATTTAGACAGCATTTATCAGCAACATTATCGGCCATATTAGCCAAGAAAGGCTGATTGGCGATTATGTCAATTTCCTTTTATTGATGCTGATACGATAAGGACCGATGTATCGGTGCACCTCTCTTTTCTACGGTTCCTGAGAAGTAAATATCACTCTGATGGACAACCATCCACTTCCTTGGGTTTTTTAATCTATTGATAGGGAATTTTATTTCTAAAATTGAACATTGCCCAAGCTGGCCAAGACTTCATCATGGCGAAGCCTTTGCAATCCATTTGAAGAAAAAGTTGAACAAATGTTTTGCACTATGTCTTTTTCTCCTGAAGATATATTTGGGGGACAGGAACTGAAATCCACTGCCATGTTCTGAGAAGTACTCAGTTAAGCTGTAAGCTGAACATGATTTCTAGTTTAAGGTACTGGAAATATGCAGATCCTCATTTTAGATGTACCGGTTAGGGCATGGGAGTACCCATTTACCCCTGCAAAATCCCAAGGCATACAGGGATGGATAAAATGCAAGCGGGACAGCTCAATTATATCCTCTACTATATTCCTTATAATAGAAGTGACCAAGTATTCTTTAATACAAATATAGCCAAACATGGTATCTATACCCTTTTTAAAGCTTCCTTTGATTTAGTTTTCTTGCTAACATTTGTTACTTTTTTATTTGAAGACTTGTTCCATCCTAGAACTCTGTATGCTGTATTTTATTCTTCATATTCCATACACTAAGATTTTGGATGCTTTCTAATATTTTTATGGTTGTTTCTGCAAACATACACAGTGGTTTCTGCGATTTTATGTGGAAACACCAGGGAAAAACTTACTAAAAATAAATGCTGGCTCTCCTGTGGGAGCCAGTAGCTGCTGTGGCCCAGCCTTGCAGCCTGCTTGGAGGGGAAGTGTGGGAGGGTGAGGGGGGCTGGGAGTGCTGTTGGCACAAATGGGAGCAGCCAAGATGGTGGCCACTCCCTCCATCGCTGGTGGGCTGAGGGCTGCCTTTTGTGCGGCTCCACCATTCTCCACCAATCAGCAGCGAGGGGCAGGGCCACACAGAAGGCAGCCCTCTCTAATCAGAAGCAAGGGGTGGGGCTGCACAAATCAGCCAGCCAATCAGTGGCAGGGGAAGGCACCACAAAAAGACTGAAAATAGCAGCTGCCTCCACAATCGGTCTTTGAAATTGTTCATCTGTCATCTCAATTTGGATAGGTCCCTAACCATAATTAATCATAGAAATCATAGAAAATTCGGGTTGGAAGGGACTTCAGGAGGTCATCTAGTCCAACCCCCTGCTCAAAGCAGGACCATCCCCAACTAGATCATCCCAGCCAAGGCTTTGTCTAACCGAGTCTTAAAAACCTCCAAGGATGGAGAGTCCACCACCTCTCTGGGTAACCTGTTCCAGTGTTTTACTATACCCCTAGTGAAAATTCTTCCTAAAATCTAACCTAAACTTCCCTTGCTGCAACTTGAGACTGTTGCTCCTTCTTCCATCATCTGCTACCACTGAGAGCAGTCTAGCTCCATCCTCTTTTGAACCCCGCAGATAGCTGAAGTCTGCTGTTAAATGCCCCCTCAGTCTTCTCTTCTCTAGACTAAATAAGCCCAGTTTCCCCCAACCTGCCCTCTCAAGTCATGTGCCCCAGCCCCCTCACCTTTTTTGCTACCCTCTGCTGGGCTCTCTCCAATTTTTCCACATCCTTTCTGTAGTGGGAGGACCAAAACTGAACACAGTACTCCAGATGTGACCTCACCAGTGCAGAATAGAGAAGAATAATCACTTCCCTTGACCTACTGGAAACACACACATTAATGTAGCCCAGTATGCCATTAGCGTTCTTGGAAACAAGGGCACACTGCTGGCTCATTCAGCTTATTGTCCACTAGCTCCCAGGTCCTTTTCTGCAGAGCTGATGCCCAGCCAGTCAGCCCCCAGCCTGTAGTGTACATGGGATTGTTCTATCCTAAGTGCAGGACTTTGCACTTGTCCTTGTTGAACCTCATGCGATTCCTTTTGACTCAATCCTCCAATTTGTCTAGGTCACTCTGAATCATAGCCCTACCCTCCGGCATATCTAATCACTCCCTCAAGCTTGGTGTCATTTGCAAAATTGCTGAGGGTGCACTTTAAGCCACTTTCCAGGTCATTGATGAAGACCTTGAACAAAACCGGCCCCAGAACTGACCCCCGGGGTATTCCACTTGAGACCAACTGCCTACTAGACATTGAGCCATTGATCACTACTCTGAGCCTGATGCTCCACCCAGTTTTCTATCCACCTTACAGTCCACTCATCCAGCCTGTACTTCCTTAGCTTGCTTGCAAGAATGTTGTGGGAGACCGTATCAAAAGCCTTGCTAAAATCAAGGTACACCACATCTACCCATCTCCCTGCATCCACAGAGCCAGGTCACCTCATTATAGCAAGCAATCAGGTTGGTCAGGCATGATTTGCTCCTGAGGAATCCATGCTGACTGCTCCTAAATCACCCCTTTCTCCTCCAAGTGCTTAGAAATGGATTCCTTGAGGATCTGAGCCATGGTTTTTCCAGGGACTGAGGTAAGGCTGACTGGTCTGTAGTTCCCTAGATCCTTCTTTTTCCCTTTCGTAAATATGTGCACTATTGTTTGCCCTTTTCCAAGCTTCCAGGACCTGTCCTGATTGCCATGAGTTTTCAAAGATGTTGGCCAATGGCTCTGCACATCAGCCAACTCCCTCAGCACCCTCAGGTGCATCCTGTCTGGCCGCATTGACTTGTATATGCCTAGCTTTTCTAAACAGTCTTTATTCTGTTCTTTTGCCACTGTTGACTGCTCCCCTCCCCTCCAAACTGTTACCCAGTGCAGTAGTCTGGGAGTTGACCTTGCCTGTGAAGACTGAGGTAAAATAGGCACGGAGTACTTCAGCCTTTTTTGTATCCTCTGTCACAAGGTTGCCTCCCCAATCTGTAAGGGACCCACCCTATCCCTGATCCTCCTCTTGCTAGCAACATACTTATAGAAACCCTTCTTGTTCCCCTTCACATCCCTTGCTAGCTGCAACTCCAACTGCACTTTGGCCTTCCTGACTTTATCCCTGCATGCCCGAGCAATGCTCTCGTATTTTTCCCTAGTTATCTGTCCAAGTTTCCACTTCTTATACGCTTCCTTTTTGTGATTTAGTTTACTGAAGAGGTCCATGCTAAGCCAAGCTGGTCTTCTGCCATATTTGCTAATCTTTCTGCACACTGGGATGGTTTGTTTCAAATATTCTGGTGCATCTTGAACTCTGCTGTAAGCTATTGGCTCTGGCTATTAATTTATGAACACTCCTTTGAAGTAGGGATAACGCTATATAAATAAAAATATTTTATTTTAAAATTTTCTGAAAATGAAGGCATTTTTAACGTAGTGTAAAAATGTTACAACTGTGATGGTCCAGAATTTATTCTCTTTGTCAGACACCTGACAAAGAATATGTTGCATTTGAAAACTTGTCTAACTTTATCCCAACTACATGGTTGGTCCAATAAAAGATAATCACCCTAAGAAATCACTGCCTGAAAGCATTTTTAGCATTTTGGATCTCTCACTGTTATGGTCATTAGCTATATTAAAGGTTCTGGAGAGTCCACTCCCCTCACTGATTTAAATGCTTGGGGGAGGGGAGGGGAAAAAAAGAAAAACCTCTCACAAACAGCTTGAACATAACTACAACTATTATATCTCAAGTTTAGGAATCTCTTTAAAAGTCCTTTGAGAAATTAAGAAAAAATTGACAAAATGGACATTTTCTGGTTATCAAAGGATAAAACTATTAATATACAATTGGATATAACTCACTCCTGCATGGAAGACTGATGAGTAATCTAGAACCATTGATATGGGGCAGACACAAGGCTAATTCTTTACCTTGCAGAAAGCTGGTTATTATAGCAGATGGAATTAGTTGTATTTTCTTGTCCATTGGTCACATTCTTTCGTGCATACTATGGGAGAATGGAGCCTTCTCTGCATCGCTGCATCAGTGCTTCTATACTTCCTTCTAGTAAGGGGAGTGGAGAAACAGTGAGAAGTCTTGAGCAGTAGTGTCCTATTATGTGTTCCCTATAAAACTTATGGAAGATGACAACAGGGGAAGGTAAAAGTGGAGGCAAAAGGGGACTTTCTGCTGAGCATCGGAGGAGTTCTACAGTTGCTGCAAGTGGACAGAGTAAGCATAATGAAGTTTCTCGAAGTCTTGAAAAAATGCATCTCTCTCCCATCAATCAGAAGGGGGAAAAGGAGAAAACTGTTGTACAACAGCTGTTATAATACAAGCGGAACTAACATTATTGTTTTTCTATCCTGCCATCTCATGTTCTGAGTGGAGAGGTACTCAGTAAAGACCATAATAATCCTTCTGGTCAACAAAAATGGCACAGTAAAATTGTAAATGTTACAATTTTCTGGAGAAGATGCAAGCAGACAAGTGCTAGAGCTACTAAAAGCCTCAGAGAAGTTAGCAAATTTTGGCACCACTGACATTATGTATAGTGCCTAATAGTCAAGGAGAGGGCTTCCAGTACTATTTTAAAACCTTTTGCCTTCCTTGGGAAGGAATACCACACCTGAGCCGAAAGGATAAAAAGTGGGATGTTAAGATTCTGAAAAAGCTTGCTTTTTTTCTTCTGCTCAACACTTTTGGTCTTCAATGTCCTGTTATGCCTTGAAAGGTTCTTCCATTCTCCAACATCTCTAACTATAAGGATGGCTAGATTAAACTCTTATTGGCGCCAGTCACCACCATCAAAGGAGAGGATATTTCGAAGTGAGACGCTTGCTTTCTCATTAGATGCTGAATACATTGCCATTGTATAGCTCTCAGTATCTGCAACTTGACAAACTAGGCTGGAAAGTAAATGTTTTCGATCCGAGCCTTCAAGAGGTCTCATGTTCCCCATTAAGAAAGTATGATTTCACTAGGGATTAATGTCCATATGTAGGCTATGCAGAGTAAGAGTAATGCTAAGATTATACACAATGATTTCGATATGGGGTAAACTAGGTGAGGTGAGTGTTATGACACTGCTTGAGGTTGACTGAAGTGCTTTGTCTTCTCTCTGTTCTACCTCTTTGTCACTTATACATGTTAGCTACCCTACATTAAAAAAAAACTCACCAATTCTTCAGTGAAGAGCATACCAAGTGGCAACTCTTCCTCCTGACTTCAAATGAGGAAGTTCTAGTTTTGGAAATGGACATGTTTTCATTTATGTACAGAACTAGCAGAGAAATAAATCCAAGTATTTATGCATAAAATCTAAAAAACTTCATGCAAATAACTAAGATAACACACATGTATAATACTCTTCACCAACAGCCAAAGGAAAGCAACTTACCAAAAGCAACTACTACAACTCCAGCTATATGCAAAGCAAATTCTTCTAAAATTAAAAGCAAAAGAGGGTTTCTTTAAATAATTAACTGCATGCCTCCCACAGCAAAACAAGCTTGCACCTCTTAGCCTATAGCAAATTATTTTCAACAAACACTCTTCCCAGTCCTGTTGTCTACAAGACACTTGTTCACCTATCCTTCTAAAACCTAATGAAGTGGTTTAAATATTAACATTCTCCATATTGGAGAGCTCACAAGCAAAATGATCAGCCTACAGAAGAACTCTGGCTTTGTAAATTGAGAGATCAATGGCTTTTTTGTAGTTTGAGAGAAATGTTAAACTTCTACAATTTTGATATGATAACAAGCAGTCATATCATTCAGTATGTACAAAATGGAACTAAATAATAGTTGACTTGGATAGTTTTTCTTAAAAATTTCTTTACTCATGTTTTAAATTTACAAGCAATGTTAATGCCATTTTTGATGAGTGCCCTCTGCATAAAGAGTAGAGGAAATAAGGAACGCTTGAATGTAATGAATGAACTAATTACAAATGTTAATGTCCAACTGACTCCCTTACATGACTTTGGTGAAAAATAGGCTTTGTTTATGAATACCTTTTATAGGACAAACTACATAGCTGGAGAGTGAGAAAATGAGACATCAAATCACCAGTGGGAGAGCATTTGTTCCTGCACAACCACTCTGCCTCTGACCTCAATAAGCCTTGTCCTCAGGGACAACCTACACAAATACTTTGACAGGACAGGCCTGGGAACTAACATTATTAACTTTCCTGGACACTGAAAACTGTAAACTAAATGTGGGTGGAAGTTCTGTGCCTCATTACAATTTATTTCCTTCCTTATGTAACCTCTTTTTGCTCCACAGGTGGTAACTACCCTCTTCTGTTAAGAATGGGCTTATACAGCAGTGCTGCTCAAGCTTTTGGCCACCTGGGCCTGACTGGGCCCGGTGCTCCACCTGGTTTCATGCCCAGATAAGGTCCAAAGCAGCTTCAGCTGGCTGCCATATGCTGGGATCAGGCCCTGTGCTGCATCTGATATAGCAGGCAAGACCTGGGGCTCCCCACAGGTCTGTACATACGGCAATAGGGAAGCAGTGCCATTATTCCCCCTGCCAACAAATTTTTGGACCTGTGGGGTACCCCACAGGCCAGATGACATGGCACTGGGGGCTAGAGCTGGCCTGCAGGCTGGGGCTGCTGAGCACCTTGTACAGTATTAGATTCTCTATTTCAAATTCCACTTAGGAAGTCTATAGCTACTTCCACTGGCTCTTTTTCACTGTATTTCATTGCCTCCTTGTTTGTTTGTTTGTTTTTATATAAAGGGACCACTTTCAACTTACATTAGTTAACCTGGTATTTAGCTCAAGCTTTATTTGCTTTTTTCCCAGATCTAAGGAAGGACTTTCAGTTCCTGAAAGCTTGTCTATTCTCTCTCCTAACTATATACCGTATTTTTCGGACCATAAGACGCACTTTTTCCCCCCCAAAAGTGGGGGGAAAACGAGGGTGCGTCTTATGGTCCGAAGGTGTGTGTCCCGGGGAGATGGGGCGGAGCTTGCCCGCGGAGCCCGAGCGGGACACCCACCGCTTGTTTATGCCGTGTCCCGGGGAGACGGGGCGGAGCTTGCCCGCGGAGGCGGCGGAGCCCGAGCGGGACATCTGCTGCTTGTTTACACCGGAAGCCGGCGCCTGTGCCGGTGGCCGGAAGCCGGCAATAAAAATGGCCGGCCACCGGCACACACAGTCTCTCCTGCCATAAAAACTGGGTGCGTCTTATGGTCCGAAAAATATGGTAGTTGGTCCATTAAAAGATACCAGATACTACCAAAGCCCCTTACTTCTCACATATATAATAGGACACCTGAACCTGAGTTTCGGTTTCAAAGTTAAATATCTGAAGAAGTCTGAGAATGAAAGCGTCTCAACATGTACCTATGAACAGCAGTATCTACACCTTAAAACCAACATATTTTAAAGCTAGTTTTACTTTTTCCCAGAGAGTGAAGACTGGCACCACTTGACCAGCATTTGCTATTAAAGATCAGCACTGCTTTCCCTCCTCTTCAGCTTCATAATGAGAAAATAATCTACAATTCTAAAATATTATTTTTTAAAAGTTCTTAATGCTACAGAAGATAACAACATACTGTGGGCTAATTTGTGGGAGATTATTTGATAAAGCATCATTGTACTGTTGTATAGCTGTTTCTGCCACTTTCTGTTGATTATATGATATTTGAAGGGAATAGAAGGGACAAAGACAGCAGCCTGGTAGTTTAAACATTTTTTCTTTAGCCAAACTTATGTCCCTCTGACATAAATTGCAGCCTCTTGATGAATTCTGTAATGGTGTACAAATACTGGTAGACTACCCAAATTTTTTAATGTTATGACTCCTAAACCAATGCAATAGGCTAACTGAAAAGGTGTAAGAGATTCAAATAGAGTCCATCTATTTTTTTAAATTTAGAACAGCAGAAATATTTTAATATTATAGCCTTAAAACTTGCTCCTGCCCATGCTCTGCTGAGAGAATTCCTATGGCAGACAATAGATATAAACCTACATACAACAACAGGTGGATTAGAACAACAATTTAAGTTTTAGAAATGGTAAAAAAATAGAGATTTGCCTACCATTATATAATCTTTCTGGACTACCTAAAGAGACTGCTTTCCTCCATTAAGACTTTAGTGAAAGATCTCATTTTTGGCATGTTATCTCTACTCAAACATCAATGGAGCTAAATACTTAGCCAGACAACTTTTACCTTAAATATATTATTACATTTTAGTGGAACAAGAACAAAGCAAGTAGCTTTCAACCCAGACTGTGAATAGTATTATTTTAAGATGCTTGCAAGGAACAGGATCATGGAAAGATCCTGCACAAGCTCCAGCTGTGGTTTTTTTTTTGTTTGTTTGGTTCATTTTTTTGCAGATGGAATTGTTTGCAACCTATCTGCACCTGAAACCATGCAGCTAACAGTGTCTTCTGGTATTACTGTATTTGCAAGTAGCTCTTTTAATTAACATAAGTCTAGCAGTTTGTCACAGAAATAAATGTTAGAACATCAGCTTGTACACGCAGAAGCTTTATACTCATGAACACATTTCAAATTTTTAAATCAGTTTTATACATCTCTTCATATTGCTCTACTGAGACTTTTAGAAACAATTTTAAAATACTGATGGCTTCTGTAGCCAAGAATGCTGTGATCAAGCCAGAATGATCAACATTTTTTCTTCTTTTTATTGTATTACCTGCAAAAGTCTGAACTACAGCCAGGCACAAAAAAGCAGCACCAAAAGTTTTCTGAAACTATCAGTGTTTTCTAACGACCTAATGGCTAAGATACAGTTGCCTTCAGTGCAACCAGATTATTACTGCTGAAGCATTTCTAATCGAAAGGTGAAGGAAGAGGAAATTGTGTAATAAAATCAAAATCTCATGTTACAAAGATTGAAGCGGGCTTCTAAGGAAGCCTTGGTTAAATTGCATCTAAAATTTTGCCCAATTAACTGACAATATAAACCCTCATAAGTGATGGACCATTTTTAAGTGTTATTGCTAAATCCTGGCCGGTTAACTTCTTCAGACAGGACCCATACCTTTGTCTGCAGTGTCTGCACAACAATGCCCTGATACCATTCAGGGACATTCTTAATAAACTCTGACTGATGATCAGCCTTTTTCCTGCTAGCTCCAAGATATTATAACTCAAGAATGTTACAATAAAGAAAATAAGGCAGTTACTGTGTGAGAAAATACATATTAAACACACAGTAAACTTTCTATTCAGTCCAGTTCTTACTTGCAAAGTAGTTGGTATTATGGAAATAAAGGAACTGCCGAGGGTGTGTTTGACCATTTATTCCTTTTAGGCTTGAAAATAAAATAAGAAGGAAATAGGCTAAAATGTTGCAACAATATTAATGCATTAACAGATTATGCTACAAGCTGTGGAAAAAAGCTGGATCATCATTCTGCCAAGCAGAACTGCAAAAAAACCCCAAAAAACAAAACAGAAATTAAGCACTGATCCTGGCACATTCACAGAATTATTTTGCAGTAACACCTGAGAATCCTCACATAGAATATTCAAGAAAACATCTTCCTTAAATAATGTTTCTGAAAATTTCAGATGCCATGCACATCTCAGAATGTCACATCAATCACTGAAAACTAGTAAGTAGCTAGGGAAATTTAAGTCATTAAAGAGGATCAGTACAAATTTCTTGACTTAAGGATTTTTCAATAAGCCTTAAATGGGTTTATGCCAAACGCATTACTATAAACCTACCATACTGTAGGTCCCCTAAAGACTAACACTGATTCCTCAAGTAACAAATGAACTATATATTTTAAAAGTGTTTTAAATAGTAAAGGAAAATTATATTCTATTGCTTGAATTTGGTTTGCAATTACTTACTTCTGATTATATGCAAAATTTACAGTGAAGACACAAGCAATTATCTGTAAAAAGAGTCTTCCCACTTTTAGCTCTAGAATCAATAACGTCCTTTTCTCTAATTTAATAGACTGCCTATGATTATTCAAAACCCACAAATCCTTCTATGTTTAAGATTAGCAAAGTGTCATCATTTTTTGGTTTCATAACAAATTTGGTTTAATTATAAATGTAACCAAATACCTGAGGAAAATGTATTCAATAGATTTAGTAAAAGTCTATATGGAAAGAGCTATCAAACACTATTTCCATGTAATTTTAGGTCAATACATGAAAAACTGCTAAGGAACCTGATTGACAACTATCTTTGTTAAATTTAGACAAACTAGTCACTATCCTATAATACCTGGGTACTTGAATTCTCTTGCTTTAGAAATAATCATAATAATAATTTTCTTTAACATGAGTATTGAAGCTATGGCAAACAGATGGACCTACAGTAGCAGTTAGTCTTGCTGAATGCTAATGGGCGTCTTAAGCATAAGAGGAAGTATTAAGATACCATGCAGTTTTACTGAACTCACCTGACAGAGGTGTAAAACCATTCTCTAGGAACAGAGATGCATGCACAAAAGTAAGAATGTGATTGCAAGTAACAGAATTCCATGTAATAAAGACAACATCTCAAAATGAGCACAGCAACATGATGAAAAGCAAACAAAAATGTGTTTGGTTTCCTCACCTCTCGTTTTGCAAGCAGTACGTTAGGAACAATGTGGGGCAGACAACGTCCCAGCATTAACATGACACTTTTTTCACTGTCGGCGATCCGGGACACCTAGAAATCCATTTTTTTTTAAATGAGACACAGTGACAGCAATGCAACTTTTTTAGTTTATTATGGTGCTTTTCAGAAGAACGTCTGACCACTTGCCAGAGAACAATTTTATTTTTTCCTGCACAAATCAGCACTTTTGGAATCAGCATGAAGCTTCCATGCCAACTCTGAAGGCACAGAAATGCATGTGCAAGAAACTGAATGCTTCTCAAGAACTATAAAAAACCACCACGAGTAATTAGATCATATTTCTGCTCAAAGACTGTTACCCAATATTTAGTCCAAATCTCAAATAAGGAAACATTATTTCTTAAATAGTCATCTATATGATTCATTTAAGAAATCAGTGTATATACCAAGCTTTGGAAAGAGCCAGAATTATTCCTGCATTAGTGACTGCCATTAGATAGACAACATACCCTTTTTGATTCTACAACAATTGGAAAATATACCTCGGATCCCAAACGGCTGTCTGCTGACATCCGACAGAAAGATAGTAGTGCTTGATGGAAAGCTGGTGACAACTTCCTGAAATAGTATCAAGAGAGGCAAAAAGTATCAGTCAAAGGTGACTAATGGAAGCTTGCTTATCCTCTCAATTTTAGTTAACTAAGTGATATCTGGCAGTGTATTTGGGCACCCGCTGAAATTAATGTTGACATACATTTTACAATGTTGTAACCGAAATTAAAAAGTATTAAGATTTTTTTAAAACCAAATTGTCACTTTGAGATGCATAAAAAGTGATTGACTTAATTAACAAGTTATTTCTAGAGCTTTCACATTCCTGAAGCCACCAAATGCATAGATAAAAATGAGATTAGAGTGTGAAAAAAGGGAAACTGCTAACTCGAGCAGCATAGGATCATACAATTTTCATAACCTGAGAAAAGTATTTTTGCTCATTTTCTGATGTTTATTCCCAGCCCAGCAATTTTCCACTTTGCTGTACATCAGAGCCATCAGTGAATTACACTTCTCTACCATTAAGTTGCAGTCTTAGACATCATCGGTTATCAAAAATTACAATTTCTGATTGCAGATCTTTTTTAGCATAACTTTTAAAGGGAGGAAATGTAAGATTAGCATGAAAGGAACTGCTGACATAGAAGTGAGCAGGCAAGATGGCTGCTGCCCTCACCCCTGACTGGCTGAGAGGGCTGGCCATCATGTGGCTCTGCCTCTCTTCTCCAAGCAGTGGAAAGATGTGGGGGGCGTCACATGATTGACAGCCCTCTCCACCAGTCAGTGGTGGTGGTGGTGGGGGGAGGTTGTCACTGGGACCCCTCAGCCAGAGGTGTGGTGGCAGCCCTACCACGATAAGCCCTTGAAAATTGCAGCCAGCCCCATGATCTGCCCATGAAATTGGTTGGCTGCTGCCTCGAGTTGGGTAGATCTCTACTTACAGAGAGTACCAATACCTCATGACAAACTAACTTGTGTATTTACAACAGTGTTTCAGAAACTAATGGCAACTGTGAAATAAAACTAATTTTATTTTTACAATAAGCATTTACTGGGCTACATGAATTCTCCACACAGTTGTGCTGGTTTGTAATACAGGTATTGCCATGAGTCACAAGTTTCTTGAAACTGTCCTCAAAGCAGCTCTTTTTTTATTTCTGTGACAATTTTCCTGAACTGTGAGTTGCATTGCTACATCATGGGCAAATCTACACGTGTTACTTTAAATTTTAACTGCAGTTGAGAGTGAGCCTGATGACCTGTGAGACTATTCCAGTCACAGCTCAAAAACTTTATTAGGATTCACAACAGAAGAGACTTATTTGTATTACCAAATACAGTGCTTATGTAGCCTTGGATTCAAGGGAAAAACAAGTCCAGTGGCCAGGCTTCTCTATTCCCTTTGGGACTTTCGCTGACTTGGTTCCTCTTTTTTACTGAACTTCAGAGAACTCCGAAGGTCACATGTTTAACTATGATTATATAGATTATATACTTTACAAAGAGTTTTCCATCTTTGGTTATAGCTTTGGATCAATACCAATCCTTTTCCGTTTCCTTGAATTATGTGAGTGCACCCTATAAGTGCCTAACATGCATGCTTTAACTTTTGTCATTGCTAGATTGACTGACCTAAGCTTGATCTATCTTAATTTACATCATTGCTACCTACATCAAGCTTAGGTCAGGTCATGACATGGCCTGTTACCCATGGGCTATGCTGCACACTGCCTATGAAGAACCTCTTTCAACAATTCAAACAGGTAATCATCACTTGGCATAAGATTGGGACTATAGGGCAGATGTGGTAAGTTTTCAAACTTCAATCCACGCAAAGTCTCAACAGACACTTGTTGCACTGTGTGGTCTTGCACTACCATGCTGGAAAAGAACACTTTGCTTTAGCTTTCCATGTTATTTGGTCTGAATAGCTGGCTTCAGGTGGCTTTGGAGAATATGGCAGAGATTTTGCTGTTGATCATGACCAAATGCTCCACTTAGGGACAAAAAGTGGTCCCAAGCAATCCCAAAATGGGATGAGCAAGGTCTTTCCAAAGGATGGTCAAGTTTGGAATTTTTTTGGCAGTGGCGATGTAAATTTTCACTGCATATTTTGCCTTTTGTAATCGTAATGGTAGACCCAGGTCTCACCCCCAGTGATGATGCCAAGAGTAACCCCTCACCTTTGTCCTGTACATGTTGCAGGAGCTGGATACAGTTCCACATGTTGTTATGTGCATCTAATAAGCTGCTTTGGCACCCTACGGGTGCACACTTTGCAGTAATTCAGGTGATCTTGTTAAATGGCATGAATACTGCTAGCACTTTTGCCAGTAGTTCAAGAATGCTCACTCGCTTGTTCACATACACAACAGCACTGACTCTGGCAACATTTTCTCTGTCATGGCTGTGTTGGGGCATCCCTTCCTGGGTTCAAACACTACAGACGTGTGGCCAATTTTGAACTTCTCCATCTGCACATGGATCTTCTGTTGAGCCATTAAGTCCTGCCATACTGTGCCACAATCCTATGGTGAATTTCACCAGGTGGCATATGCTTGGCCCACAAAAAAAACAAACAATAGAAAGCTGTTCCTCTTTGGTGCACACTGAAAGCTATGCAGCCATGCATCATTTACTTGCTCCCTAGTGCATCAGACCTGTGGTTAGTGCAAAACAATGGGTGTGCTTAACAATGCTGCTATTAGTGTTTGCTGTTGCTGCTGTGCAATTTCCCACTTTGTCACAGACAGTGTTAGCAGCCATTTTGCTGTTAGTTTCTGAAACACCCTCATACATTTGGTATAGTATGGAAAACATTTCCGTAATAAACTTTTCTGATTATTAGTAGCACTTTGAGTAGCTGGCCCACTGAAGTTACAGGGGACCACTTGTGGGAAGAGAATGCAGGCTGAGCCCTTGCTCAGTAAATGTCATTAAGTGAATGGGTGAATGGTGTTCCATGATGTTTATGGCCAATGACCGGGGTGAATCCACAAGGGGCAAGGCAGAATAGTTGCACCCCACTTGGACTGTGCTGCATGCGAGATCTCCAGGATGGGGCCAGAACTCCTGCTTTTGAGAGGCCCCAGAGCCCGGGTGGCGAGTGCTGTTCCTGTTGCTGCTTATCTCCTCCTTTCCCTTGCTGCTGAATTCATCAGGGACAGGAGAACAGCAGCAGTGTTCACCCCCACAGGCTCCAGAGCCAGTGAAGGCAGGGACTCCAGCCAACCCTACTCTGATCAACTGGTCAGCATGTGTGGCACAGCCAAAGTAGTGGGGCTGCATGCACACTGTTGCCCCACTCCTGATCAGCTATGGCTCAGGCAGAAACAATTGAAGTTAGTTATGGATGCCATATCACTTACCCTACATGCTGAGATAACAGAGTCTTTAATTTGGGGTTAATTTATGCTACCCAAAAAACCCCAAAACAAAATGCTAAGACCTGACCTGTTGCTCCAATCATAGGAGTTCAGAATATCACCAAGGGAAATGGTAGACAGCACCACCCACAAGGACAACAATGTTTTTTATAAAGACAGGAAAGTCTGAGAAAATTGCTAATCCAAAAGGTGAAGTTTGTTAAACATGAAGTGATCCCACTGATAAAATATCTTCGATGCTTCTGGCTGAGGAAGGTGAATAATTTGGTTTCCTGAAATCCAAGAGATTTGAAATGTTCCTGGAGAAGTTACAGATATAGCACAACCACTCTGCGCTAGTCCTGATATCTACCAAAGCACGTGTCATTTCAACAATAACAAACTCAGAACTACTCCAATATTATCTACAGTCTCTTGTATCATGGAAATAACCAAGTATAATGAATGGTTATAATAATTTTAAAAACAGGCTGTGAATATCATTTGATGAGGGGCTGCTTCTACAAGGTTTTGCTAAAGAATTTTACACTGAATTTTGAATTTAGCAATTTTTCTATAGAAGAGGCTGTTAATTAAAAGTTATTCTGCCTGCCAGAGAAAGTCTTCCACAAATAGCTTTTTATATGCGAATGTTTAATTACATAAAACCCAATAACAACTTTTATATTACAGCATCACAGAGTTTATGATGTAGTTGAGATAAATATTAATACATTTTAAATCAGTCATACAGAGGTCACCATTTTATGTAGGATGGCTACATTTATTTAAATTAAATACACTTGTTTAAAAAAACCCATCTATTTATGATTATGAGCAGCTCCTGATTTAACTATTTGCTTGTCTTTATTCTGTGCAAGTAAAACTATATTAGTATCAAAAGAGATTTTAGATTTTTAAAGCCTAGTTGAC
This sequence comes from Crocodylus siamensis, assembly GCF_052110815.1. Classification (NCBI taxonomy): domain Eukaryota; kingdom Metazoa; phylum Chordata; order Crocodylia; family Crocodylidae; genus Crocodylus; species Crocodylus siamensis. The sequence continues at coordinate 137,074,985 of NC_143397.1, forward strand.
TGAAGTCTGTAAATACATATTTTTCAGGTTCATTAAGTTTTGTAAGAGTATTTCCTACCAACAGAATCAAGTATATGAAACTGAATCCTTATATAGTGGTCACTTTAGACATTTTTGTAATATATTAATTTCATTTCCCCTTGAAACGCTTTTAAAAATAAAGGCAAAAGTATATCCCTATTTCATACACTTTGAGACGTCACTAAGTATAACCATGTGCTCTTCTGTTTCCCCATTGCTTAAATTAAAACAGCTATATGAAAATAAGTTCCAGGCAAACCGTTATTACAGTTCAACTATATTTAGATTCTAAAATCTTATCAAATCCAGTAGTTTCCTTGAAAGGTATGACGAGACAATTAAGCTTGGTCTTCACGTACAGAGAGATGAACAGATATATTTAAAGACCGTCACATCAAAAAGAAAAAACTAGCATATATCAAAAATATATGCACTAGCACATACAAGCCAGTTTGCTTACAAGGGCAAGAGTAACTGGATCATACAGAAAGCATCACATCTTGGAGAGTTAATTCAGACTATTGAACACAAAGTGCATCATTATTTAATTTTAATGCATCCAACACTAATTTTCAGTATATTTTTAACTGTCACACAAAGTATTTTTCCCAACTACACTCCAAGTTCAAGGTCTGATGATTTCTCTTCCTCACCCGTACTCCCCTCCTTGCTGACTGTAGTTATACAAAGTCAGCCCACTGGCTCTCATTCTCTGAAAATTTCCCCGTCTGGGCAAGATGTGCCAAGCATCCCCTTCGTAGCTATAGTATTTATGGTCATTCCTTTTAATACTGAATTTTCTCTGCATTTTTAATATGGCATGAAAATAGGTTGCATCTTCAACTCAATTACCCTCAGTCAGTGAAAAAACATCTAAGAGGTTATATAGCATTTCAGCATGTAACATGACAATGTTTTATTCAAATGATACTACAAGACAAGTTAAAACTCCTAACACAATCATAAAAATCTGAAAGTATTAAGCTATAGATTAAAGTCTCAGACATGCTCCTATTACTTTTCTCTCGAGTCTTACTACACTTCAGGTTTCTTACTACACTTAACTGTCAATTCAGCATAAAGATACTTACGCGTTCGTTACATGTGCAGCACTTAACTGATTTTATGTTTCCAAAGCTGAGCTTTCTCCAAATATTTGAAAGATAGCACCTGATAATAGTTCTTGTTCATGAAAGCTTATTCATCTGTAATTTAGTGAGCCTCCAAGATGCATCTCTACCCTGCCTAATAGTGGAAAAAAATTGCTTTTTCTTCCCACCAGCTTTTCCACACACTGGCAGTGGAGGAGCAATCAGTAGGATCATTCTTTATATCCAATACCTTATGCTAGTACTTACTATTGAGACTGTTAAAATCGATCCAGTAGCCAGAAGTCACCACAGCGCGATGAAATCCATCACAGAACAAAGGCACTCATTAGTTAGTTTCATGTAAACAATAATACTGAATTAACAGAAAGCAATGAGCTTTCCTCTTTAGCGACTAAGCTACGGGAAGATTTGAAATAAACATGTTTACCATTTATCTTCAAGTTCTGGAAAAATCAGCATTTGAGCTTTTGGGGTTAGTTTCTAACTGACTCAAACTCAGTATTTAAAAATGTCTGCCATATACTATCATCAGATTTTTTTAAAAACACTGAAAAAATCTGACTGGTGAGTACGCAAAAAGCAAATAGCCAATTTTAAATTAGACCAGGCATTCTGCTTCTGTCATGAAAAGTTAAGTGTTACCTCCGATTGTAAATTATTGTCAGGTATAAAATCAAAGTACAATGTAGGCCCTGTTTCAGCAACAAATTTAACTTCAGGGCTCCACTCAGTCCAACAGGGTTACATATACAGCATTCACCCAAATCTAAGATGACTCTGAATTTAAGAGGACCCCTCCATAGTTAGATTCTAAACATGGAAAAACTATAAAATTAGTTATAGTTTGCCATGAACAGAATCTAATCATTGAAGGATTGTCTTAAATTCATCTCCGTCACTGTTATAGTGGGATAGGCACTAGCAGCAGGTGCAGGTGAGCCAAGTAGCCCAACCCCTGCTCCTTGCTGCACACCTCCCACCCCTGCTGCCCACATGCCTCATGCCTGCCCTCCCCTTGACACTTGTTCCCTCCCCATCACAGTTCTGGCTCTGGTGAGGTCCCACTCCGGCTGGGGGCAGGGAGCATGGAGCACATTTGCACTTGAATTACCCAAGCTAAGGGTCATCCCCATACCTGCCCCATGCTGAAGGGGAAAAAAGCCTTGGATTTGACTAAATACTCATTTAAGGCATTGCCCCACTAGCACTCATTAAAGAACTAGGGCCCAAGTAAAGACTACAGCTCATCTCAGTCCATCTTTATTTACTCACATTAGCTTTAGCTTCCTTTGTTATTTTCACTAGTAATGTCTAGTACACAATCTAGTATAAGTTTACATTTTGAAGAAAAAAATCCATTATTTATTAAATATCTAGGACTCCAGAGTTAGTCAAAATACAGAATAACAATTTTATAAACAAACAAACTTTAGGAATAAAATAGGCTCGTAACACCTGTGTAAGCTACACTTAAAAAAACCCAACAAAACAGATTCCTCCTGTTTTGGTTTTATTTTTGCCAAATTGGGAGATGAATAGTGTCTAGAGCGGTCCACATCGTTAATTTTTGTCTTTTCCAAAAAAAAAAAAAAGCTTCCATTTTTTCAAAACTCATTCACTCAGTTTTAGCTGTTCCTCCATGAAAACCAGAAAGTAACTAATTTGAATATTCAATGCATCTGTTAACAGCCTCTTCAGATTGAAACTGATTTCAGAATAGGATATTTCTTATTGGTTACTACTAAAGCTGTAATTGTTTACTACTGAAAAGCCAAAATAGACCAAATACCTGTCCATAGGGAGAACAAACATAAGGCAATCTGGTCACTGATATTTTTGTGTACAATCGGTAAGTTCAGAAGCTGAGTACATTCTTACTATGACTTTTTTCAAACCTACACAGCAAATCATTTTTTCTTTGCAATATACTTCATCCCAGTACACTGTTTAAAAGAATCTATATGTAGGTGATTAAATACATTAAATCAGAATCATAGAACATTAGGATTGGAAGAGACCTCAGGGAGGTCATCTAATCCAACCCCCTGCTCAAGGACATTTTTGGAAAGAAAGATCCCTGATTTAGATCAGCTGTGGGACAAACTAGTTGAGAAGAGGCACAAAACATAACTTACTTCAAGAAACACAAAACAACTTGCTTAACAGAGGTGTAGGTTGTAGCCATGTTGGTCTAAGGACATTGAACCTTGTCTACCTTGCTTAACAGAGACATTCATGACATGAAGAATCTTAAGGCAAGGATAGAGAGCCATCAGGGACTTTTTCCTCACTGAAGACAAGTTAAATGCAGGGCAGCAGAACAACAAGTGTAGAGACAAGTTGTTTAATATCCTATAAGATAGTCGCTTCCTAAAACCACAATTTACCCACTACCTGCTGATAATAGCAACACACACAAACACCATGTCTAACTATACAGTTGTATTTAATCCCACCTAGGTTAATGCTTTAGCTTACTAATGAACACATGCCCAGAATCTGAACTCCAACAGCTGGGAGTTACTAAAGATTTATCATGTTTAAGGTACATTATCTTTAACTGAAGTGGTTCACATTTGTGTCTACACTCTTAAATAGAAATAGCTAACATCTCAGCATCTCCACTGAAGGAAAAAAAAAAAAAATCAGATTTCATAAACTGAAATAAGAATTGAAATATCCCTTGCTACTGAAATATCCCTATTCACTACTTTGTTATTGTTGTTTTCTACCTGTAAGGGTCAGAAAAAAAGATCAGAATTTAGAAGTGGACAGAAAGAAAGAAAATATTCTTAGTGTCTGATGTTAAAAGCAAAAGAAAGATAATTATATAACCCCTAAAACTTTAGCTGTAAAAGGTTTCCAAAGCTGCCATTATACTTGAAGGAATGAGTGAATGCTTAAAAATTTAAAAAATAGAATAAAAAAAACAATTAAAGAACCCATTACACTGTGTCCTGTGTAAGGAACAGAGCTGATGTATTTGTTTACAACTCTGATTACTTACCTATTAGGTTTATCAAAATGTACTGCAGCTTTACTTGATGGACTGCAAGAGGGCATTTTTTCTTTACTGGGGAGGGAGTTTAGTGCATCGTCTTTAGGAGTCCTCGACTCTTCTTCAGTTGATGTAGAAAGGATTAATTCTTCAGTTTTTCCAAGCTTGTCATCATTTTCTGAACTCTTGATATCCAAGTACTGTCCATTGTCCTCTAGTACTGTGAGAGGCACTTGGTCTAATGAGGTCTGAACATCATAAACCACTGGAACAGCAAAGTCTCTCTTGAAAAAGTCTATTTCACTGAAAACAAAACAAAACATTACATTACATTACTTGCAGCTTTTTCAGGAACAGATCACCAATGTCAGAGACGAAAAATATAGTAGGTTCGGTTTTATTCTTTTCTTATCTTCAGTATGTCTAGTAATTTCAGCAATGTTACCTTATGTCATCATCTGAACACTCTAGTTTGATATACTCCTTACTCTTTCACAGCAATCTACCTTTATAGCTGTGCTTAAAAGAGGACTTAGCTTTCTGTGCTGTGGCTTAGCCCCAGGGATTCAACAGGCACAAAGACTGAAGTATAAAATTTAAGATGCTTAAAGCTATAAATCATTTATGGTTTTCACCTGATGTAAAATAATACCTATACATTTTGAAAGTGATTGAGAACACAATTTCATAACTATGTACAGGTATTGCTGCTCTTTCCAAAGATGCAGTTTGTAATTTAGAGGAAGACTTTGAAAATGGGTACAAAAAACAGAATTTTACAAAAATTAGATTTTAAAACTGCTAGAAGAAATGTATATTCATGCGCGCGCGCGCACACACACACACACACACACACGTGTGCACGCACATAGACAGCTGTTAAAATTAAACGCCCTTCCTGCAACATTTGCAAGTGAAACAGTACAACTGAAGTATTGGGGGAGGAGTAATCATAGAAATAAAACAAGACATGGCAATTTGGTGAAGATTTTCATCATTTCTAAACTGAGAGGAATGTAAATAAAAATTAAATTAACAGGAAGACAGCTTTCTTTTAATTCTCTCCATTTTTAATACATACATTGGACAATCAACTTATTTAAAAGTTTATTATTTTGAGAGTATCCTTTTTAATTTTCTGTAGTTGCTAAATTAAATAGGTCAGTTTAAAATGATGCAAGTTGGAATTGCCTAAATTTGACATCTTCTCTTAACCCAATTCCACATAGTAAAAGGTAAGTTTTCTATCAATTGTCTAAAGAACCCCCAGTGATTTTATAGGTACTGTATATGCTTTTTATAAAGTGCTGGAGGACAGGGTTCTTGCAACGTACATGAACATTTAAACAAGTTAATATAGTAATACATACCTCTCAAGTCTTCGAATTTGTTCCATCAAAGACCACTTCTCACTGTTTAATGCACTGATTTGATCCTCTAATTTCTGTACAACTAAGCATTGCTAAATGCAAGACAAGGAAAATAATTTAGGACCATGAAATTAAAACAAAACAAAAGCCTGCAAAAACTTAAGTGCAGTCTCTTACTTCTATTGACTGGGTTGTATTAAACACAGGAATGTTCCCCAGAACAGGTGTGGTGACTTCCAGTTCATCCTCTTCTACACCAACTGCTACATCGACAACATTTTTTGCTGTTACTTGATGGTTTCCAAAGTCACGATATAGCTGTAACAAGTCTGGAGGTTTTGGAATGTTCAATCCTACATCATCCCACAGTTCAAAATCCTTGAAAAGGGTAAAAATAATGTCAGAAGTCTAGCACATTTCTTTTCTTTTTTAGCACATCTTCTGCTTTTTCTTTGCTTGATTGCATGCAAAGACATTTATGTCAAAATGTCAAGGTAACCATGGAAATAATAGGTATGCAGCTTGCGCCCAAATCAAACAAAAAAGAAAAAGACAGCCGAAACTCTATTTTGGGACAGAGTATTTCAATCCAAAGACATTTCTAGGTTGTGCATAAAAAGAGAAGGCATTCCAAAATAGCAGAAGTTTGTACTAGTTTTTTAAAGTCTTATACAGCTAGTAAATTGTGGGGAAAATTTTCAGCAGAAAACAGGCAGGGTTTTCTCAGCTCAAGTTTTTAAAAAAGCTTTATTCCTCTCTTGCTCACAAATGCAGACCTAACTTTTCAGAGAGAAAAGACAAGACACTGGGGGTTAACGTTTTAGCAGGCATGTCACAAGTTAGGCCTGCACCCTCCTGGAATGCCACTCTGATTCCTTTCCCTTACCTGATCTTGTTGTTCAGCTTTTTGCTTCCTGCCCTATGTGCCACCATGCTGCCTGTCCCCTCCCCAACCTGTCAAGTGCCATACACGGAGGCTGCCTTGTGTTACGGTCAGAACAGCAACCTCTGCTCTACATGCACAACGATGATCAACTCCCAGGCTTGTTATCTGCATGCATGCACACATGAACAACTGGGCACATAAACAGTAAGTGTACATTTTGAAACTGCAGGGCCCTGGCAGATGTACACTTATTGTGTGATTAACATATCAATTATATAATAAATCGTAACATAGCATACATTCAGCCAATTTATGGCATGGTAAAATAACAAACTAGCCATAAAGATTTTCCACAAAGGTGCTGTGGTTGATTTGTATTTCACTTTAATTTGAACATGCAGTACGCAGCCCAGCACTGGGCTGCACAAGATGGCCTTTAAAACATCCTTTTGGTGGGGAGCTGATGGGCTACCCTCCCCAGCATGGGGACACTTAAATCCAGGCTGTACAGCCAAACAACAGATTTAAGTGCATAGTGTGTGCAGTCAGGTGCAAGTGAGTTGTGAGTCAGGGATACTGACAGACATGGGATGGGATCAAGTTTCTTTGATCCCATCACAAGGATTAAATTAATAGCTGTAAGAGGCCTCAGTTATAAGTGATATAATGGTCCTATCATCCCAAAGCCTCCATTTTTTCCTTGAATATTTTGCATATCTGCATTTCTGCTAGCAACTTTGTTAGGAATCTCTGTATACAGATTTCATGCACTTAATTTTACTCCCTCTCTCTGGTAAGCATGCACAACTGTACAAGTATCATCACTAAAAACAACAGATTTACCTTCAACAAAATTAAATATTAATAATTCTGTGCAATGCTTTTCTACTTCAGATCTTTTTTCTCCCAATGATAGCAATATGAGATTTCTCTTTTTTATTGTCTGGAGAGATATTCTCTGTTCGTGTGTAGTGGTAAGACTAGCAAATAATCTGGGTCTATCTTTGGCATACTGCATAAAAATGTTCCCTATTTTAATCTGTACTATTATGGCCAGGAACAAACATGGCATTTGTAATACTACATACACCCATGTAGCACTACAAAAATTGAGCAAGTAAAAATGCAGTTCCCCTGTAGTGCTGCACATCTATACAGTGCACTGTAGTGCCACTCTTGGTCCTTCAGCATCCCCCAGTGGTCCACTCTTCCTACGCCCACCCCAAGAGGGGAGGGGGGTGGGAAGTGGGTGGACAGTCACTGAGCACAGCTCCAGGGAAGTGTAGGCTACCCTCTCCCCACAAACACAGTGATTTGCTCACTCAGAGTAAACAAAACAGAAGCCCCCAGGGCCAAGCTGTCAGCAAGTGTGGGACCAGGACTGTGCCTGGACTCACATGTGGTAAGCAGAGCAGAGGCACTTTCCCTTCCCCTCCCACCTCTTCTCAACCTGAGCTGCAGCTCTGCTCTCAGCAGGCAAACAGTCCCAGTCCTGAGCCTACTGAAAATGTAGCCATGTCCAGATAAGCACGGTTGCATGGTATGTGGTGCCACAGACTGTCTACAGTGCCACACACCACACATTCAGGCATTCCCCATGCTGCTACCCTACAGTGTGTGTGGGCAGCTTTTTTGACCCTAGGAGATCCCTGGGTAAAAAAAAAACCATGTGGAAACCATTGGGGGTGAGGTGGGTATGCTAGTAGGGAGGGAAAGACTGCAACAAGATCTGGATAGGTTACAGGAGTGGGCTGACATAAACAGGATGCGTTTCAATACTGACAAGTGCAGGGTGCTGCACTTAGGCAGTAGAAACCAGCAGCACACTTACAGGATGGGAAACTCCCTTCTTGAGAGCACAGAGGCAGAAAGGGATCTTGGAGTCATTAGACTCCAAGATGAACATGGGCTGACAATGCGAGGTCACAGTTGGCAGGGCTAACTGGACCTTGTCGTGCATCCACAGGTGCATCTCAAGTAGAGCCAGGGAGGTGATCTGCCCCCTCTATGTGGTCAGGCCACAGCTGGAGTACTGCATCCAGTTCTGTGCGTCCCCTTTCAGGAGGGATGTGGACAACATTGAAAGGGTCCAGAGGAGGGCCACCTGCATGATCTGGGGACTACAGGGCAGACCCTACATTGAAAGACTGTGGGACCTAAACCTGTTCAGCCTTCACAAGAGAAGGCTGAGGGGGGACCTGGTGACCGTCTATAAACTCACTAGGGGGGACCAGAAGGGTTTAGGGGAGACACTGTTTCCCCTAGCGCCCCCTGGCATGACAAGGAACAATGGACACAAATTGTTAGAGAGTAGATTTAGATTAGACATCTGCAAGAACTACTTCACAGTTAGGGTGGCTAGGAGCTGGAACCAACTTCCTAGGGAAGTGGTGCTGGCTCCTACCCTGAGGATCTTTAAGAAGAGGCTTGATGACTACCTGGCTGGACTCATTTGAGTCATCTTTTCTCCCGCCCAGGCGGGGGATCGGACTTGAAGATCTACAAGGTCCCTTCCGACCCTACTTTTATGATTCTATGAAAAAACAGTGGGGTAGCATACAAGGCAGAAGCACGCTCCAGCCGAAACCAGAGCCTAGCCAGCTGAAGCAACAGTCCAGCTGCCGGCTAGGCTCCCAGATGCAGAAGCACTGAGGTTGCAGCTTCCCCAGCCCCCAAGTAAGGCTGCCGAGTCCAGCACAGTTGCTGACCCTAGCCTCCCCTATGCCACCTGGGGTAACCTGCTGCGCGCCAGAGCACTCGTGGCACAGGCATTCCCCAGGGACAAGCAGCAGCAGCAGCAGCATAAGGTGTGCCACTGCTACCTGTCCCCAGGGAACCAAACATCCACGCTTGCCTGGACATGGCCAGCATGTGTGCATGAGTGCTAGGGGAGCTGCAGCCGTGCTATATGTTGGGTGGAGAGAGATGGGCAGACTAAGTGATCTGCCAGTAAGCAGAGCAGTACAGTATCACTGGTTGGGTTGGACAGCATGTTGCTGATTATCTTTGTGACAACTTTGTAGCACTACAGTCAGGGAGCCTTTGCACCTCTGTATCTTCCTGAGGCCCTACATTTTTGTAGTGGTCTGAAGTGGGGAGACAGTGCTATAAAAATGTAACTTACGTCCATGGACTAAGTAATCTAACTTTTCCTGCAATGTTCCACTTATGAACGAAAATGAATTCTATGCATCACTGCTATTATTTTGCCTACCCATTAATTAGAAGGTAAACAGAGCTTTGTTATGACTTTGGGGGTAACTTTACTAAATGGAAACAGGCCTAGACATAAGAACATGGCAGAAACTGTGGAAAAGTGTTACAGTACTTCTCTGAAAAGTGAATAAGTTCCTACGCATCGAAACTCTGGGAGAGTGTTCAACATCTGCATATTTGTCTGGGTTGTCCAACTGGCAGCCCCTATGTGCCTTGTAAGGGGTTGAAGTACTCTTGCCTGGTGGATCCTTTGGCATCCAGGTTTTCCAGGCTCCCCCTCCCTGATCTGGTTTCTGCTTCTTGCACCACCTCCTGGGGGTGGGAGAGCACAGTGGGCAGGGGCAGGGCTGCCAGTGCTGTGTGTAGCAGGGGTGCGGCAAAGATACCATGTGATCGGAGATGGGAGGGTTGCTGGGTTGCTTGAAGCACTAAGAAAGGGGAGGGTCAGGGCTGCCCCTGTTGCGAGTGGCTCCAGGTCTGCAGCCTGTACCATGTGGGTCTCCTGGCTGCCCATAAATTGGACCACCCTGGCTTACGTTAAAAAACTCTTGATTCCAAATACCCCTATAGAGCCAATATTGCTATACAAGATGCAAACTTGATTGTCTTCCTTCATCAGCGAAGAACTGTACTCTAGTGTAATTTATTAGAACTTGGCATCAGAAAAAACTCTCAAGTCATAACCTGATCTGCAAAAATTATATTACTTCTGGTTACATGTGAGAAGCAGAGTCCAAGCATGCATTAAAAATTTGCAAAGCTGGTTGTCAGACACTCTTTCTTGTCAACTGCATAACCAGATTTTAAAAGACACGTGCAACTTCCAAAATTAATTTTTATAGAGGCACTTTACACTTCATAAGCCTGTAGGGCTTCAATAAAATATATTCTTTAAGATTCTTTGAAAGCAAACGAACAAAACAAAACCAAAACCAAAAATAGTGCTTCTCTTCCACACTATTTCAATTATATAGAAAGTGACATACGAATAATGTCACTTGATAACACTAATGCTTTTCCACAGGGATATAAAATGTCCGTTTTTATAGATTATATAATACTGCCCAATTTTATGTGGCAAAAAACACTCTCTCTCTATACAGATTTCATCAGATCCAAAAAGCAACTAGCCAACTGTGTTTACATGAGGCAAGCTTCCTATTTCAGTACTACCTAGTGGAGAAAACAGTCTGTTAATTTTTTTCTTAATACAAAATTTTACACTGCAGAGGAACTGTTCTGCCTTGCTTATGACACAGTGAAAAAATTCCTCACTTCTACTTACTCATTTCAAAAAGGCTATTTTAGCTGAGGATTATGAATTTATTTATTTATTTGAATATAAAACAAGATCCTTTAGTTATCTGAATAAAGTTAACCTGAAAGCTGCTCAGTGCTGCATATGTAGGATGAATACCAAATTACGCATTTTTCTTCAGTTAATACAGGGGTGAAACTTGTTGGGCCCTGCAGGCCAGATGACTGACATAAGGCCTGTCTGTGGGTCCGACTGGAGCCACAGACTAGTCCTGCGTGCTGTCTTGGAGTAGCAGCAGCTACTCCAAGACACACTGTTGGATCTGGTGTGCTTAACTGGGTGCCATATGCAGCAAGGTGACTGGAATGAGTAATGCATGGATGTACCAGATGACCTTGCATGTGCATGTGGCTTGTGGGTCAACTCTGAGACCTATAGGCAGCACCAGGGACCAGATGAAAGCGTTCCATGGAGCGGGTCCAGACCAAACACCATACCTTTAATGCCCATGAGTTAATGAGTTGTATGTTTAAAAAGCTCCATCTCTGCATTTTGATGCACTCCCACACTTCCAATCCACCCTCTATCTATAAGCATTTACAGATACATACACTTCTTACATATGTGACTAGTCCCACTAACTGAGAAGACATGAGCACATTAAGTGCACCCATAGCTGTTGGCAGCATCAGAGCATGTATCAAAAACTAGTATAAATAGCTCAAACAAAAGCACGCAAAACTAAGATACATAAAGAAAGGTTACCTTACCTGATCATCATTTTCATCTGAAAAGGTTATTGATGTAAGTTTGTAACTATTCTTCAATAAAAACTCATTGACTAGGAAGTTTAGAGCTCTTTTTTCAAGAGGTTTGATTGGTTCCTGGGAAAAAAGAAAAATAAGAACCAAGTCTTAAACTCATCTTCACTGCAATTACTGTGACAGCTGCATGTTAATTGAAGTTACTGGGTCAATCACTGTCTGCCACCTACCTGAATTTCAGGACTTGATTTATAATTTTTTCGTTCCTGCAATGGAACTTCATTTTCTGTTTTAAAAAAAAGAAAAAAGAAAAAAGAAAAAGAGGTAATACAATTTACTTTATTTAACATGGAAAGAGCACAGCTACTTCTACATTGTCAAAGCATAAATACTAAGAAAAAGTTTTATGTACACCACCTGCAGCCTGAGTCAGGTTGGCTCGGAGGGCCTGAATGGTCTCCTTGGCTTTCCGTAGTTCAAACTCCAGGACTGGACAGGGATTTGGATTAAACACACACAGGCATCCAACCAAGGAAAGGGAAACAAAAATAAAATATAAAAAGCAAGGATGGGTGTGAAAAAAAATATACAGTTTGTATTAAACAGAAAGCATGCTGTCTTATGGAATTCATGAACACATGCAGCAGAGTTGGCCTGAAAGCAAACTGGTGAACATTTTCCATAATTCTATTATTCTAGAGTTAACCAAAGAAGAATTTCAAGCGGTCTGACAAGGAATGACTATAAATTATTGGATTATGTTTCTTTATTTTGCATTATGTTGAAGAAAGAGTGAAATCTCTTCCTCTCCACTCCACCCTCAAATCCTGAAGTCCAAATATGCTCTGATCTTTTGGCCAAAACCAAGTCAAGAGGCATAAACATAACAAGATTAACTATAGAGTTAATGGAAGAAATCTGTACATGGCAAAACTGAAACCATTTAGAATGGCCTGGATTTACCAGCCATTAAAGGTATGTAATGATATTTATATCTTAATAAAGAAGTTAGACACCCTTGATATAAAGCAAGGAATTAGAAGTGCCTAACTTACCTGGCCCAGCAGACCAGATTGTGCCCAGATCCAGGCCAGAATATACTGAGAAATGCACAGCTAAACCACATCTAATTACAGTGCTCAAAGGAAGTTTGTAGCATAATGCCTGGCTTTCTTCCTTTATTCTTAATAAATATTTCCAGTGGAAGTGTTACCCTATGCTACACGGCTAAACACCTAGGGATCAACCAGACTTGAGTTCAAACAAGAGATTCAAAGATAACTTTTAGCTGTTCAGTCTACTATGAAATGTTGTAACGCTGCAACAAGTAGTAGTTGAATCAAGACACCTTTTTGTTGCCTTGGAAGTCATGAGCTCAAAGTCAGCACTGAGTAGGTGCTAGTTTAATATTAAATTTGAACTTTCCTGAAGTTGGTAAATTATTTCTTAGAATTAGAATGTCTGAGAAAACCTACTTTAGGGAACTTCTACTATATTCTTTTACCTTAGTCATTCAGCACGGCCAGGTACAGAGTTCATTGTGCATTAGTCTGAATAAGAGGCAGTCACATTTGGAAAACTAAAAATTTTTTTTTTTTTTTTATTGAGGAGAAACCAGCCCAGTGTTTAACTAGAAATAACAAAACAACTATATACTTAGTACCAGCTAAACAACTCCAGTTTAAACCTGTTTCAAGCTAATTTAAATTTGAATATTCATGCATGGGTAGATCTAGGATTAAATGAAGGTGGGGTGTTGCATACTGGGGTGGGGGCCGGATCAGGGAGCACGTGCAGGAAGGGGAGCCTGCCCCCTGTTGCCACTGTCCCCAGCTGACCTGGGCATAGGTTGGGAGGGGGGAGGAGTGGGGGAGAGGCATGGTAATGAGGTATTCCTTTCACCTCATATGATCTGATGGGCACAAGGGTGGCTGCAGAGAGCAGTTGTGTGGGGTGCTGCACTCTGATGGGAACAGTAATAGCAATAGGCAGGTTCCTCCTTCCTGTGTCTGCTTCCTGCTCATCCATGCCCTTCCCACGCCACACGAGCCAGGAGTAGACGGTGGAAGGAGGGAACCTGTCCCCTCGATGCCACAGTCCCTCTCCAAGCCTGGCAACCCATGCAGCTGCTCCCTGCATCTCTCAGCTGCAGCAGGGGAAGAGCAGCTCTGGAGTTACCCTTGTACCCGCATCAACTGGTGACAATAGCAGAAACAGGAAGGTTTCTCTTTCTAGCACCTGTTCCTGGCCAGCAAGGGACATGATAGGAGAGTGGCAGGGAGAGGAAACGTTCCCCACCCCACTCCCCCTACCTTCATGGTTATAGTGCCCTGCTGAGCCCAACATACTGCAAAGCTGTAGCCTGTGGCTGCAGAGAAACAGGAGGAGTGGTTCCTGGGCTCCGCTGAGGACAGAGGTGGCAGCTGACAAGTTCCCCCTGCAGGGGAGGGTGGGAGGGGGAGAAGAGTTGTATGTGCATGCAACTGCCCTCCCTCACCAGATTTCCCACCTGTGTTTATAGGAAGCTTACAATGCTGCAGATACTTGTGATATAAGAAAACAAATAGCTGTTCCACATAATCACTAATTAGAAACATTTAGGGGGTGATCCGAAGGATTTTTAAAATGATAGTGCGCTACAGAAATTAAGATTCTCATTTAATTGGTGTTTGTGTGTAGGATGGTATTCAGCTCTGGGAAAACAACTCTCAGACTGAACTTTCCTGCAGAACTTTAATTAATGAAAACACTACTCTAAGAGGGCATGGAAAAAAGATTCACTCAGTTTGCATTTATTCCATCAAAACTGAAAGAGTAACTACAGTACACCACATTTAGTACATGGAAGTAAACTTGTTTGATGCACAGAATTTTACTGCAGCAATACAAAAGCACAACTGAAGATCTGATGATAAAGTATGTAAAAAAAGATTTCTCTAGTAGTCAGCAATGTTGATCTGCAAATATTTCTGTGCAACAAAGTTTGAAACAGGTATGGTATGTGAAGTAACTAATCACTTAAGTACTTGCTTAAGCATGGATTAGAAAGTTACAGGTCAGGATTCTAAATAGCATACTTTATTTATTCATTTTCAGAAACTTAAAAAATGTTTACAAAATAGATGGAGCTCAGATTAAAATACTCAAATGTGAACGCTCACTTTTGTTAAAAGAATTATTTAAAAATATTGAAAAATATAAAAATTAATGTACAGAACAATTGCAGATCAGGATTGCCCTGCACCAGAATGATATAAATAAATGTTAAAAACCAAAAGAAAACTGTTAAAAAAAGAAAAAACACAAACTGGAGAAAAATCAGGAATCCCAACAAGGAGAATTGAAGCGGAAATAGGAGACATATGACCAAAGGCATAGAAAGCCAAAAACCTCATATTGGACAAACCCATGTCAGACGGCAAGAATTAATTTTCATTCAACTGCTTTGGTGCAGAAAGACCATTTTGACTGTACCTGTTTGTTCCTCTCAAAACGGGTTACTCTGCTGCATGTTTCTCTTTAAACAGTGTAAGACTGAACACTACAAATATCTGAGGAGCATTACTTATTTTACAGTATATGATAGGCCATGGACAGACGTTATGTTTGTAGTACCACAAGTGCCACAGCACTCTGGAGTGCTGCCAAATAGACAGCTAGTCTCGATCCCACACTTGCTGAGAGCCTGCTTTTTGTTTTTTTTGTTTGGGGGGGGGAGGGGGGGAAGCAGGCAGGTTGTGCTTTCCTGGAGCTGTACTCAATGACTGCCCACCCCCTTTTCCTCCTCTCCCCTCACAGAAGATTATGGGATGCTAGGGGACCAAACAATCCCTACAGTGGACTGTACAGAGGTTACAACAACATTACAAAAATATAACGCTACAGAGAAGTTCTTGCTTCATCCAGAAACGTTTCTGCAGAATTTCTACCACTTTTGTATCGAATGCACATCTGTAGCATTTCAAGGGCATATGCACGCTACAAATATAGCGTCTGTCTATGGCTACAATGGCTACAAAACAGCATTGGTACAGTTAGAAACAGTAAGTAATGAAATCAGAAACCTAACTCTATTATTTCAGTTTCTACCAGGCTGACAAAATTACAGTTTTCAGCAATCCAGAGACATCGTTTAAGCCACAAATTCAGTTTTACTTTAAAAAGTACGTGTATGCCTAAGGTCTATAAGCCATTAGTCCAGAATATGTAAGACAACTTTAAAAAGAACATTTAAGAGAGAATTACACTTATTTCAGCAGTTGCTTCTTTCCACAGAATTTTAAGTAGCAGGGCTGGAAGGGACCTCCAGAGGTCATCTAGTCCAGGGGTTCCCAATCTTTTTATGCTGCAGACCAACAAACCGCAGATCAGCAGTGGGCATACTGCGGGCCAGCAGCCAACCCTTTTTTATACCCAGTATAAAGATGAGTCAGCTGCCGGTCCACAGTATGTTGGTCACTTCTGGACTTCCAGCCTGGCAGCCAACCCCCCTGTGGAGCATGGTTTGGGAACCCCTGATCTAGTCCAACCCTGTCTAAGACAGGATCATCTCTATCCAAACCTTCTCATAAGAATCCTTGTCCAACCGATTACTAAACACCACAAATTAACCCTGTTGCACAACTGTAAGACGTAGCACCTTAACTTGCCAGAGGTAACGTGGCCGGGGGTGGGGAAGAGGGGAAGAGTACTGGTCAGTGCCCTACTGCTGCAGCAGTTGCTTAAATGCATTCAAGAGACATAAGGAAGACTGCCATTCCCCTCCTCTTCCAGAAGGAAGGCAACAGAGGAAGGCAAAAAGCCTCCCAGTCCATACTAATTCCAAATGTTTTGTTGTTGAATCTTTGCCATATTACACCGTTCAGCATTAAAAGTTTGCTGATGGTTACATCTCTATCTCAGGAGAAATTTATTCAATAGAAACAAAAAAGCCAAGCAGTCTCATTTCTGGGTGAGAACCACTGCTGTATATGACAGTTTTTTATTTAAACAGTGACCTATTGCCTATATTGTGCTAACAAGGCAGCTGATGAACACTGAAAACACCTTACCAATGAACTGAAAGAGCCTATTACATCAGTGGTGCTCAAAACTTCTGGTCTCATTGGCTGGCTAAGTGGCATGAGGCCAGTCTGTGAGCTGGATTCTTGTGTACCATATCTGACTGTGGAGGATCCCCACAGGTCTGCACATTTGGGCTGTGGGGAGTGGTGGCAGTATTAACTGTTGCAGCTCTGGAAGCAGCAGCAATTAATGCTGCCACTGCTTCCCTGCTGCTTAATTTCTGGACCCATGGGGAGCCCTACAGGCTAGATGTTGAGCACCACTGCACTAGATGCATAGTGCCATGTTTGACAGAGCTCCTAACAGGAGTAAGCCCATTCTGGGAGGAAACAACCAACAGCTGGGGCTGAGAGACAGCAATCTATGGAAGTCTGCTAGTTCGGTAGGGTGGAGGTAGGGCTTGCTAAACATGCTGGAGTCAAGTTTCCTCTGATCTCTGTCAAGGAAGTAGAGGGTCAGGTGCTAGAGGCCAGAAGTTGGCTAGTCTTCTTGCAAGACAGTACTGCTCACTATGCCTTAGAATCCATGGTTTCTGTCTGGGCCAAGAAAAGATAATCCATGAAATGTAAACACTCAAACTGGCTTGGTGGTTCTCCAAGAAGCGGTCACCAAACCAGAAAACACACATGCTTCTTATTAGTACATATTCCATTCAATTACATCAGTGCAATTTCACACTTGTGAAACAGTTTCAGTCTTTTCCTGCAACACTTATGTAACAATGTAAAGCATTTCAATTTGTTTTATACATTCTGAAACCATTACTGGTTTTCTGGACTTTCCAGAAGAGAACACTATCCAACCCACTTTTCTTTTTTAAAAGAAGAAAGTGATTCTAGATGTTATCATGTATTTATGTCCAACTGTCCTTCCAATCAAAGACACCATTACACCAAGTTTTTTTCCTCGACTACCAGATTCATGAACTGCTCTTCGTACAACAAAAGTAACAAAAAAAAAAATCTTCAGGCTAAATTATACCTTCAAAATAAATTCCCCAATTACCTTCAGTGTGTTTGCACATACCATATTTACCCAAATCCAAGATGACTGAATTTAAGATGATCCCCACCAATAATTAGACTCTATACATGGAATACTTATAACTTTGTTACAATTTTCCATGTATAGAACCCAATTATAGGAGAGCTGTCTTAAATTCGGCACTGCAGCATGGAAAGCAGTGGCAGGGGGTGGAGCTTGATCCCTGACTTTGTGCCCCATACCTTGCCCACTGGTGTCTGTCTTTCCCCACCACTTGCCCCCCTGTGCCTTGGGTCCCCCTCCCCCCCAAACATACTCAATGCCCCAGGCTGCAGAAGAGATGGAGCCTGTTGGAGTGAAGGTAAGTGGCTGCTGTATATGACAGCGTGGGGGCAGGGGCAGAGGCTGTGGGATAGTGGAAGACGGACAGGGAAGAGAAGGTGGACCTGAGGCTGTGGAGTGGGGGAGGGTGAAGAAAAGGCAGGCATGGAGGGAGCCAGGTAGCAGCTGGCTTAGGACCAACGCCACAGCAGCTGCCTGCTCACCTGCTGTCTCGTATTTGGATCCAAGACAAGGGGCTTTCCCCGCCCCCCATGTTAAATGGGGGGAAAAAACCCTTGTCTCGGGTTTGAGTAAATACAGTATATGTAACCAGAAGAAACAAAAATGCATCTATGAAAATTAGGCACAAGTAGTATTCAAACCCTGCCTTTTCTTCTCCTTCTTTCCTGTGGTGCATATGCCAGCAAAGGATGCCAGGTGACCATGGCATTATTAGAAGCACTACAGGAGATGACAACACCCAAGGACAACAAACGTAACTAAAATGAGCTAGACTAGAACAGTATAGCAGCACACCACAGGACAAACTGGAGTGCAGCACGATCAGCTTGTGAAACCAGGGACAAGTGAATAGGAAGATTAGAGTTGCCCAGTAAATAAGTAATGACTACTATGACACTGAGATAGTAGTAAGAGAATCAGTTAACAAGAGAAGATTAATGCACTTGGAAAGACCTAGGCAGCAAGAGAGACAGGCCTTCAGGTCCAGCCCTTAGGGGAAGGTTTGCTTTGAAGGAACCAGGTGGGCAGAGAACTGCTTGGCAGATGGCTTTTGAGCTCAGGCCAAGTACATGAAGAGAGAAAACCTATGCTAGTTTGAAGACAGGCAGTTCAGACACATTGAAGAGTTGCCAACTATTTTCTTGCAAGTATTATATTACTTATAACTCCATTTCCTGGAATTATGTGATTACATAATACCAGCGTAACCCTGCTTATGTTATGCATCTTTAGCTATGGTTATATTTTGTTATGGTAGCTTTGTGTATTGGTGGTAAGGACCAGCAGGGCTCCTTGCAGTGGGCCTCCCTACTCAGCCTCTGCCACTGTTGGCTGGCATGGGTGGTTGTTACCTCTCAGCTCTGTGTTCTTGGGGAACCCTAACAAAGGAAGCAGACTGTCTGACTCACAAAGAATCCCTCCGCCCAACAGAAACTGATTAAGATGCAGTGAGAGACACACCTAAAACCCTCCAGATAAGGGTGACAAGAGTGAAACAACTGCCCTAGGTCTCATTTGCATCCGAGATGGAACCAGATGACCATTCATTTACATGAGAGATGGAGAACAGAAAGCCTGAAGCAGAGACTACAGTGAATTCTGGGATCAGAGAAGCAGGGGAGCACTGCATGATGGGGAATCTGTGCTTCAAATGCTAATCAACCCACACACCCAGCTCAGCATTTATCAGACCAGTTCTAATCTGGATTTACAAAGGACTCCCCCCACCCCACCTTCCACACACACACACGCACACGCACACACCTCTAAGCAGAAGTAAAATTTAATAGGCATCTCAGGCCATACATTCCCCAGTCCCACTATGGGAGGCCTATTTAATCTTAATTGGCTAAAACTCAGTTGTCGGGTTAGGGAATGCTGAGGCAAGACACTGAGTCAGGTGTATGGGCAACATCTGAACAATGGTAAAGCGTTCATCACAGCATCCAGCCCGTTGGAGCCCTGGCCACAAGTGTTGTTATACTTTTCCCGGGACGACTGGTGGAAGTTTCTCCACAAAAGGTTATGAACACTCCAGTAATTGCCTAAAGTCTGTTAAAAGACTATAGTAAGATCTGCAAAAGTCATGCTAAGCTGAGGCTTGTTCACAAGTAAAAATCCAAAAGCCTGATGCTGCAAGCTATCTACTGTTTCTGAAGAAACCAGGAGATATCCTCCATCAGTATATCTGCTATCCATAGGAATGTCAAGCTGGCTCCTAAGTAGGTGTTTCCCAAGTATCAATCAGTTTCCAGAGATGTTCCAACCAGATAACCCCCCGTCAATAGAAAAGACAATCTGATTTACACTATTGAGAATGCTTGAAAGAAGCTGAACTGAGGGTATAAAAATCTCTAAAAAGCAGCAGTGTGTGTGCTGACACCACCCGCTTTCTTCTTGAGAGGCTGAAGGAGGCAGATCGTCTCCCTTCCAAGGACAGTGCTGAGAACTTTAACCTGCGAGCTTTGCAACCCAAGTGCCTTGGACTGGTGAGATCCCAGCTCTCTCTCTCTCTCTTCTTTTCTCTCTCTAAGCACAGATTTCTGAACCTGAACTGTATTAGTTAAGCTTGAGCTAAGTTTCCCCAAATACTTAGTGAAACCAGGGTAATACTGTAACTGTTTGTGTTTGTTTTTCCTTTGCATGTCTATTACTACTAGGGTCATTATATATTTCATATACTTAGCAATAAATAACTTTTTAGACAAACTGGTGGTAACTGGGTATATTTTTCCTTCTTTACTTCTCCTTCCCCACTTACTCTGCAGCAACACTTCTTTTACCTAAGCTAAAGATCCCTGTGAAGCCCAAAGTACTGTAGGGTCTGCTCATCAAGAGGCGAAAGATTGGCACGTGCTGAGTATGAAACACATAAGGGGATCAGCTTGTACAGGCTGATTGACCCAGTTTGGCTCAGACGTGCCCTAATGAACTGAATGCTGGCCCATGAGGGTGTCATCTGGACACCCAGCCAGATTCAGAGGTGCGCTGCGTGCTTGTGTCTGACTGTAGTTGTTGTTGCTCTGATGAACTGATTCTTGGCATACAAGGGTGTCAGCCTGTCCATGCTGATCAACCTGGCCAGGTCACGTGTGTCACGTTAACCTGGGTGCATTTGTGTGTATGACTGATTTGGGGACTGGAGGGACCCAGCCCCACTGAAACTGAGTCCTGCAAGATAGCTCCATTGGGGGTGAGGGTTTGCAGAAGGGAGAGATACAGCTCCTTATAGAAACACAAGTAACACAAGCAGCACATTAATAGAATTACTAAGACCCTGGAAAGGTATCCCTAATAAATGAGCACACCCCAAAGTCATGGGCAAATCTGGTAACAGTGGTAAAGCCCCTGCATGGCAGCCCTGGGCGAGTCTCACTTTCCAACCAACTGGGCTAGGTTGTAGCTTCCCTGGGTTGGTTTGCCAGCGACTGAGAGACTTAACTGCTTGGTTTTAGTTAAAGCTTAATAGATAGGGTCTTCTTTAAGGTTGTCAGCCTTTTCCCTGTAATAAACCTGGTTTTAATTGAAGGCTGCTTGCTGTTCATATTTATTTTCCCAGGTTACTAGGCATTTTATCCAGACATAGAAAGTGTGTTGAACTCCTACATTTGAACCTGGTTCTTGTTGTTGCCATTCAGTGCCATTAAAGAGACTTCTAGACATCAAGGCTACTGAAAACAGTTTGAACATCTCAAGACTCAAGCTAGAAGATAAATGGAACTGGACATTTAACAGCTGTTTCTGGGAGATGACTCATGATGATGATAATGCACTGAACCAACTGAGGATTACTGAAAAAGTAATCTCTAGGGTCCTAAATTTCCTTTGAGTTACTAAATAGGTTAAGGGTTGGATTAGCAGATCTGAATTCCCTAAGACAGGGGTTAGTAACCTATAGCCACCAGGCTGGATCTAGCCCAAGGAGCTAGGGTTTCAACAGCATTCAGTGGTGGGGCTATATGAAGCCAAAGAGCTACTGACCTATCTCACTACCCTGTGTTATATACAAACTCATGGAGCACATAATCCTCAACAGAATAGAGAAGATCATTGATCCCCAGCTCCCAAAAGAACAAGCTGGCTTTTAGGAAAAGCGGCGTACCACTACCCAAGTTATATTACTGACATTTGACATTGAAAACAAAAAGGCATAGAAGGCACAAAGCAGGCGCGGTCTCTAGTCTAACTTACAGTTGCTTATGATGCTGTAAGGCACCAAGGCGTCAAATATAAACTGCACTCTATGATATCTGACTCCAAGCTATGTGCTTTCATCATTACCATGATCTCCAGCAGATGATTCAAACACACTACCAGCCAAGGAAAAAGAAAAGCAGAGTACAAACTCTGAAGAATGGAGTCTCCGTAAGGGTCAGTGCTAGCACCAATACTTTCAATGAATATACCTCAGACTTTCCACATACAACATTTAAGCCAGGGGTCAGCAAAATTTTCAGGCAGAGTGCCAAAAACACCTGCAACCTCGACTTGTAAGATGTTAGCGTGCCTGGGGCAGAAGGTGGTGGAGGCATGAGAGGCTCAATCACTGTTGCGGCAGTGCAGCCCCAGCCCCCCACCCTGGCATCTGCCATGAGGCATGTGCACCAAGCAAAATGCCTTCACATGTCACACTCTTGGCACCCATGCCAGGGGTTGCCTACCTCTGATCCAAGCCATGTATGTATGCTGATGATGTTGCCATAGTAGCCCAAGAAACCAACATGACAGAATTGGAAGAGACGCTGAGTAGGACATGGAACTTATTGCTATCTCCACAAGTGGTGCCTAAAGTTGAGTATCAATAATCAGTATCATCATCGCTCTTCCACCTGGACAGTCGTTGAGCCAAGAGCACACTGAACAACAGGCAACCACATTTTTCCCCATGAGCATACCCCAACCTACCAAAGAATTGTATTAGACTGTTCCCTCACCTATAAACACAACATTCAGAAGGTCGGCAGTAAAGTCTCTGCGTGGGTAGCTGCCGTAACTTGTTTAGCCAGCATGACATGGGCTGTCAACTTCAGAGTGCTCAAAGCCACTGCACTTGCAATGGCATAAGCCCCATCAGAACACCATGCTCCTGTGTGGTCCAGTGTGCTAAAACTTGTAACAGGCTGCATAACTTACACATACACACAGATGTATTCCCTATCTTTTCAGGCATTAGGTCAAATGATATAAGATGCTAGACCTTAACATCATTTTTGGCAATAGATGATGAAAAATCACATGCTCCACCAACTGTTAACTGAAGACCTGAATAGACAGAGGCTTAAAAAAGTCATAATCCATGACTACATGAAGCCTACAAGCTCCAGGAAGAGACTGGAGATGCTGACCCAAGCCTATGGGCAGCTGTATACAGAATGGGTTGAATGCTGGGAAAGGTCAGACCTATTCCTACAGTGTTTTATACCAACACCAAATGAATCCAACATTGGGCATGAGAAGCATGGGTCAAGCTGAACAGACTGAGATCTGGAAACAGATACTTCAAAACAACACTGCACAAGATGAACATCTTAGACAGCCCCCCAGTGTGAATGTGGTGCCCAACAAACAGCACAGCACCTAACTGACAGCTGCAATCTCTACAAATGCTCAGAAGGAATCTGTGCATTGAATGATAATATCAGTTAGTGACTCACAGATTTGGAAGTTAGCATTTGATGCCACATGAAAGACATGAGGAAGTAAACGAGTTCACTAAAGCTTGTGCTCTCTATATAATCTTATTTAGTTAGTCTATAAATGTGCATTATTACACTGCGTTCTGACTGACTTCAGACTAACACAGCTAACTACCTGGGAATTCTGACTAACTTGGCAACTATGAGATTCTACTCATGAGAACAGCAAATGCAGCCCAAGCTAAACCCCACGTAGAACAATTATATTATGTAAATGAAAATGGTCACTTAAAGAAAGGGAAGGGAGAAGTAAACCTGCCAGAGAACTTATCAGAAGTAGCTGAAAAATAAGTAAAGATCAGATGAAATAGATAAACCTATAAGATCACTCAAAAGAGGAAATGTGTAATTACCACCTGTGGGGTACACAGAAGTTGGAGGGAGGAGGTAAATTATACTGAGGCATAAAAGCACTGGCTATATTTAGTCCATGGTTTTCAGTATCCAGAAAGATTGCAAATGTTAGTTTCCAGGGTTGTCCTCTGAAGACATTGTATACGCTTCCCTTACAGACAAAATTTGTCAGGTCAGAAATGTAGTGGTTGTGCTAGGAAAAGGTTCTCTCCCACTGCTGATGTGTGCAACAGATATTCTTAAAAACCTGGCTTCTGACAAAAGGTTCTTTCATTTTCACTAAGGTCAGGTAAAAGGAGGCAATCACTCAGACACAGTCCTCAAATAACTTACAGAAATACATTCATAATGGTACTTTGCACAGCATGCTATGCACTCTGCTAGTCTAGCCAGTAGTAATCTAGTAAGTACTAATACTCACAGCGATAGCTGTGAAGGGGAACGAATGGTCAGAGAAAGAACTTCACAAACGCAAAATAAAATTCCCATGGTCAAGTTCATAATCCAAAAACAGGTCACAACACTAACCCAAGTTACCAGATTTCCAAACCTGTGGTCTTAATAGGGGGTATATAGCTACTGCATTTTCTAAGACCTTGAGATGCACACATCAAAAACTACTAAAAGGTTTCTATAGACAAAATTAAAAATGAAATAGCCACTAGTCTTAGATTTTGAGTTAGATCATCTACTTTTTAAAATCCAGGATGTCATACATTACAACTGAAGTCTTAAATTATTCTGTAGGAAAGGAATAAATTTTCATTAGCTGGTTATTTTATCATAATGAACATTAAGGGGAGAATTAATAACCCAATCATCTCTAAAACAAAAGCTTTAGTTCTCCCTTCCCTCCCCACCAGTTAGATCTCAAAATGAAGTATTCAACTAAGTATCTCACTGAATGAATTTTCAAGCCAAGTGGGTCAGCTTCTGGCAATTTTCACCTTTCAAACAGTTGGTGTTAAGAACATGAATTGTGTCACATACATTAGGCAATTTCCGATACACAGCTCTTGACATTTAAACTTAATCGGACACTGAAGTAGCTAAACAATTTTAAGGTATAATTTGGTTCGCCAGAGTTATCCATACTGCTAAAATTTCATGTCTTATACTTTACTCAATTAAACACACAATAAAAAAAAAAAGCGTTACAATAAGAGTTCACTTAGCTTTCCTTGACCATATTCCTCAAAATGACAGGTTTAGAGAGAAGAATTTGAGAGATTTTTTTCCTTTAGTTATTTTTTTTAGGATGAAGAAGAATGGCAAATTTGAAACGCACAGGTCTGTTTTACAGAGCACTTCCTTTTCTGCTTGTAACACTCACTTAAAGACCAAATACTTACATGGAAAATTAAAAATGAGAGAAAAAAAAGCAAGCAGATATCTTGAACCACTGTAATAAGAAATAAAAATTTAAGACCAGTGATATATACAATGGCAAAAGCAACAAGAAAAGGACATAATTTGGCAGATTTGCCAGTTGTCACAGTTTTCCAGTGTAGCTATATATTAAAAAATCTAAAAAGCAACCAGCACACTTCTGGGTTTAAAAGCAATTCTCTAAGGGCCTATTTAACTATTTATGTTTCCTATCTTACAGCTTTCAAAGATGACAACTGGAAACAATCAGTTACAATTCATGTCTGTCTACAAAAATCCTTGAAAGGAAGAAACAACAGTAGAAAAAGGTAACTAAAAATAGTTCAACCTAAATCCTGCATGTTAGATTTTGAAATTATACTTTTCCAAAAGGCTGAAATTCTAACTCCCTAACGCAGCTATGGTATCAGATTCTTTAATTAGATGAGAGGAAAGAACAAAGCAAGAAAACAAGGATGACACTCGGTCAAGCTTTTTTTAAAATTGAAAAAGGGCTTTGTGGCTTGAAGATGCTTTAACTCTAAAAATAATATCTATTTGATTTTTTTTTTAAAAGAAATTCAGTAAGTGAAAAGAAATATCTTATGTCCTTTCCTTTGTTGGAATTAACACCCAATATGACTATAAACACTTTAAAAAAGTACCCCTTTTCTTTGTGCAGTCAGTTTACCATTTGGGTAGATATTTCACTTAGCAACAGGAAGTGAGAATTGTTCTGCCTCTAATTAAACTGGAATTTCAAGCTGACTCAGTCCTCTGGAAAGATTTAAAAGGACACAGTTATACAAAAACAACATCCAATCCTCTACTTGGACCAAAACCAGTAATCAATTTTTACAGATATTAAAGAAATATTTTCATGTCTTTCAACTGATGTGACATTGTACCAAAATCAAGGACAATAAAAAATCCTTTTTCAGATATGTGGGGAGCTGGAAGAAAAGCAAGGGCAACATTGGACCCCTGCTGAACCCAATGGGACAACTGACACCCAGGAAAAAGCCAACCTATTAAATGGGTACTTTGCACTGGTCTTTCATCAGTCCCATGGGATGCCCATGCTCACTATGGGACAGGGAGGTCCAGATGAGGGAGATCCCCTGCCCTCCATCAATGCTGACCTTGTAAAGGAACACCTTGAGAGCCTGGATACCTTCAAGTCAGCCAGCCCTGACAATCTACAGCCCAGGGTACTCAAAGAGCTGGCAAGTATCACAGCTCAGCCTCTGGCACGGATCTTTGAGAACTCCTGGCGCTCTGGTGTAGTGCCCAAAGACTGGAAGAAGGCCAATGTGTTGCCCATCTTCAAGAAAGGGAGGAAAGTGGATCCGGCTAACTATAGGCCCATCAGCCTGACTTCTATCCTGGGGAAGATCTTGGAAAAGTTTAATAAAGAGGCCATCCTTAATGGACTGTCTGACGCCAACATCCTGAGGGACAGCCAGCAAGTTTGTTGCAGGTAGGTCTTGCTTGACCAATCTCATTTCCTTTTATTACCAGCTGACCTATCACCTGGACAAGGGAGAAGAGATTGATGTCATACCTCGACTTCAAAAAAGCCTTCTATCTGGTATCCCATGATTACCTCTTGGCGAAACTGGCCAATTGTGGCCTTGGGTCCACCATGATCTGCTGGCTGAGAAACTGGCTCCGTGGTCGGACCCAGAGGGTGGTAACTGACGGAAGTCAAATCGACACAGTGCCCAATGACCAGTGGGGTCCCCCAAGACTCTGCCCTTGGACCTATATTGTTCAACATCTTCATTAACGATGTGGACACTGGAGTCAGAAGCGGACTGGCCAAGTCTGCCAATGACACCAAACTTTGGGGCAAAGCATCCACACCTGAAGACAAGAGGGCTATCCAGGCTGACCCGGACAGGCTCAGCAGATGGGCGGATGAGAACCTGATGGTGTTTAACACTGAAAAATGCAAGGTTCTCCACCTTGGGAGGAAAAACCTGCAGCATCCTTATAGGCTTGGCAGTCCTACGCTGGCTAGCGCTACGGAAGAAAGTGACTTGGGGGTCATCACTGACCACAAGATGAACATGAGCCTGCAATGCGATGCTGCGGCTAGTAAAGTGACCAAAATGCTGGCTTGCATCCATAGATGCTTCTTGAGCAAATCCTGGTACATCATTCTCCCCTCAAACTCGGCCTTGGTGAGGCCGCAGCTGGAGTACTGTGTCCAGTTTTGGGCTCCACAATTCAAAAAGGATGTGGAGAAGCTTGAGAGAGTCCAGAGAAGAGCCACACGCATGATCAGAGGTCAGGAAAACAGACCTTACAACGACAGGCTGAGCTCTATGAGGCTGTTTAGCCTGAAAAAGTGCAGGCTCAGAGGTGATCTGATGGCCACCCATAAGTTTATCAGGGGTGACCACCAGTATCTGGGGGAACGTTTGTTCACCAGAGCGCCCCAAGGGATGATGAGGTCGAACGGTCATAAACTACTGCAAGACCATTTCAGGCTGGACATAAGGAAGAATTTCTTTACTGTCCGAGCCCCCAACGTCTAGAATAGTCTGCCACTGGAGATGGTTCAAGCGCTTACATTGAACACCTTCAAGAGTAAATTGCATTCTTATCTTGCTGGGATCCTATGACCCCAGATGACTTCCTGCCCTTTTGGCAGGGGACTGGACTCGATGATCTTCCGAGGTCCCGTCCAGCCCTAATGTCTATGAAATCCATGAAATGTGCCATGCAACTCACAAATGTATTATATTATAGAAATGGGCAATAGTTTACTACACATTTGTTTAGTGGACTCCACTGCATTAGTAACAAATTAAAAGGAAGGTTCAAGACAACTAATACTACAAGACAACTAATACTATGCTAGAGTGTGAAGAGAGAGAATATCTGTTGCCCTCAGTAATTTCAAAAGTGATCCTTACATTAAAGACTGCCTTGATTTTAATAGTTGAATTAATTTTATATTGTTGTCTAATTCTGTCATTAAGGTTTCTTTAAGACATGTATCTTAACAAAAGTAGAGGTATTATACAGTAGAGCCAATGTTTCGATTTTCATGTGAATTTCCCTACATGAAAGTCTTACCAAATTTTCTGTGGTTGGAGAGCAACATTAATCGACTGGGAAAAAAGTATTATAATTGAGGAACTCCTTGCAACTTGCCAGCAGTTCTACAGAAAAATCCAGTCTTTTGAAGTCCAGCACCTTCCAAATATAATTCAGCATTTTAAAATGCATTTTATTTGAGACTCTGGGAGGGAAATGATTCTAAATAGCACACAAATGGGAATTGGACAACATAATCATGTGGACAGGATTAAGTTCCATTTGTATAATTGCAAGATATAAAATAAGTTATCTGTAGCTCCAGGAAGTAGCATCAAGAAGTCAAGTATATTACATTACATCTTATTTGGTTCTAGCTAATCCTCTCCCCTAGACCACCTCTGGACAGGGGGGGAAGAAAGGAAGGCTCTCTCTCCCTCTTCTTTACTTTTTAAGTACAAAGTCACAGATGATGGTAACATTACATCTACAGAAGAAAACTACAATAAGAAGCAAAAAAGGTTTTAAGCTATTGATGAAATATGAACATGGAGTTGAAGTTGGAACTCCAACCAAACGCCTAGTCTGTGAATTCAATAAAGGCAGAAATCCTTGCTGTTCTTTGTTACTTACCCCCAAAGATTTTAAGATTCACAAAGAGAAAGCAGGAGACGAAGTCATTGCGATAAGGCAGAATGGTGGTTAGAGAGCTTTGTGCCAAACTAGTTCAGCCCTGCTATAAAGTGAAACCAGTGGCAGGAGCTGGAGGGAGGAGAATAAAGGAGGACGGGATCAAGTGAGTGGAGCTCAGGAACTGAGAGCTGCCTAAAGGAGAGCTTGCTAGTAAATAGGAAAAAGAGATGCTGCTGCTGCAAGACTGTTTGGAGAATCCAACCTAGGATGATGAAAGTAGGCCAAAAAGGGGGGAACTGCAGGTTAATCACTAGACACTGCCCCCTGCAGGTAGCTAGACATGGCTGTCCACAAGGGGTTAAATTTAAGCCTCTGGGCTCCCACCCTGACACTGCTCTCTCCACTCCTCTGGATGCAACAGCAGCATTTCCATTCCTTCCTCTTGTAGGGGTGGAATGGTGTGGCGCAGCAAGGGAGCCCATGGCTTAGAAGCTATGGGTATGGTGGGGTTGCCTGTGGTGTAGGATGGTGAGGGAGGCAGGAGGGTGGGAGAAGGTAGCGTCTATGCAGCATTAAGGCTGGAGGCATATGGCTCATATTGTGGCAGCGTACAAGGTGCGCAGCCCTAGGCCACTTAAATGCAAGACAGCCCTGCATTACAACAAAGGAATTACTTGGTTTTGATTGTGATAATGTTGGGCTTATTTGGATGTAGGCCAGGAGGATGGGAAGTATTTGATGGACAATCAAACCCAGATCCTTATTACACAAAACTTCTTGCCAGGTAGGCTTTACTAAATTAGATCATTTCCTTAAGATTAGACCAGGGAAGGCATGACAGATGAATTCTGTACTTCTGAGCACAGCCTAAACAAACTAGTTGCTTATCATCAGCTCGCACAATAGGCAAATAGTTGCCTATCGAACATAAATTTTAGATAAGGAAGGAATAGCTACTCTCAAAATGAACAATGTTATAACATGGTTAAGATTCCACTTTGATTGTGAAAGGGAGATGTCTGTAGAGCATCTCATGCAATATGAGGGCTGTGTATTTGGGGGTACATTTTGCTTCTTTTTGTTCATATGAAATTATCAGTTACAACTTAGACAGTGTATTTGAAAAAAAATGTGGAATAAAACTAACACAAATTAAACCACAGTGAAAATTTAACACATTTGCTATACAGAAATCATGAATTTACAAATCTTGCTGCCAAAAATGGAAGCCATATGGTAAGCTTAATATTCTAGGCCTTCCATCCCACATGAAAAATCTTACTCACCTGCTACTCGCTCATCTGTCTCCCTGTTTCCATCATCAGAGTATCTTGCAAAGTCTAAGGAATCGAGAGTACTGATGCTTCCAGCTCGATCTACAAGTAGGGGAAAAAAATGGAATTTAACCAAGGGTGAGGGGGTGGGGGTGGCCTGAAGCCTAAAGATTGTTCTCTGATTGGACTGGTACACAATCTTGGCCTCCACAATGACTCAAGTTTTTTAAGAAATCTGTATCTTTTAAGATTAAAATACTACCATGACCTGAACAAGGTATCCAGTTCATCCATGTAGCAGGATGGGCTATAGAAGACAATACAACCATAAAGAAAACATAGCATAACGATAGCCTGAATATTAAATATGTCAGGAAAAAAAATTAATTTCTCTTGTCCACAAAACATTCCCTTCCGTTTTCTGTCAAATGCCACCAAGATTTAGTTGTTTAGTCATACCATATCTGACCGTATTACATAGAGCCTCCTACCACAACCCTCTGGATCCCAAGCACACAGTATAAGAATACAATCACCTTAAACATGAGTTTCTAATGAGATACAGATCTGCAGCTACCACAATCTTTTACCTCCTTCCCCTTTGAATACTTTAAGGCACGTCAGCCATATGGTAACTAGAATAAAATGTTTTTTTAAAATATTCCTTAATGTTAAGCAGAAACATTTGAGGGCAATGCATGCATACCTGAACTTACATTTGATAATTTTGCATGATGTTAGTTACAGTATGAACTACAGCACAGCTCATACCACAAAAGTAGCATTAAACTCAAAGGAACAACACTAAGATTCTAATTCCACTTTTGTTTTAAGCATAATATATTTGCCTTAAAAACAATATATCTGGATCAGCAGAAATGAATGAATCTTATACACCACTCACTTTTAATAAGTATTTTTCTTTTTTCCCCCTTTTTCCTTTCTTTTTTAAGGACGCATACCATTTATTTCAGTTGTAGTGGCACCCAAAATGGCCTAAAAGCTTTGAAGTGATATTAGCAGGCCTGCAGAAAAGTTAATGTTAATTGTCAATAACTGACAATCATCCACCAAAAGTAACAGTCTGATTGTCAAGGAGATATAAAAGTTCGTTTTTGCAACTTAAAAATCAACAAGCACTGAAATAGTCTCTACTCCAAAGAGTCCAGCTAACAGGCATCAACCATTTGAGGAATGGGGGGGGAAAAGGGAATCACAGAATAGAAGGACTGGAAGGGACCACGTGTAAGATCGTCAAGTCCGGGCCTCTGCTATCACATACTTGTAGGCAGCTATCAAGTCACCTCTCACTCTTTTCTTATGCAGACTGAACAAACACAGTTCCTGGAGTCTCTCCTCGTAGGGCCTGTCCTCCAGGACTCTAATCACACAGGTGGCCCTTCCCTGTACCCTTTAGAGCAGGCTTGTCCAACATGTGGTCCTCCAAGCTGTTTTCTGAGGTCCGAGGTGCTGTAACGGGAAACGAAAGTAAACACTGGACTTTCGTTTCGAGGGGGTGATGTAATACTGCTTCCTGCAAGGTCTTTGAATATGGCTCACCGGCACACTGGGTGATAAAAAGTTCATGATCTGGCCCCACATTCAAAAAGGTTGGACACCCCTGCTTTAGAGCTTATCCACATCCTTCCTGAAGCGTGATGCCTAGAGCTAGATAGATTTGAAACATTAAGATATCAAATTTGAGTTTTGCTAAAACATACAAAGATTTTTCTCTTTTCTTATAGATGCAAATGTACAATAAGCTTAAAGCACACATTTATATTCATGCATACAGACCATAATAAAAGAACACTACAGCAAGTCTGCCCAATCTAGCAAAACACTGTTAGGCATTGCCAGAATTAAAGTTGCCTTTGCAACCTTAGTTCAGCTGCCCGGTAGAGCTACATTTCAATATACTAGTTATACATTTTTTTCCCCCCCATCAGGTCTGGCCTCAGTGAATTTGCAGAAAAGACTGTGCTCCCTAGATGAGCATCTATTCAATGTTCTGTTTAGTTTTTCTTCCTTGTTAATTATTTACATGTGGTCCTACTGTCTTATTTACTACCTACTATTCAAACACCACACTGAAGACAAGATTTATTAAATCCCCTCTCCAGGAATTCTGTGCAGCTTGATTCAATATGAGCGCTTTTAAACAATTAACTTACTCTTTACAACACCTCAGAGAGAAGGTGTGAAAATAATGGTTTATAGATGCAGAATCAATTCAGAAAGTTTAAGTGGCATCAAGTGTATCTGCTAGTATCTAATGAGATACTGAGAACCATTTTTTTTTTTTTAAAGTGAAGTTTGTGGTATGTATCACCTTCTGTTCAAAGCATTGTTCTCATTGCTTTCATTTGCAGCTATGACTGCCCAGGACTTCTGCATTTCAGACCTTAAGGCTAGAAGTCGGGTACCAGTGAACAAGATGCAACAAACAACGACCACTTGTGAAAAGTGGCTTAAATGATTTGTCCAATGAGGATGAAACTGAATTCTCCAGGGCAGTGTTCTATTGTCTTAATTCTAAAATATTCAAATCTTTTCTTAAAAGACTTTCATCTCATTCCAGCTTCTCTGACCAAGTGAAGTAGAAGCCATGTAGAAAATAGCATGATTGTCAGTCACTAAAGACTACCAAAGAGTGCCTGCACAAGGGAGTTATTTAATGTTTCACAGGAAAGCTTAATTTTGGCACTACCTGTCTTTTCAGTGCTTGACTTTACAAATCTTAATAATCTTTTAACTTGAGTTTTTAAAAATGTCAAAAACAGCCCCCAGAAACTGCATCAAATCAATACCTTCATTGGTCATCAGTGGGGCTGGAACTTACAGATCTACTGTAAAAACCTCTTCTACTTGACCTAACAGGCTGTTACCCTTTGCATGGACTGCTGCTGAAGGGGTAAGAGATGTACTTTGCTAGCACAAGGTTAGCTATGCACAGGCATCCTAGATTCCAATTCCATGCTTAGGACAGGTGTGTGCTCTCACAGCATTTCTCAACCTGTGTGTTGTGACCCAGAAGTGAGTTGCAAGAATATATGAAAGGGTTGTGAACAAGCTTTAAACATGGATCAACAAATTTAAAAAATGGATTCTCCTTTAAAGCAGAAAAACATGGGAAACTGGCTTTTCCCTTGCAGGCTGGCAGAGTTCAAGCCTGAGAGGGGCTGTTTGGGACCCCCTCCTGGCCCACACACCCACCTCATACTGGGGGGCTGGGCCCTGGGGGCAGGAGGTCAGGAGTGAGGGGCACTGAGTCAAGACTGGCCATCGATGTTTACAAATGAGTTCTAGTACAAAAAGGTTGAGAACCACTATCTAGCAGACAAATCTGCTCATATTTAAGCTATACTTTTTCTGCACTTGAGGCAGCATATAAATCAGATAAATATATAAAAAATAAAGTTAGGCTTGTGCAGAAAGTCCAAGAAAGTTAGGCTTCTGCTTCCAGGCTCCATGTCTGATACATTTCCCCTCTCACTCCAGCACAAATTCTCTCAACCCTGCTGGCTGCCTGTCTTCTGCACTAGGCCTTAAGTTTGGTTTCAGTCACTCCAACCTGCAAAAGCCTTTTCCCAGTCTCCCTGCCCAGCCAGTGCACTAGTTCTCCCTCTATAATCTAGCTCTGCAGACATAGCTGCTTCCCCACCCCAGTTTCCTTTCAATCCTGCACCAGATCCAGATCCAGCCCTAGCCTTGATTTTTCAACACAAGGCTGGACGACTTCCTCTTCCATGTTGCCCAACACCAACATGGTGAACACAAAGCATATTACACATACAGGCTGTGTAAGCATATTACACATACCAGTCTCTTCTGGTATCTGTTATATAGCAACAAAGAACTTAAATTGTAGGAAGTCTCAGCCCTGTCTTAGACTATTGTCAGCACAGACAGGATCTTAAGAGATTCTGCCCACAAAGTCTGAGTGTGTGCACTGCTTTTCAATAGCTTATAAACTGACTACATTGGGGTGAACAACAAGAGGCATACATGAGTTGCAAAAGCCATACTCCTATACCACAATTCAAGTCCAGGGTGCTAAAACTCCGAAGACAAAGTCGTCTGAGCTCAAGTGCGAGCCAAAACATTCTCCCCCAGTGCTTGTTCTCTAACAAGCAAACTGAACTTTTTCGACTGAACGTTTCCAAAAGTTCAGCCTAAAGCTGATACCGAGACAGTGTCAACCCAAATGGTTCAAGTCCCATAACATTTTAAGACGCTTAAAATGAGTCGTATAAGAGGAAATTTTGAGCTTTTTTAAAAAGGCAGTAGTTTCAATCCTACATATAATCTGATGTAATATGGGATTTATTTTCCTATTATGTTCCTGATTACCAGGGATATTATTATGCAGGTGGGATTTCTGACAAATTCCATCTGCTTCACTACAGAATGAACTTTGGATGGCTGACATTACCTTGTATTTGTTTGTCCTGTCTGTTTTGCCACCAAAAACCTGTCAGGATGCAGAAATAGTTCTGACATTTCTCTCTTATATTTTAATGTTCCAAGCTCAGTAATAAGTAAAACAATAATTCAAAAACCATTCACACTACACTACTTTTTCACATGTAATATACCAAGAATCAATCTATACAAGTGTCACAAAGGTAGAAAGAATGACTGGGTGGTCTCAAGCAAGCTTTTGGGGGACAAGCACCTTACTACTACTGCTGTAGGTACTTCTACAGAATTTGTTACTATCTCTAGGTGTTAAGTGTTTTCTGGGGCATGGCTACCTTCACAACTGATGATAGTTTAGTCAGGGCTGAGTCTACCTTGAGCAAGGGGTTGGGCTCTAGATGACCTCCTGAGGTCTCTTCCAACCCTAATTTTCTATGATTCCTACAGTAAATAAGATATACAGGGTGAGTCAATTTCATGATTTTTTTAGGGAATGAAAGACTTCCCTCAAATTGCCCATATTGTTCAAATGATTTCCTTCTAATAGCTCTACATAATCACTTGTAATCTATTTGTGAATTTTGGTTCAAAGTTTTAATTGATATGAAGGGAAGAAACTGTTGCAAGAACCAATTGTAGCTGGCCTTTTCGTACATTTGTACGTGGGGAGCAGAGCTTACTTTGGAAAATTGTAAGTCTAATTGCAAAAACAAAGAAAAACAGAGGTTGGCCAGCAAAATTCTCAGGGAATGAATAAGTAGAAACAATGTTAATATATTTTAACAGAAATTAACTTCCTCTTCAAAACCAGGACTACAATGATCATTACATTTGCATTAATGTTACCTTATGGCAACTATTTAATTTTGCTTAACAGCTACAGAGTAAAATTGATCAGAACTTCTGGATTTAAAAATTCACCTCCTATCTCAGTAACATACTCTGCACTTCCAGGTTTACTGTACAAGTTAAAACAGACGATGTTTTGTAGCGTGCAACGTTTGGACACTTTTGCAGGTTGGGTAAAGTGTCATTAGAGACAGCTAAGAAACAATCTTGGTTAATTTCCCTTGTTGGCAGTCACCGAGCATGCCTACCCTGCAGACTACACTTTCCTGTACAGATACCTTAACTAGCTGGCGTTACAGAAGCAGAAGCAGTCTTGTTGCAGCAGCCAAAACCCATGTCTGCTAATTTCTCTGCAAGGTAAAATTAGTCTACAAGGAGGTTCATGTTGAAACAACTAAATTGCTTCCTTTTTCCAAGCCAGGTTTTTAAAGCTAATCTGGGCTATTTATACCTACCTGAAGTCTGAAGCATAGGCATAGCCTCAGAGAACCAGTTTTGGGGCGAAAACAGTCTTTATTACATGTAAAAACTCCACAGGAATGGAGCTGTAGACGCAAGCCAAGACAAGTATGACCTCCTGCACCTAGCAAAAAAGTACTACCAAAGAAATAGCAAAGGAGAGGATAGGCATCAAATGCCAAGCAACCCAAACAATACTGTTATCTAAATATTTGGTCCCTGTAGGCTAGTCTGTTTTGCAAGACTTCAGGTTTCCTGGATAATCAGGATGTGGGCAGGGGAATTAGTCTGACAGGAATTAAAGAAAATAAGCCAGTTAAATGACAACTTATAACCAGGCCTTATAGTTATACATCATACTCAATATGGCACAACATACTGACATCTTCCAAAAAGACACTTCATTTTGGAATGAATGATACATACAACTTTAAACTTGATAGCTCTCCCCATGTGAAACTTGGGGTAATTTTATATTTAAAAAGCATGTGGATAGCAAGTGTGTAGGTTGTAGCTGTGTTGGACTAAGAACATCTTCTTTATTAGACCAACTTAAGTTGGTCTAATAAAAGATATCAGATTCACCCAAAGAACCTTGTCGGTGGATAATAAGTAATGATGCAGCCTCATATGGGAGAATAAAATTGCTGAAAATATTTCTGCTTTAATTTACTCTTTTATTCTACAGATTTCAAAAGGATTTTGTAAGGCAAAGCCTTTTTGCTGTCTCACTGTATTTTCCTATTGACAATGTCCCATAAGCAGATTTTATAACATGCCATAATTTGCTATTATGAATGAGCCCCTTCTTCCCCCCCCCCCAAAACTTTTTGTCTAAATCAGTAGGCTTTATTTTGGTAAAGCCCTTAACTAATTATCAGGTGAAAAAAAGAAGCAGGGAACAAAACATAAATAATGGCTCTGATTTAACGCTCAAGTAGATAAACAATACAACCTTTCAGAAAGGGAACCCACTTTATTATGGATTTCCACTACTCTAGGATTAATGCAGATAAGTTGCACATGCATAGAGAACAGCAGTCAAGTTGAAAGGACTGGAAATCTTCCTAGCAGGCAAGGGAGGCCCCCTGCACAAATTCTCACCTCCTTCACCCCTATTAGTGGAAAAAAAAAAATCTAGAAAACCAAATATTATACATTTGACACTCATGGTTAAGAGATTTCTATTTTGCTCAAGAGACTCCGAGTGTTAATATTTTAGGAATCAGGCAGCAGTCAGGACACAGTGGTACCTTAGAGATAACTTGTTCACAAATATATAGGCTTTTGTGGGCAACAGCCTACTTAAATACTCTGAATGAACTTGCAGATTCTCTGCAAGTTAGGTCTCTAAGGCAGTGCTTCCCAAACTTTTCATCCAGGGAGAAAAAAAAACATGCCCGAGGTATCAAAATTGGGGGCACACTTCACTCTTCCTAAAATGCATACAATATTCCATTCCCAAAGGAAATCATACTACTGCTGAGATGTACTGTTGCAAAAACAAAACACCACCAAACACAGTAAACCCTTTGTTTGAAGAAAAATGTATTTACCCAAATCCAAGATTACTCTGAATTTAAAGATGACCCCCAATAATCAGAATCTAGACATGGAAAATTTATAATTTTGTTATAACTTTCTGTGTCTATAATCTAACTATTGGGTGATCATCTTAAATTTGTCCCTCCCATGCGTAAGCAGTGGCAGGGAGTGGAGATAGGCAGCAGTGAAGTCAAGTATCCTGACCCCTGGCCCTTGACCTGCCCCCCAACACACCTGGCCCATGCTAATCCCCACCCACTGTTTGTGTGCCCCAGTACCTGCCCCCTAACTAGTTCCCTCCCTGCCCCTGCTGCTTACCTCTCTGGTTCCAGCAAGGCTCTGTCCTCACTCTAGCCTGGGGCATGCAACACATGACAGACCTTGGAGCCCAGTCACCCATCAACAGTTGTGGTGGCAGCAGCCCTGATGCTGAAACCAGAGGGGTAAGTAGCAGTAGCAGAGGCAGCAATGTCAGGGATGGAAGGAAGAAGGGAAAAGAAAGGGGGAAACAGAGGCTGTGGGGGAAGAGAAGGGGAGGGATGTTACTGGACTAGTATCTGACTTAAGTAGGCTGGTGCCTATGAAAGCATATCCATTTCTGACTGAGTTAGTCTCTAAAAAGGTGTTACACCTTCCTCTGCCTTGAGCCTGAAGCAGCAGTGACAGTTACTTGGTAATGATCTTAAGCATCAAAAAGAGTTAGCTGTGTTAGTCTCAAGTCAGGCAAAGGTGGGCAAAATATGGTCCCGGGCTGGACCCAGCCCATCAGTTGACTGGATCCAGCCTGCAGGGGGCACCAGCCAATTGATTGGATTCAGCCCATGGGTGCCCCCACAGCACTTTGCACAGGGCTGAGCCCCACCGGGGGCAGCCCACGTCACGCTCCTATGCCTGCCAGCATGACAAGCAGCCACCTCTGGGTGGCTGAGTGGGTGGAAGGAGCTGGTGCATGAGTCACCCAGCCAAAGCTTCCCTCCACAGAATGGCACACCAGGGGCAAGTAGAGGAGGAAGAGGAGGGACCACTGGAGGCAGGGTTGCCAAGCAGCACCCAGGCAGCTGCAGCTGCAACCATAGCAGCCCTGCCAAGAAGCTGTACATGCTGGCCAGGGCCAGCGTGTGACACAGGTTGCCCTGGGCAGGGCTCAGCCCTATATGGAGCGCCGTGGACTGCACCTGCATTGCACTGCCTGGTTGAGCTCTGCTGCACCTACCTCCAGCCCTCCTGCCCCCCACCTCCTGGGATCTAGTACCCAGGAAGCGCCCCCCCAGCCTAATTTAAATGATTGATTTTTTTTAATCAACTTTCCCATTGTATATATTTTTTTGGTTTTTTTTAAAAAGGGAGGTATATTTTCAGTGGTTGATACAACAGTTAAAACATGTTGATTTACAACTAAATGCAGTTTTTCCAGTAGATTTGGTACATATGTTTCCTGGCTATACACTCTCTCTCTCTGAATTTATATACTTAATGTGTTTATTAGAGTGTTAGAAATCCTATATTGACATGCTATAAAATGGTGAAATATATTGCTTACTCAGTAGATGACTAACTTTTGCTCATAGATGTAATCAAGCTGCATTAAGATGGCAACTTGAATTTAATTAAACACACACAATGGGAACTCCTGATTTATTAAACAAAACTGTTTTGGATACCCTTTATAAAAAAAAAAATATCAAACCATGGTACACATTAACAGCTAATTTACTAAATATTAGTATCAACTGTTACAGTATTACAAGTATAAATCATAATTAGTGAATTAAACCAAGTATTTTGGATCACCTTGGAAAATATTTTCTAAAATGCCTAGACCAAAGTCATTTGAGCTTAAGTTCCTACTTGCCTAATTCTCTTTAAAATGAGACTGTTTTTTTTATGTAGGTTTTTTGAAAATGTTTACCCCCTTTCTTTCAAGTTTTTAAAACTCTTGGATCTCATCCTCCCCTCCTTTTTCATTCATAGGCTGAAAGAAAAAACAAAACAAAACAAGATTTCCTGCTTTTTCAACTCCTGATGATTTTCTCAACTTTGAACAAAGGAGCCCAAACGAAGAAAATATCCTTTCTGCACCAGCACAAGAGGCTACTTCTCAGCAAAGATGGTTTAGCATTCTGATAAACTCTTGTTCCAAGTTCTTTGCTGGAGATTTCTACTAGTTCAGTGGTGCAACTAATTTACCATTAGCAAATGAGTGCTGCTTGAATGGTTCACCTCTAGACTTGAAATTTATTATGGTTGGCATGATTTATTATGGTTGGGGGATTAGTAGATGCCCATGTCATAGCAGCATTTTCCTCTTTGGCAATTAGGCACCTACCCAGCACTGACTGAGCCCAGCAATGGTCTTCTCTGTTGCACATACTGCACCTTATTCCACTCCCTCTCCCTCTTCCACACAAGAAACTAACAAACCAAGACTCCTCCTCCCTGAGACAATAACCCACAATACCATTGATTTCTCCATGCCCTGTTCCCCACCTGCAAACCCCCTCCCCCAAAACCCTCCCTGTAACAATCCAGGATTTCTGCTATTGTAACCCCCTAGCCTTGTCTGCTGCAGATTTGAATATAAAGACATGGATAGAACACTTGAAAAGTGAAGGTCTACATCTCTGCACATATGCAAAGGGATCAAGGAAGACCATTTAAACTGAAGTACCCAGAACCATTCAGAAATAGTGGGTTAGTAGTTACTGAGCAGATGGTCGTTTTTCCATGAGCTAGAGAATAAGCCTCCATTATGGGTGCAGAATCATAAATATTCATAAATTTGAAAGCTGAGCTAATTAGAGCTGAGGTCGAGAGAAGAAAATTTGATACCATCTTGGTGGGCTCAGTGGTTATTCCCAATCAAGGAATACATACAGTGGTGTTTACTAGAGTCAGAGACCAGGTTCCCAACATCTGTGATGACTTTTCTGATCCTTTGTATCCAGCAGTATAGACCCTACATCCCTTGCAGGGTCAAGCCCGTTATATAAAATATTGTGCTCAATGCTACTGTGCAGTAGTACTGGCACATGCTTTTTTGTGATGCTAATGTGCAGCAGACTAATTCTACTGTGCATTAGCGAGGTTGTCTGCTGTACTAGTGTTACTAGTGTCACAAGTGTTACACCCAGTGAGCAGGTGAACAGAATCAGGATAACTAACAAGCAGTCATGCCTTCCTACTAGGGAGGTGTTAAGAAATGTTCTGAGAAATATGGCACAATATAGTGTAAGACAGTAAATCAAAGAACTGGACTGTCAGACTTTTACAAGAAACTGAATTTAACACTTCAATATTTTCACAAAACTCCAGCTATAACTAAACAACACATGGGTTTACAACTGTTTATGAGCATGCAGAAAAATTTCTGTAACTTCGTAACTGTAAGACATCTATTCATGCCTGCAGAAGTGGGAAGCTGTGGCATTCCCCCCATATTTTATAGGCCTCCACTAAAACTGAGAATGCTTCCTATTGGTGCACAAAGTCCAGGTTCAGCTTCAGTTTAAAACCTAAAGATTCATAACTGCTACAATAAGCATTCAGGCATTATGACAGGTAATAGAAATTAGGAGTGGACAATTATTTCTGCTTGTGGGCCACTTACTGAGTTTTGGTGAGCTGTTGAAGACCACACAGATAAATTTTCAGAAGATATCATTTTAATAAGTTACAGATAAAAAACCCAAATCCTATACTAAAAAAAAAAAAAAAAAAAAAAAAAAATCAAACATCTACTATAACAGAGGTCAGCGACGTTTTGGCTGG
This sequence comes from Crocodylus siamensis, assembly GCF_052110815.1. Lineage (NCBI taxonomy): Eukaryota > Metazoa > Chordata > Crocodylia > Crocodylidae > Crocodylus > Crocodylus siamensis. The sequence goes on from NC_143397.1 coordinate 137,116,137, forward strand.
AGTGGCAAAACACCCAAACCTTGACTCAGTGTCTTGACTTGGTGTGCCAGTGGCAGAAGGTGGGGAAGGTGCAAGGGGCCTGATCCTTGCTGCTGGTAGCCAGTGTCCTGGCCCCTTTCCCACCGTTTTCCTTGAGGTACACATGCAGTCGCTGCTGCCACCAGGACTCTGCACCCCAGTGCAGCTGTTTGAAGTCTCCTGGCTGCCTTCCACAGGTGGCTCAGGCTCTGGGCAGCTGCTGCCTGCCACAGAGCCCAGGCTGTTTGCAGCAGGGCTTGCAGCTTCCTGGCTGCTGGTGGCAGCTTCCCAGGGGCAATGATGGCAGTGGCATGTTGAGTAAAATTGCCTTGTGCGCCATGCTCTGGCACATATGCCTGGGGGTTGCCATACATATTATAAATATTTTAATTTTATTTCAAAAAAATGTTTTTGTCCTGATTTGTTTTTTCTAGTAGTGTATGTAGATCTGATTGAATAACAGCTCAAAATAAAGTCTTAGTCTTGTTGTGTGTGTGTGTGTGTGTGTGCGCGCGCGCGCACGCGCAGGGCTGCCTGAGCACTAGGTCCTGGGAGCCAGCTGGGGAGGGTAAGCAGGGGGCACATGCATCAGAGCTCACCTGAGAGAGTAGTGCAGTTCACTGGTAACAGTAAACTTTAAATATCAGGAAAGCCAGCTCAGAAAAAAGCCAAGACCAAATCCTTCGTCCTAATTCAAGGCCAGATTACTGCAATGTGCCCTATGCAGGGCTGCCCTTAAAGACTGTCCAGAAGCTACAGCTAATGAAGAATGTGGTAGCCTGCCTTCTGATGGGGGTGGGTCACCAGGAGCAGATAACTCCAGTGCATCAGAGTTTGCACAATCTCCCAACTGTCTCCCAACAGCTTTCCAAGCAAAAATTCAAGGTGCTGTTTTTAAAGAACTTTAAGGCCCTCAATGGTACCTAAGGAACCACTCTCTCCCTTATGCTCCATCAGTATTCTTAATGTCAGATAAGAGCAAGTATTATTAAAGCATTGAATTCACTTGGTAAAAAAGGACTGGTAGTTACTTGCAGCAGTTACTCCTCAACTCTGGAACTCCCCGTCTGCAGGGTTGCCAGAACCTAAGCCTGGACATTTTTTGGAAGCACTTTAAAGATCTTCCTATTTGGGCAGGCATTTAGTAAACAAAGCTAAGGTGGGATACTGTTTAGGGGAGGTTCTGTTTCAATGCTGACATTCTAATAGTCTTAAATTTGGTTTTTCTTGGTCATGCTCCTCTTTTACAGTAAGAGAACAGAATAACTTACAAGCCACCCTGAGCCTTTGTGGGAAAGGTAGCATACACCTTGAATCAGTTCATACATACACAAAATAATTAAGAGGTGCTGAAATTGTGAATGCACTCAAAACAGCCTGGGAAAGATGGCATCTGAGAAAGTGCTATGTTTCTCAATGATTCTCTTCTCATAAAGCAAGGGTTTTCTTGATGATATATTTTACTGAAGCAACTGTACAGTTGCAGTATTGCCAGCCCCAGTGTCAAAAATCAAAAGACAAACTATTAAAAAAAAAATCAAGAGATTTGGTATGTAAATAATGAGATGCTATTTTTGAAGTATAAACCAATATAGATATATTGATCATTTGTTTATAAATCCCACTAGTCACATCAGAGATTTATACAAAAAAACTGTATTACCAACTCAAAATTATGCAAGTACAACTATGTATGGTTGGGGATGGGTATGCGATGTGTGTGGGGATGTTATTTGTGAAGGGGGGGCAGGGCTGTGAGCATGTGTAGGCTTTGGAGCCCGGGGGGGGGGGGGGCGGGGGGGGGGACGGGACACACACCCTGGCAGGATATTGCGTACTGTGGCTTGGGACTGAGGGGCAGACAGATACATAGACAGCACCCAGAAGCTAAGTCTGTGGAGGGAAGGTGTGGGAGGCAGATCAAGGCCCCCATGGTGAGGGAGGGAGTGGGACAGGGCAGGTCATGCAACAGAGCTCCTGGTGGCTCAGCTTTGTGTCCTGCTGCTTTTTCCCTGGGAGCCTGTGACCCCATGTTGTGCCTCCCACTGCCAGGTGGGCAGGGGACATGTGACACAGCCAGCACACGGCTCCTGGGGCAAAGGCAGCAGGGCGCAGAGCCCCAGCCCACAGCAGGCAGCCCTGTCTTTGGGGCATAGGGAGCATGTGCCCCCGAGATTTGTGCGCAGGGTAGAGGCAGGCTGCCCGCTGCAGGCTGGAGCTCTGCACCCTGCTGCCTTTGCCCAGGAGCTGCATACTAGCTGTGCTGTGCGCCTCCTGCCCACATCACTGTAGTTGGGAGAGAGATGTTAGACAAGCTTTCAGGCACAGTGCCCTTCCTCAGCTCTGGGAAACAGTCTAGCTATATAGTAGATAAAACAATGGCTTGTGTTTATCTCCACATGTAAATAAAGTAGCCTCAAAAACAAGAGAAGTGTAGGAAAAAAACCCTTTAGAATAGCCTTGTTTTGAAACTACTTGTGCCAACTACTTTGTTCCTGTCTTTACAGCCTCCCACTGTTTTTATTTACATGCATGGCTAAATACAAGTCCCTGTTTTATCTGATATTTAGCTTAGGATGTTCCTGTTTCTCTCTCAGACTTCAGGAAGGAGAGGCAGTTCCCCAAAGCTTGTCTAACATCTCTCCCAGCAATACAGTTGGTTTAATAAATGGTATCACCAAATAACCCTTGTTTGTCCCTTATTTTCTGTAACCTCACACCTATACCACTCCTTCAACTCTTCTTAAAAACAAACCAGACTACAAAATGGATCTGCTTCCTATCTGCCAGCAAACTCAATATGCATTCTTTGTCAAGCTAAGTAAACACATGTGCATTATCAAGGATTGTAAAGCAGCCATGGGAAAAAAGTCAACTGGGGTTGCTTAAGGTTGGGCTCTAACTGGAATATAGTTAACCAATGTGTGTTCACATAGAAGCCAACTCAAATCTCCCAAACTTTTATTTTTTATTTTTTTAAGCTGTGCAATACATAAGCACATTAATATTAGTGTCCTTACAGTAAGCAGTTATGATTCTAAAAAACATACCAGGTTTTTAAGGTGAAGGCTGTTCAAGACAGGGACAGTTTGCTCCTAGGCCTGTATGAATCACAATATTTATGTTACTGAATCTTAGAAGTCACAACATGCTTTTACCTTTTAATTGAATGACAGATACATAAGCTTACTGATTAAAGTGAGCTCTTGCTCATGCAAGTTTATGCATCTTTAGTTCAGTTAGTCTAAGGTGCAACTCTATCCTATCTTCTCTCTCCCTGACTTCAATCTAACAAATCTTGAAACATTTGGGCTTGTGCATCAAGAACTGACTCACTTCCTGCATCATGCCATGAAATACAGAGAGACCATCCAATATATCTCTTTTTTTTTGTTAAAGTCTAATTGGTACAATAAAAGATATCCCCTTTACCACAAGTTCTGATTCCTTTTATTTATTTATATGCATACACAGATACTCTAGGGGTGCACCGATAAATCAGCTGACTAGCAGATCAGCATCAATAAAAGGATAAATGATGTTATCGGCTACCAGCTTATTTTGGTTGTTGTAGTCTATAATTATGGCCACATGCCTAGAGTACGTTGGTGATCGTAGTTTGGTTCCTGTGCCCCACTGTTGGCCTAAGACCATGGCAGATTACAGGTCCTAGAGAGCAGTGGGAGGTAGAAGGTCGCTGGGAAACTCAGCAATACAGGGACTGTTACTGGCTTCTGTTGCTGCTGCCATGGAGATGCCATGTATGCAGCATGACAAACCTGAGCACCAGGGCTGCCACAGAGACGCTGAGCTGGGTACAGGTGGGATAAGGTGCCATGCAGGGTATATTCTGCTCTGCTGGGGGCCTCTGAAAATTGGCTTCTCCCTAGTGGCTGTGGAAGCTCCGCTGTGCAGCACCTGCCAGCAAAGGCAGTGGCATACTTTGGGGCTCCAAGCACACCCAGCACTGCTACCCACATGAGGGTCCACCCCGCCCACCCAGGGTGGCAGCATGGGCTGTACAGGGAGTGAGGCTTGGGTAGGGGGCAACACATGTGGGAATAAGGCAATCGCTACCTTCCTCATTGAGGGCCAGAGTAGGCAGGATGCATGTGTTATAAATACAAACAAACAAAAAGATTTATGTCAGTAGTTTAAAATGTCTTGCACTATTACTAAATATTGGTTATCAGACTGGCATTGGCCAATATGTCTGGTTAATCATCAGTTATCGGTATCAGCCAAGAAAATCTCTCTCAGTACACCCCATATATACATATACAATATGTACAGTAAGTCATAGGATCACAGAAAAGTAAGGCTGGAAGGGACCTCACAAGGTCTTCTGGTCTAGCCTCCTGAACAAGGCAGGATCATTCCTGACTAAACCATCCCAGATGTCATAGCATCTGATTAAATTAGCTTCAGCCCATGAAAAAGCACAAGTTTTATCTATATATCTTACTTGATTAGTTTATAAAACTGCATTTCTATCCTGTCTTCTATGGACTTCAGACTAACACAGCAAACTACTTCTCTTGAAATGATCCCAGGCAAGTTACCGTGAAACCTGCTCTTGAAAACTTCCAAGGATGGAGATTCCACAATTTTTCTAGGTAGCCTGTTCCAATACTTGACCACCCTATGTGCATTAACACCTTGTCTTTTTTTCTCCCTTTCCATCCTTCCTGAACAAGCTATACACATCTATGGCAGTACTCCAGTGGTGTGAACTATTCCATAACATCTCCTTAATCCCAATTGCATCCAAATTCTGTGCCTGTACTAGGATCTCCTAGTCTTCCCATTTGTTCCCCATACTTCTTACCGTAGCACATTAACATTTCAGGTATGATTGTCCTAGCCGCTCCCCAAGAGCATTGCTAAAGCTTCTATTATTGCTTCCCCTTGATAGGATTTTATCCAAATCCACTGACTCTTTATTTACCTCTGGGTTTTTGTCACTATTCAGTGAGCCCAGTGTAAAGCACTCTTCATTAGGTTATTAAGCCTTTCCTCTTTGACAGGTGGACCTTATCTCTTCCTAGCAGTCCATTTTCTTGGAACAACGCCCCATGGCTGAAGAAGCCAAAGCCCAGTTGACAACACTATCAGCACAGCCATATGTTGAACTCCAGAACACATCTGGTTCTAGTTAGGGTTTACCCTTGACCAGAAGGATGGACACAAACACTACCTGGGCCCCCCATCCCCTTCACACTTGTGCCCAGAGCCATGTAGTCACTTTTGATCTGCTGAAGGTAACTCCCAAGCTGTATCATTAGTTCCCACATAGATGAGCAGCATGGGATAGTAGTCAGAGGGCCAGATAAGTCTGGATAACTATTCCACACCATCTTAGATTGGCACGCAGCAATCCTCCCAAGCTAACAGGTCAGGCCAACACAAATGTTTCTGCATCTTGCAGGAAGGAACTGCCAACCACTATCACCACCCACTGCTTTCTCTTGGTATCAGTGGCATCCATTCTTTCTCCTCTAGGGGTGTGTGGCTTGGCTTCCCTTGCCACTGGACTGGACTCCTCATCCAATTAGACAGCTTCACACCTCTGGACTGGACCTGTAGCTGTCCAGCTGGAGGAGTGCTGTATGTTGCTGGTGGTGACGAGATGTCAGCAGCTACCTTCCAGAGAGCCTGCATCATCTTTTGTCTTCCAGTGTTTTCTCTGGATGCACCTCTTCCGTGATCCCAGAAGTCTCTTTATGAATTGAGCTGATCAAGGCATTGTACTCATGGACGCTTCCAAACTCAGGGCTACTTCCTTGCCCTGAGAATCTACCAGGAGACAGCTAGCAAGTACTACCCCACCTGGCTGACCCTTCAATTTTATTATATTGTTTCAATTATGCTTTTGTCCACTTCTGCCCATACTACTTAAACTAGTCCATAAAGCTGTTGTTTCATCCTTAAGTTGAGCTTCTAGCACAATGTATAGTAAAAAGTGCTGATAATGGCTAGGCAAGCAGACACCTTTGTTTATTCTACTAAGTAGCTAGAAAAACCTTGACTCAACTACTGGAAACTGCACGGGACTGATGTGAGAAGTCCACATCACTTACCTTCCACTTGACTCATAAGCTTCTCTTCATTGTCATACCCTGATTTAGTTTTAAGCTGTTTGGAGCATAAACTAATTTTAGCTATATAAAAAAAATGCAGGGGCCCACTGGAGCACTGATGAATCTCATGGGCAACAAGCGTTCACTTTGCTTTATGATTCAGATTTCAGAGCTGTCAGCAGTAAAATCCAAGCCAGAACACTCCTTCCTTTCTGAGAGAATTTCACAATAGTTGAAGAGCTCGTAAATAATATACTAAATAGAAACTGGATTCACAGTCTGTATTTGGTAATAGGTTAAAAAAGATAATATTATTCCAGTCTGAAAAAAAACACTTCTGGAACATGTGCAGAAGCTCAACTTTAGGGAAGTGAAAAGAACTTGGTTAAGTTTGCTAAAGTCTTGTATTCTTTAATCTTTCTTCTTTTTTATAAAAGCTCATTTGTTAAAATTTAGAATAGTGCTAATGAAAATTGTAAAATGTTGACTATTTTTCATGGCTACAATTAAGAAAACAAATAGCAGTCTTTTGGATTGTGGCTGGTTCTGGTATAGATATTACTATATATAGTAATATAATCTAGCCATTATATTCCATTAAAAGCTGATAGGCTTGCAAGGAAAATGCAAATTCTTCCTTAGAAGGAAGCTGTTTGTGCTTTTCTGAGCTGGAAAAGTTCATATTCTTTAATAGATAAATGAAAAAACCAAGAAAACTCCATTGCATATTTATTCCTTGGCTCATAAAATGAGCCTTCTCACAAGGTTTTGTTTGCCTGAAAAGGCTTTTAATTACTCATGCTGAAATTCTCTCTTTTGCTATATACTATATACAAGTGCATATATTATGAAGCTTTGTCTCATTCCCCAGAAATTCCCAAACTAGCATCACAGATGTACTGCACACTGAATGAGAAATTCCACTCATCTTCCTTGTGCTTCCATTTACACTATCAATAACACAAGGAAATTCACTTAACTTGCATTCATATGCTATTACATGACTAGGACAGATCTAGGAGAGGGCCGCAGCATGGTTACAACCCCCTTTGTGCGCTACAAAGCCTGTAAGCTCTCTGACTTCACCAGCTGGTCAGCACAGGGCCTCCCTGCAGCTTCTGAGCCCAGAGGATGAACATCGCTGCTGTTTGTCCATCTCCGCCTCCATTCTCCCTCCCCCCACCCCTAATTTCAGTGGCAGAGGAAGTGGGGACAAGCAGTGGCAGTGCTCAGTCGAAGAACCCTGGAGCTATATGAAACCAGGGACTAAGCCCCTACTGCCAAATTAAGAGGCAGGAAGAGGAAGGGAAGGACAAACAGCAGTGATGCTTACTCACCCCTTGGGCTCTGGAGTCACATGAAAGCAGGGGACCTGACCAGACCCTGGCCAACCAGCTGGTGAGTTCAGCACTCAAGGCACCTGAACAGTTCTGGTGCTGACATACCAGTGAGTTCCAAGAGGTCTCCTGCATCTAGGATTGTAGCGAAGCAGGTGTAGCTACAGCACATTTTCTTTACTGTGTACATGCCACATGGTCAAAGGAGATGTGGTCACAATAGCCACACCACAATCCTAGATTCATCTATGTCCATAACTTAAATATCAGGATTTGCATCCATGTGCAACTCTTAACGTTCACATTAAAAAAAAAAAAAATCCATGAGTCCACAAAATTCAAAATTTTAACCCCTTTGGTTGACTTAACCAAAATGAAATAGATTTTTCACTGGATCAAGTAACTTGGAAACACTGGTCAAATCACAAACTTTCACATCAATAAGAATTTGAGAAGCTACTGGAAAAAAATGACACTTCCTTTATTTTATAATCCTTTAAAAAAAGGGAGGGGGAAGGAATTTCTAGGGGGATTGTAGTCAAGGAAATGGAAGACAATAGAGGCAATACAATGCTGTTACTCTCACCTAGCTCTGCTCTTACTTAGCTTCTGTAAGTCCATGAGAAAAATCAAGGCAAAATCCCCCTCCACAATTTGGTAGAAACATCTATACCTCCAAGTATGGGATCCTCACTAGCATTATCTCTGCACCTCACTAAAAGAAGATGTTTATAGGAGGAAGTGGCAACCATTCAAGAGTAGTGAGGGGAAAACAGCGCAATTCTGTCCAAGGTAGGCCTGCACTGCAGAACCCCCCTTTCCCCGATATCTAGGCTTCACGGACTAGATGAAATTGCTTGGCCAGCTAGAACTAGTCTATGGGAAGTAAGTTGCTGATCCACGTCTTACTCATATCTTACTGGAACTCACCTGCTCTCCAATGTGTCCAGCAGCCAACACAAGATGCTTTGGTCCTGTATCCCTTTACCTGCAAGATATTGCTTTGGCAAACCATCTCTGCAGGCTCATTCCTTAGGAAGAGCTTTGACATTGATGTCAATGCACACCAACACCATTACTCACCATGCCTTGACCAATCCACCACCAATATTAAAATTTAGGTACATACCCCACGCAAAGTGCTATATGCCCACCATAAAACCACTGCTTTAGGGAAAGGGGAAGGAAATGCTGCAACAAGCAGTTGTGACATCTCTACTACTTTAAAGACCTTGTTGTCTACACTCAGAGATGGGCTTACAAACTGATACAAAAAACTATACATCTCTTACTCATTTTGGGGAAGTATGAAATACATTAACTCAGGATATTGCCGACTTCAGTGTCTCCTGTCTCAGAATCACGAGGAATTCTTGACTTCCATAATTTAATTAACAGATTATACGAGTGTTTATTTCTTAAATGCCATTTTGGTTTTCTGTTAGGACACAAGAAGAACTGCGATCCCTTATCGCAAAAATCAGTTATTCTGCATATGTACCATGGCTGGCTCTTAAAGTACACAATACAATATTTTCAATACCTCTTCAAACAAAAGTTTTCTATGCTGCAAGTAACTTATACTAAAGTTTATCTGGTGCAATACAGAGGTCACTGGGCAAAGTCCTCTGGTCCCTGTTACAACAGGAGGTAAATATAACTCTCTTCTGACCCTAAAAAATAAATCTTTCACCAAAACGTAAAAAACTAAAAATTAAGATGGGTATTAAAAAGGTATTAGGTGCACAATAGACCTTTTGAAATGTGTCAATCTACCCACTACAGTGAACCAAGAATAATTTTAAGTACTATACCCAACTCATTCCCTATATTCATTTTTGTACTATAAGAAGTTTTTAAAATAAAAGTTCTCTCTTGTGGTATTGAATTAAATTAAAATAAAAGAAAAGCCACAAATCAGATAGCCATATAGAAGTCAGAGAAGAATTTCAGAATCAAATGTTGGGGTTTTTTTCTCAGTCTGAAAGATCTTTGTTTTCCATCTCAAGACATTTTCAGAAGTATTTTATCTTTATAGCTGAGATCTAAATGAAAACTGCCTATAAGCAATGTTTGCTATCCTTACTAACCCAAAGTAATTTACAAATAAATTCTAACTTGTTTAGTTTTTTAGCTCAGTGCACTAAAGAATTTCTTAGTGTGATGACACTAATAAATTCCAACATTTTTAACCAATTATAGACTGATATATTCCAAAATCCCAAAGAACCTGGGGGTGGGGGGGGGAGTTCTGAACTTAATTAAATACACTGCCAGTAGAACTACCCAAAGACAACATTCTTTGCTCTGCTAACTTGGAAATGTTAAGTGATATGACCGATTAGATATCCACAGGGTATTTCATTTTTAATCACAGGGAAGTTTATATAGCCACTATGTTGGTACTAGGTCCTCAAGCACAGAACTCTGCAACTTCAATTTATCTTGTCAAGAGGAATCCAGCATGGAAACGCTCAATGTTTGAGAGTAGGGTATGAAATATTTAATACAGCTCAAAATAAATGGTACATAATGGTCTGAGTTTAAATGCATTAGTCTTCTATCAAGCAGCAATGAGCACACAAGCTTTTCTGGATAGTTTGAGATACCAAGTGAAACCTCTTAACCATATCCAAAGCCTATTGTGTGCCCTTGCATAAATGATCTTATTTGGGTAAGAGAAAGCAACTGCCACTACCACAAAAACTGGGACATTCTTTCTGAAGAAAGTCTGCGCACACCCTCCAAATTTTAACCAGTCACATTCCTCTCTTCCTTTCAATGGCCAGATTTCACTACTTACAGTGAAGGAGACTTGCGTCTTCCTACCCTTGCAACATTGCCTGCAGAATATATCTCGAACCAGCTTCACTATAGGGCTTCTTTTACAGAATGGGCAGAAATAGCACATCATGAACTGAACCAAAAATACAGAGCCAGCCAACCCACATGGAAACATGCGCCCAAGTTGCAGCAGAACCTGTCAATCCCCGATTGGCCTCGCCAGACATTTTCAGCCCCTCAGATAAGGCAATCATGGAAGACAATCATCCTCAACTGAGGGACTGCCCATGATGATCTTTTTTTTAGACCTTTCATCATCACTTGACCAACCCTGGCAGAACATGGACAGTTTAGTAAAAAAACCCTATAGCCACACTCACTCCTTTTCATAAAATAGGTCACTTGCTCATCCTTGAGAACAGTCAACCAATGATCCTTAAAGGCAGCTTGCTTGGTTCCAACTCAACCTGCCTCAAAGAAAAAGCACCCTGCACAAATGATGCACTCCTCTTCTAGTGCAGGCTAGTGGCACCAAAGGCACCAGGTGGCTCTGCAAACCTGCCTATGTTAATTAGGGAAGACCTGGTGCTCTACTGACACCAGTACCATTCCCACAGGGGAGGTCAGCATGGTTGTCAAAATGGCCCACTGCCTGCTCACCAGGTGGCTCTGAGGGGGACAGCATCTCAGGTGCAGCCCTTGGCAGGGTGCACCTAAGGGCCCCCAGAGGGTGTCACCATCACCCAACTCACGAGCAACAAAGAAGCCCTGAGGCAAGGCAAAGGCACTTGTCACCAGGTCAGTTCACCAAGGGCGTTTATACACGTGGCCCAGGAGGCGGGGTGCTTTTATCAGCACCGCACCAAGAGCCCTGCTAATAAAGGACCAGGAGTGTCACATGTACCAGAGTCCTCACACTCAAACACGGTGGCAGAGGCGCTTTAACTAAAGCTCACTGAAGCACAGAGATGCTGTTTTTCAGCACAGTGACACTAATCCACCTGATGCTGGAGCACAGCAATTGCCATGCTCCAGCTGAGTCCATTAATCGTAATTACCATGCTCGATTAATCAAGTCTAAGCCGATGTGCTGCAACTGCAGAGTGTTGCAGCAGCCTAGCTGCACATGTACAGGTACACTGAGTGCCTCAAGCATTGCCCATGGGAACCAGGTATCACCCCTGGGGCAAGCAAGGGCACAGGTGGGGTGGGGGCAGCCTCTGCAGGCCCAGGGACACAGATGAAAGGGGGGGAGTGAAGGAAGAGGTCCTGCCCTGCCTGGCACTTACTGAGCTGGCTGGGGAGGGGCTCCTTGCAGGGGCCGCCCATCGCCGTGCTGAAGGCCGGGCCGGGGGCGGCGGGCGGAGTGCCGCTCTGCCGCTCGAAGTTGCCCGGGTTGGAGAAGTAGTCGCGCAGGCGGGGCAGCTCGCGGCCGCACTCTAGCAGCTCCGTGTGCAGCTCCAGCGCTGTCAGCAGGAACTGGTCGCGCAGCAGCTGCGCCGCCAGCGCGTCCATCGGCACCCGCGGGGGCTCCCCCACCCCGGCCCCCGGCCCGGCCGCCTCCCCCGGCGCCGCCACCCGCAGGCCCGGCAGCGTCCCTGGGCTGCCCCCCGCCGCCGCCTCCTGCAGCGGGGAGAGCGGACCACCGCGCCCGGGGCCGCCGCCTCCGCCGGGTCTCGGCTCCTCGGACTCGTCCTCTTCGGAGTCGCTGAGGAAGGGGTTCACACTGCCGCCCCCGCCCTCCGCCGCCGCCATTTTACAGCGCGGCCCGAGCCGCGGCGCCGCCGCCCGACACGAAACCGACCGGGGCCTGCTGCTGCCGCCGCCCCTAGCAACAGCTTCTGGTTCCCCGCGCCGCGCCCCCACTGCCACCAGCCGCAACAACCGCAGCCGCGAACCCCCGCCTTCCTCCCCACTCCCGCCTCTTCCTCTTCCTCTGACCAGTTTCCGGCTGCCAACTCTCGCGAGACTCCCCTTCGCCCAACGGCTAGCGCCAATTGGGCCCGGAGCCGGGGCCCCGCCCTCCTCCCCCGCGGCCGAGGGACTTGAGCCCCGTCCCGATAGGCTGAGGGGAGGAGGGTAGGGCTCCAGGTGGGATTTCAGCCACGCTCGCGGGAGACTCCTAAAAATTCGAAAGGAGGGAGCTGGAAACGCCTGAAAATGACGCCATAGGGAAGGCGGAAGGGGCGAAGCTGATGTTCAACTTTGTAGGATAAGGAAAGGGGTGGGATCACACCCGACCGGGCGTTCGGGGCGGGGCTTGTAGGGGCACGTGGCCAGGGGAGGAAGAGCGGCCCGAGCGGAAGGGGTGGGGCGTGTTGTCACTAAGCGCTCGAGGAGGGGCGGGGCCGAAAAAAGGCGGAAGTGGAGTCGCCGGGTCTCGCGAGCTGGGCAGCACCAGCGGAGAGAAGGCTGCTGCAGCGCGTGAGTGAGTATTTGGAGGGGCCCCGTCCGCGCCTGCGCAGTCCGCGGGGGGGCTCTGCCAGGAGATGATAAATTAGGTTTTGCAGCAGGGTGCGCCTCAATTCCTCAGAGTTATGGAGGAGCCGGGAACCACTGTTCTAGCGGGTGTTGAGCAAGTACAGTCCTGTGTGTCAGGTGTCCAGGTTGTAGTTGCATTGCTCTAGAGCAGAGGTAGGCAACGTTTTTTTAGCTCGAGTGCCGAGAAAACCACAATGTCTACCTTGGAAAGTGCCGGACTGCCGACATGCTGGAGCCCGGAGCAACCGTGTGCAGCCTCTAGGCCTCAGCAGGGCTTGCAGGCTCCCAGGCAACAGCTGAGAGCAGCCTGGGCTCCATGGTTGGCAGCAGCTGCTTAAAGCCTGGGCTGGCAGTGGTGTGCTGAGCAAAATGGCCTTGCATGCCATGCCAGGGGTTGCTGACCCCTGGTTTAGAGAACACCTTTGGTGACCAGCTGCAGGTGTGGCTCTTCAAGCACAACTGAAACCCTGCTGAAGGCAGGCAGAGCTTATATCATCCTTTTTTTCTCTTCTACACTTAATCTGAGCCTTCAAGAGGCTGTGAACCTTCCTCCTCCGAAGTTGGAGTATGTGTATTAAGTGGAGGAGCTGTTTTTCTGCCCAGAATAAAAGCACCCTGCTTTGATTCCTCCTCCACAGTACAGCAGCCATGGTACTTTAAGTTACCTGACTCCCTCAGCTGCAGAGCAGATCATTGTTCTCAAGTGATCATCTCTCCCTTTTAGTGGTCCTGATGCTCCCCTAACTGGGCTAAACTTAGGGAAATTTTGCTTCCTGTTAATGCTGTATTTCCCAGCCTCTTCTGTGCTTTTCCAAATCGTAGATCCACCCACGGAGACTACTCTTTAGGAGTAGCTGTGGTTTCGGCTTCAGTTATGCAGGAAAGAGAGGGCAAGCCATTTGAGATTAGGCTGTGTTCTGTGCGGCCAACGCTAGAAAAATCTTTTTTTTTTCTCCATTCTGCCTTTCAAAAACTAGGTATTTATTATTTGGGAGTATGTATGTGGAAAAAAAATACAGTAGTACTAACAGAGTTTGCACATTTTTGCAGTGACTATTGCTGCACTCAGAGCCATCCCTGGGGGTGCAAATTGGGGCCACCACTCTGGGCCCCCCACTTTGGTGGGCACTGCAGAGCTAGGCAGAGTGGCCACGGTGACTCTGCCACTGCTACTGCCTTCATGTCCAGCCACTTGTTACTGTACCCCCTCCCCCCGCCAATGGTGACAGCAGCTTCTTCGGGTCCAGGGCAGGTGGGGTTGAAGTGGAGGAGGGGCCCCACACCCCATTTAGGTTGGCCTTGCCTAGAGGTGTGTGGGGCATATCAGCCTGTGCGGGGCCTGAGGATGGGGTGGTGAGCAGGTGGAGCCAGGGGTGGGTGTGAGTGGCTGGAGCTGGCAGTGCATGGTGGTCATGGTGAGGCCTATGCAGCACTGACTGTGGGGCCTGGGGTAGTTGCCTAAATTTGCACCCCCACCCCCCCAGGGACAGCCCTGGTTGAACTTGCTAAATCTTGACATTTACAGTACAAATGTGTGCTGGTGGAAATATGGATGGCACAAATTAGTGCAAAGTCTTAGCATTGGAAGTACTTTCTTGATTATGTTCTCCAGGAACATATGTTGGAAGACGTTAACTTGAATGCCCTAGACAACATCTATGAAAACTGTGGCTGGAAGGGAACGTCTGACTATCCTATGAGTATTTTCTAAGTAGTCATAGGGTTACCATTCATCTGGGTTTTCCTGGACATGTCCTCTTTTTTGTGTCCTCCCATATCTGTCCATCCAGTGTTCTTTAAAATATGAACAAATGTCTGGGATTTTGGTCTGCTCAGCATCAAAGTTTTTCTTGGCACTTCTCAGCTTGCCCTAGCAAGGAGCTGCTTGGGGCTGGGAGGAGTGGGGATAAGGTGATTGGAGGCAGGGGGCGCCATGTTCATTTGCACGTGCACACACATGTGGCTGGCATGCAGCCAGGCAAAGTGGTAGGAGCAGCCCTGGCAGCTGTGTGCAGGTAAGTCTGGGGAGTGGGGGTTGGACAACCAGGGCTTGGGGGCTGTGTGGGGCTTGTGAGTTTGTGGGGGGGGAGGGGTGGCAGGGGTGTGTGGAGGGGACAGGTGTGTGAGGGGGGCAGGTGCCTGCTAGTGCTGGGGGATGCTGTCCAGGCACTGGTGCTGCAGCAGCACAGAGGGGGCAGGGATGGAACCACCTGCCCCACCGGTGGGGGAAGGGGCCAGGGGGCCATTGCAGGCAGTGGGGAGCTGCATGGCCGTACCTTCAGCATCAGGGTTGTTGCCCTTGCTCACAGGGATGGGGTGGCCAGGAGACACTGCAGGGCTTGGGGGAGCAGGGGACTGTAGGTCAGGAGTGAAGGGCTGAGGGGGCTGTGGCTTGGGAGTGAGGGGCACCAGGGGGAGGGGTAAGGGACTGTAGGTCGGGAGTACAGGGTACTAGCAGTGCCAGGGGTTGTGGGTCAGGAGTCAAGGGCACCAGCAGGGATGGAGGACTGTGGGTTGGGAGTGAGCCTGGGAGGTGGGATACTATGGGTTGGTGTGAGGGGCACTGGCAGGGCCAGGGGTTTGTGGGTTGGGAGTGGGGGGAAGCAGCAGGTCTCAGGGTGGAGGGGCTATAGCCTGGGGGTGAGGGGCAACTCCATGGGCAGGGGCAGGGCTCTGGCATATCACTGCCCGCTCACAATCATATCCCTGCCCCCTACCCCCCTGGCAGGTGGCCTTTTTTTTTTAAACTGAAAATATGGTAACCCTAAGTAAAATTAGTTCATTAAACTAATCTAGACACTGTTATGGAGGATATAAAGCAGTCTGATTATTACCTAAAATTGGATCTGTGTTACGGATGTAATTTGTTTCAGTTAAGCCAATTCCAGTATTCATTAGAAAATATCAGTATTGTAGATGTACCCTAAAATAGTCGCGTCCTAGCCTTTTTGGGTTTTCGTAAGATCAGAACCAATCCCTTTACTATTGAGAAATTACTGTTAGTTATGGTACACCATTGGAAAGGGCTGTATGCAAGAAATAGTGCCTGGTGTGGAATGAGGCTTCTCTATTTCTAAATGCATTTAATTTTCAACTCCTTGTACTCCAGACACATATGGACACTTGGTTCCCCAGGAGCAACTAACAGCGGTGCACCTTGTGCTGCCGCTGTTTGTCCCTGGGGAACACCTGTGCCATGTACACTCTGGCACATGGCAGGTTACTTTAGAGCTGTCCCCAGCAGCCTTACCTGGGGTTCTGGGGGCCTCCCAGGGCTGAACCAGTGGCAATCCTGCCATGTGGAGCCTGGCTGGCAGCGAAGAGTGGCTCCAGTTGGCCAAGCTCTGGTTTTTGCTGTGTGCATTGCTCTACTTTTTTTCCTTTTCCTTTTTCCTTTTTTTTTTTTTTTTTTTGATCCCTGGATATGCAGGGGTCAAAAAAACTAGGGGTGGACTGATGGAGATTTTTTGGGGTGATACCAATGGCTGATTTTTAGTGAGCCATGTCAGCCGATACTGATCAGTGTGCAGCTGGGCAGCATAGAGAGTGGCGTCTGGCTGGTAAGTCTGTTGTGGGGGAAGGGGTTCATAGTTCATATTCATAGTTTGTAGGCTCGGGAGGGACCTGAGCAGATCATCAAGTCCGACCCCCTGCCTTGGCAGGAAAGAGTACTGGGGTCAAATGACCCCAGCAAGGTGTTCGTCTAGCCTCCTCTTAAAGACCCCCAGGGTAGGAGCCAGCACCACTTCGCTTGGAAGTTGGTTGCAGATCCTAGCCGCCCTGTCAGTGAAGTAGTGCCTCCCGATACCTAGCCTGAATCTACCCTCTGCCAGCTTGTGACTGTTATTTCTAGTCACTCTTGGTAGTGCTCAGGGGAACAGGGACTTCCCCAGTGCCTGCTGGTCCCCTCTGACTAGTTTGTAATAGGCCACTAGATCCCCCCCTCAGCCTTCTCTTGTGGAGGCTGAACAGGTTCAGGTCCCTTAGCCTCTCTTCATAGGGCCTACCCTGTTGCCCCCTGATCATGCGAGTGGCCCTCCTCTGGACCCTCTCCATGTTGTCCACATCCTTCTTGAAGTGCAGTAGCCAGAACTGGACGCAGTACTCCAGCTGCGGCCTGACCAGTGCCGCACAGAAGAGGAGTATCACCTCCTTGGACCTGCTTGAGATGCATCTGTGGATGCATGACAAGGTGAAGTCGGCCTTCCTGACTACATCCCCACACTGCCGGCCCATGTTCATCTTGGCATCAATGATGACTCCAAGATCCTTTTCTGCCTCTGCATGGGGGAGAAGGGAGTTCCCCAGCCTGTAGGTATAGTGCTGGTTGTTCTTCCCCAGGTGCATCACCTTGCACTTGTCTGTGTTGAAACCCATCCTGTTCTCATCCGCCCACCCCTGTAACCTGTCTAGGTCCAATTGTAGCCTGTTGCTTCCTTCT
This sequence comes from Crocodylus siamensis, assembly GCF_052110815.1. Lineage (NCBI taxonomy): Eukaryota > Metazoa > Chordata > Crocodylia > Crocodylidae > Crocodylus > Crocodylus siamensis. The sequence continues at coordinate 137,133,278 of NC_143397.1, forward strand.
AGTGTGCCCACATCCCCCCACATCTTAGTGTCATCAGCAAATTTGAACAGGGTGCTTTTTACCCCCTCGTCCAAGTCACTGATGAAGATGTTGTACAGTAGGGGCCCGAGGACCGAGCCCTGGGGGACCCCACTGCCCACATCCCTCCAGGTTGAGAAGGACCCATCCACTACCACCCTCTGGGTGTGGCCCTCCAGCCAGTTGGCGACCCACTTGACTGCGTGGGTGTCGACACCACAGTCCACCAGTTTCTCAATGAGAATGGGGTGAGAGACAGTGTCAAAAGCCTTCCAGAAGTCCAGGAAGACTATGTCCACTGCTACCCGTGCATCTAATGATTTAGTGATCTGATCATAAAAGGCCACCAGTTGGTCTGACAGGACCTGCCACTGATGAACCCGTGTTGGTTGCCCCTAAGCATGCTGTCTCCTGGTGGCCCCTCGTGGATGTGTTCCAGAAAGTGCCAGAATAATTTTCTCAAACAGCTTGCCTAGGATCGAGGTAAGACTAACCGGCCTATAGTTTCCTGGGTCCTCCTTCCTCCCTTTTTTGAAGATGGGAACCACACTGGCCTTCTTCCAGTCCTCTGGCATCACACCAGAGCACCATGAATGCTCGTACAGCTGTGCCAGAGGTCCCGCAGTGACCTCAGCTAATTCCCTCAGCACTCTGGGGTGGAGATCGTCCGGACCAGCTGATTTAAATACGTCCAGTCCCTCCAGAAGTTTCCTGACTAGATCCTCACTGACCCTTGGCCTAGGTGCGCCTTCCCTGGGGCCTCAGGGTGTCCCAGTGTGGGGGGCTGATCTGGTCCCTTCTCAAGAAAATGGAGGCAAAGAAGTTGTTAAATATCTTAGCTTTGTCATCTGGTGTGACGACCAGATTTCCTAGCGTGTCTTGCAGGTGCCCTACGTTACCTGGTACCTTCTTTTTGCCCCCTATGTATTTAAAAAAGGACTTCTTGTTGTCCTTGGTCCGGGTCGCTACTCCCAGTTCGATCTCCGCCTTGGCCTTCCTGACTGCCCCCCTGCATCCCTGAGCAGTATAATCCTCCCTGGTGATGGCCCCTCCCTTCCATTGGGTGTACGCCTCACTTTTAGCTAAGGGACATTCCTGGATGCTTTTGGTGAGCCATGGGGGCATTTGCACCCTTCTGCCCCCTTTGATCCGTGTTGGGATTACCTCCCTTTGGGCTTGGAGGATCATCTCCATAGGGAGCGACAACTCTTCTTGGACACCTGGCTCCCCTCCCCTCCGGGACCTCAGTGCCTCCCTGACTATTCTTCTTAGCTCATTGAAGTCCACCCTCCTGAAATCTAGGGCTGCTGCCTTTCTGTAGGCCTTTGCCACCTTGCGCTGGATGGTGAATTCCAGCAGGCGATGATCGCTGTCGCCCACGTGGTCGAGCACCTGCAGCCCCCTCACCAGGTTGTCGCCTGTGGCCAGCACCAGATGCAACAAGGTGTCTCCCCTGGTGGGGCTGTGCGCCTCCTGGGTTAGAGAGAGGTTTTGGCTAGGAACCTACGTGAGCAGTCAGACCTGGCTGACTGCTGTTCCCAGCAGATGTCTGGAAAATTCAGGTCACCCATGATGACCACATCCTTTGACCTAACTACCTCCGTGAGCTGACTTAAGAATTCCCGGTCTAGCTCTTCCCCTTGGTTGGGTGATCTGTAGTAGTGAGGGGGAGGGAAGGGGTGTGGGGTGGGGTGGGGGAAGATCAAGGCCCCATGGTGAGGGAGGGAGTGGGGCTGGTAGGGACAGGAGCAGATACTGCACAGCCGGGGTAGGGCGGAGCAGCTTGTTTGGGGGATGTGGGGAGGGGGGGCAACTCCCACTGCTGCACGCACCCTGGGAGGGCATGAGGGGCGTGTGCCTCTGGTTCTACATGCAGCTTGAGGGCAGGCTGCCCAGGATGAGGGCAGGCTACTGCTGCAGACTAGGGCTGGGGGCAGTGCTTTTCCTGGTGTGGGGCTGGGCTGCGCTCAGGGCAGGCAGTGGCGGTGCTTGGAGGTGGCTACAGCGGGGCTGCAGCCACCCCAAAGTTCACTGTAACCCCCCAACTTTCCCTCCCAGCGCCTCTGCTGCCTGCCCGAAGTGCAGCCTAGCCCAGCTCCCTGCTGGGAAGAATTGGGCACTGCCTGCAGCAGCAGCCTGCCTTCTGCTTCAAGCACAGATCTGGGGGCATAAGTCCCCTCATGCCCTGCTGGGGGTGTGTGCAGGAGTGGAAGCTGCCCCCATTCCTCGTGTCCCCCCAGATGAGCTGCTCATGGCTCCATCCCACATCCTGCCCTGGCTGTGTAGCACCTACCCCGCCCTAGCTTCAGCCCTGCTCCCTCCCTCACTGCAGTGGCCTAGATCTTTCCCCTCCCTTCTCTCCCTGCCCCCCCCCACTTCCCTTACAACAGATTTACCAGCTGGACCCTGCTACTTTCCGGTTGCTGAGCTGTGCTCCTGGCCACCTGCGCTACGCTTTGCCTGTGTTCATGCACAGGCCATTTATTGGCAACATGATCAGTTACATCAGCCAAAAAAAGCCAATTGCTGATGCTGTCAATTTTCCTTATATCAGTACCGATGTATCAGTGCACCTCTTTTTTTTTTTTTTAAAAGTGTGGAGAACAACTGAATGTGCCGTATGTGGTAACGCAGACATGTCTGTGGCACCACTTGCTGCACAGCTGTGCTCGCCTGTATGTGTAAGAGAAGTTTCATAGAGATGGCAAAAGCATGGTAAGAACAGCATGTTCTACAATCCCTCCCCCCCCCCCCCCACCCAAAAGATCACTTTGTTGCTTTCATTATTGTTTAATGAAAAAAAAATCTCTGCGCTCCAGGAGTAGCAGCGAAGGATCTAACAAATTCTCAGATTTCTAACCACCTTATGACTAGATACAAACAATTACTGATATGCAGACTTAAATATTCAAGGTAATGGAAAGAACATGCAGCAGTAGTAAATCTGGTTTCTGTTGTGTGAGTTTTTTAATGTGAAGTTCAAGTCAGTTCTTTCTTAAATAGTAAGTGTTTTGTAGCAGAGGGAGTTTTGCTTTTTGTTTTAGTAATATTTTTGGCTTTTAGTAATAGGATTTCATTACAGTACTGGCCTTGGTATTTTCTCTTTCACTAAGAAGTGAAAAGATGTGGCAGTTGGTTGTACATATTTAGGTAGACAATCCTTATAACTTATAAAAGAATTGAAATGCTACATATTAAAATATCTTCAGTAGACTTTTAGGAAATTTATATCACAGTATACTTGATTTTATTTTGAAGGTTTTTAAATAATTACCTGAAGTATGTTTGCAGTTGTTCAGAGGCCAGAAATGAATGTGGCTTATGGGTGCAAAAACAAAATAAACCCCCCTCCCACCAAAAAACAAGACAGCACGCTGAAACTCTGTTAAGAGAGTGAGCTGATATTTTTGGGTCTAAAATGGCATTGGCAGTATTGAAGGTGGACATTCTTTCAGTAAAAGAATTCTAGTAGAATTAGGCAATTCGAAACCTAGTTAGTGAAAATAGGTTTGTATTTTAAATCTAGCGTTTAGCATACTTTAACCAATGTACAAGTCTTTTATGTGAGAAGTTTTGAACTTCTGAAGTGTTAAGCAGCTTGAGAAACTGAATATTTAGCATTTGGTGCCTGGTTAAGAAAATGCCTCATCTTTCAGCAGCCTCTAGTGGCCTTTGGCACACATTGCAGAATTAATCCACGTTAGAATTGTTGGCAAAATTTGTGCATGGGGCTTTTTTTTTCCTGTCTGTCTTTTTTTTTTTTTAGCAGAAAAAAAGTTAAACACTGGTGTTAAAGAAGACCTGATCCATTGCAATCAATGAAATTGCAGCTACTTATGTTAAGGAATTAATTCTTTCCAATGACCTAAAAACTACTGTGGAAGCGATGACATTTCAGCTCAACTTCAGTTTTGTGGAGAGAAGACTTTATTGTGTAAAATCTGGTCTTTAAAAAAAATAATTGAAATGAGAGTCTGGATTTAAATATTCCCCTGACTTTTTTTTTTAAACTTAGTCATTGTGGTCATGTGCAAGAACCAGAAGGTGTGGACAGAAATAATGATTGCAGTTGTTCAGATGGCCAGCTGTACAAATGTGCCTGCCTTTTGAAATGTTCTAAAATCAGCTGAAGCATTCCATAAGAACAACTTTTGAAATGAGCCACTTTTCGAATCTCGTGGTGTTCTACTCTTTCTTATGAGCAGGGATCCTGGTTTTCTCTGCTTAAAAATCACAAATTCTCCAATTTTTAAAATTTTTGCAAATTCTCTGATTTAAAATACCCTAAATCCACGATTAAAATAAAACGCCACTATATGTGTATGTATATGTATGTATCAATTAAACACAATGTTTTATTGATGTGTTTACAATTTTGAAACAATTTGGAAGTCTACTAGTGCCTCAATCACCATGGTAAAATAAATTCTAAATATCTATACATTTTGGTATTTGAATTTGGGTTTCTTATCATGGAAAACCACAGCTCCCCCTGCCCCCGTTGCTCACCAGGACATAGAACCAGGCCCCTCACTCTCCATCCACAGCCCCCTCCCTTTCCCCAGCCCTGCTGGAGGGGGCCCTCAGTTGCCAGGGCTAGGGGGCCAGAGACCTGGGTCCACAGCCCCCTACCCCTCTGCAGCAGCATCTGAGCCCTGGCTGCCCCTTGCAGGAGGTGGCAGCTGTTGCAGTGGAGCGGAGCCTGGCTCCGCCACTCTGGGCAGCAGGGCCAGAGCAGAGCCCAAGAGTGGGGTGGAGGTGGATATGTGCTGCCTGCTGTGGGCTTCAGGCTCCCTGTCCTGCCTGCCCATCCCGTGTAGCCTCTGCAGTCCAGGAGGCAGGACCCAGCATGAGGGCAGAGCAGGGTATGGTAGGGAAGCTTGTTACCGCTGCTGGGAGCTCATCCCCACACTGAGGGGCGCAACTCTGTACTGCTGCCCCTGCTGCTGGATAGGCAGGGGGGCACCTTACCAGGGCAGTGTGGGACTCCCAGCAGTGGTAACAAGCTTCCCTGTCCTGTTCTGCCCTGCTGTGCTAGGTCCCACCTGCTGGGTTGCGGAGGCCCTCAAAGGAGAGCAGCAGGGTGGGGAGCCCGAGCCTGCAGTGGGCAGCCTGTACCCATTCCTGTCCCACACACACATTTGGGGCATACATGCCCCACAACTGCCCCCTGAAAGAGTTGCCTGCGGCAGCTCCCTCCCACTCCCTGCCAGGGCCCTGCAGCCACACATAGCCCTGGGCCGCATGTGCTGCCTGTGCTGGGCAGCACCCCCAGCCCTGCCCAACTGCCCCCCTCCCTCCTTTTGGGGCCCTCAATCCCTCCTTCTCATCTCTTCCCCCCTGCGGCCAGACTTACTTGCAGGAGCTGCTCTCCCAGCTGCCTGGCGGCCATGCATGTGTGTGAATGTGCACATGCACATGGCACCTCTTGCCTGATTGCGCTTCTGCTCCCCTGAGCCCCTTGTAAGCTGGAACTTTGCAGAGAGGTCTTTGCAAAAGTGGAAGATCTGCATTTCTCCCTTAAAATGAGAAATCCATTTTTTTTTCCTTGGGTAAAAAGGAAAATCCACATTTTTTTTCCCCCCATTTTTCTGTGGGAAATGGAAAACCCAGAAGCAGAGTGCGGTGGGCAGTCTAGCAGCCTGACTGACGGCCTGCCAGGTTGTCCAGCTGCTGGGTCCTGCTTCCGGGTCCCTCTACATCTCTGCTTTAGGGAGAGGAGAGGTTTAGGGGATGAATTTCCAGCAGCAAGGGGCCAGGGAGCCCCCATACTGTTGCCACAGCTGGGAGCACTTGGCACTGGGAGCTTGTTCTCCATGCCACTCACTGCTCCAGTCCTCTACCTGCCCCTGCGCTGCTGCTGCTGGGCATTCCCACCCCTTTACTCTGGGGAGAGGGTTTGGGGGAGGATCTGGGGACTAGAGATGGGTAGTCCAGTGGTGGAGTCCCCTGGACCTTTGTTAGGTCCCATGTTCCTACTGCTTGTCTCTGCTGCCAGAGTCTCATGTATCCCACTGGCCGTGGAGCTGAGATTTTGGCTCTCCATCCCCCAGTCCCTTGTACCTCTCGGTTCCTGCAGCCTCCTGTAGCCTACCCTGGTTGGAGAGGAAATGGCTACATGCAGCTAAAACTGTTTTTGAAGTTCTCCAGCTGGGTGATGTGACCAATCAGAGTGCTCCAAAAGTGTTTGGACACTAGACAGCCTGCCAGAGCACCATGATGATGGAAGGGGCAAGGGGGAGCCCGGCTGGCCTGGTTCCCCCCTTCCCCGCCCCCCCCAGCTCCCTGCAGGCAGCAGTGAGGGGGAGGGGGGGGAGAAGCAGGCCTGTCTCCCTCCCTCCCCCCGACCGGACAAGAAGCAGGGGCAGGGCTGTAGGTGGAGTGATGAGGAGCCGTCAGGCCCCAACAAAAGCCTCTTGCCACCATCCTGTTTCCTTTTCATGTCAGTTTTATGGTTTTTACTGGCAAGGCTGCTTTGTTTTTACAACTTCTCTAGGAAAATTAGGGAAACTATATATCTTGTAGCAATACAGCATTTAATATATTTGGTTAAATCAATTCGTATGTAACGGGGCAGTAGACATCCTGTGGCAGAGGCTCAATTGTGGGTGGTTACTCAAGGAGTGCCCTCAGGCAGTTAAAAACCCCAGAGAGAGAAAGCAGAGAGCCCCAGCCAGGGGGAAGAAACTGTCCATGAGCAGGAGATGGACTGAAAGCCAGACAAGCTTGACACTAGGAAAGAGCCAGAGCACAAAGACCTCTCCTGCAGCCTGGGGAAGGGCTGTCAGTTTTTGATGTGCTGATTTCCTTCTTCTGTAAGAACTGTGCCTGCAGTGCAAAAGGTGAAAAGCCTCGTTGGGCAAAGCCAGGCTGTAAAAAGGCAGCAGGCTTCCCAGCCTGCTTACATGCTACTGTGACCAGCTTAAGATAAAGCTATGATATGGCATGGGGTGGCCAGCCTGTGGCAGTGGCTGGTCACAGATCAGGCAGGGAGCAGAAAGCAGAGTGACAGATCAGGAGGAGAAAGGGAATCTGAGTGATACGTGGAGAGGATGTTGGGCTTACTTTGTGGCATGCCTGCCAAAAAGGTTGGCCCTCCACTGATTATATATTTGGATTTTCTGATTCAAGGTCTTCTTTTATTATGTCTTCTGCCAGGCCTCATACTCTGTTTAATGTGATCTCATTAATGGTTTAGCTAAGATGGTGATTGATTCATTTACTTTGCTGACCAAACTCTTTGTTAAACCTGCAAAGGTCCACTTTGTGGTCACTCAGGCAGGCTTTGGGCTCTGCTTTAACCACACATGCAGCTTAGGCTAGGCCCTTTGAAAATTGCTAAGGTTGGCAATGTTCCCGTACACAATTATGAGGGACAAACATCTGCTAAAAGCATATGAATACAAGGATGAAAGGCAGTCAGAGTTAAAAGTTGCAGTGAGCAGCCTGTGGTTGTTCTTCTAATGGTAAATGTTGTGTCTAGGTGAATGAGTAGCAACTATATAGTTTCAAGTTAACTCTCATTTCCTCACTTTTCTGGACTTGTTTCAAGTAGATTGTGGTACAGTTAAGGTGGCTACTCCTACAACAAAGCCATTTTGTTAGTAATCCTCTGTAATGATGTAGTGCATGAAGTTTTTTAACTAGGATTAAGGACTTCAGCTGACCCTGTATAAACACAGCATTAAAAAAGCACACCTTACTCTAGTGCTTCCCAGCCTTTTCCTCAGTACGATTCCATTTAAACATTGGAATTTTTGCAACCCAAATGATGCAGAGAAGATAGATCAGCGCTGTCTTTCCCCATAGGTGGCACAGCTGAAGCCAAGCCTGTGCAGTAGGGAGGATGAAGGCCATGGGCTCTGGGTTCCCCATCCTGCTGCTCTTCCCTCCAGGGGCCTCTGCAATCCAGCAGGTGGGACCAGGCATGGGAGAACAGAGTGGGATGGGGAGTCTCAGTGCTGCTTCTGGCAGCCCCGCACCAGCTGTGCTGTCATAGTAAAGCACTCTCTACCCGCCTGGCAGCGGTGGAGGTGGCGGCAGCATGGAGTTGTGGCACCAAGCCTTCCTGCTGCACTCTGACCTCCAGCACTGGGTCCTGCCCACTGGGCCATTAAGGCCTGGCGGGGGACACAGGGAGCCCCAAGCCTGTGGCGGGCAGTCTGCATCCATCCTTACCCCATGCACAGAACTGGCGGGCACGCATCTTCCCATGCCTCCCTTTTCAGGAGTATACACAGCAGTGGACAGCCAACCCCCACTACCACCCCTCCCAGACAAGCGGCCTGTGGCTCCATCCTGTTCCCCCAACCAGGCCCTGCATTCCTGCTCTGCCTTGGCTGTGAGCCCCTTTACCCCTGTTTCACTCCCTCCCTCCATCCCCATGGGGGGCTCAGTCTGCCCTCTGTCCCATAGACTTACATAGAGGCTGGTGTGGGAGTTGCTGTCCCCACTGCCTGCCTGCCACCTGCATGTGTATGGTGCATATGCACATGGCGCTCCCTGCTTGATTGCCCTGTTCCTTCTCCCCCCAGCCCTAAGCAGTCCCTTGCAGGCTTGAACTCTGTTAGCCTGCAAGGGGAACCCAGTGTTCCTTGCTTTTTTTTCTGTGAGTTTCATCATAATCGGTGGACAATGCTGCATGTCTTTGCAACCCCATTTTTAATCATTGCAGACCTAAATGGGGTCATGACATCAAGGTTGGCAACCGCTGCCTTACTGCCGGGGCTTGCAGTCTCGGCAGTGGCAGTTTCTAGAAGTTTAAGGACACAGATTATTCATGGTTTTGGACAGAAGTGTTGACTGACTGTGGGGTGGTTCTGTCCAGACTATTGATGATGCACTAGGACCCCCTCTCCCCACCACTTCCCAACCCAACTCATCCTAAGTTTTTTGTCTGGCAACAAGGAGGACAAACAAGATAAGAGTCATGTTGTGGCCTAAGGACCAGTAAGCCTCCTGGCCTGGCTGTGACACCAACTATTTCTATGGCTTTAGCCAAGCAAAGCATTTTTGTCCATTTTTTCCTTGTGGAATGAAACTGATTAACGTCTGCATCACTGTGGGTTTGTGAAGTGCTGCTGTATGTGGTCTAAAACTCACCAGTTTGAGAGACCCCACACCTGATGGGGCTCTGGATCCTGGCTACACATAAGGACCAAGAGCTTTGTGCGAGCCCAGGTTTTTCTTGCACCCCATAGCATTGGAGAATATGGCAGCTGCAATCCCATGGCTTGGAAGTTGCACCCCTGTGGTTGGCAACCCTGTCAGCTGGTGGGCTCGCAGCCCCAGGGAAGACCCTGCTGCACATGGAAGTTAAAGCTCAATAGCAACCAGTTCTAAAGGTGGTACACATTTTCGAAGTCTAACTTTATAGCTGGTTGGAGCTTTTTCTTATGCGTTAGCTACTTTGCATGTGTAGCTGGTCTCAGCATAATTGTAGAATTAACCAGTTAATTGGGTGGTCCCTGTAACAGGTAGAGGGGGTCTAAAGCTCATTTTACCAGGAGGTTGTTTCTGCATTGAAAGACAAAAGTGAGTGCTAGGACCTTGGAGAGCAACAGTTTGTGGTTCACATGTACATGGTTTTGAAACTTATACATGCAGTTCAGTGAATCTCGTGCTAAAAAGTGCTGTAGCTCTGTTTTTGTTCTCTCCTTTAAGGCACCATTTAAAAAAAAAACTAAAAAAAATAGTGTACATTCATTGCAGAAGGCTGCAGTACACTATTTCTCTGGTCTATTAGGCTTTCATTCATCACCCTGTATATTTTGAATTCAGCTTATTTATGCAATTTGTAGATTGCGTTTTAAATAATACTTTTCCTCTGACTGGGAGAATTAAAACTAAAACTAGACCAGTGTTGGCACTAAAATACACTGTCTAAAGGGGAGCTGTGTGAAAAGCCATTTGTTTGGTTAGCTATTACTGTTTCCATTATGTTGGTTGAGGTCCTTAATGTGCAAAGAGTTCTTTCTCGCAGTCCTTTCTGTTTAGTATTGACAATGTTATGAAATCACTGTTAAGATTTAAATGCAAGACACTGTGCGAGAAAGCTAACAAATGGCTTACTTTTAAGTACTCATACTTGGTAATAACTTAAATCTTAGTAGGAAAATGTGATTAAAATCAGACACTGATTTTTGTATTTCAGTTCTGTTTTTAAAGCTTTAATTTCTCATTACCGTCTGCCCCCACCCCCCAACTAGTTTGTTAATTTCTGCATATACAAGCTTTTCCCCAGATTTTTAGGAGGCAGTCATTCTTAAATGATTGTAAGGCAAGTGTAACAGGGAACCCTAGCCTTGTTACTAGAAAACAGGGCAGCCCCTTTAAGAACTGAGTTTTCAGAGCACAGCCTGCCAGCAGAGCAGGGGTTAAAGGGTAGCCCTGCAAGCCTATCAGCTGACTGGGGCTATCACATGACCAGGAGAGAGCTGTAAAAGCTGTAGGTTATGCTACCCCAGGGGGATGGCCAACCCAGGTTGTGGCAGAGCTTGTGGCTGGAAGAAAACAGCTGTGCAGGCCAGGGCACAGGATAGAGCAACCCAGAGAGAAAGAGATGTGAGGTTAGCAGGCAGGGCCAGGTTAATGTATAGGCAAGCTGTGCCTGAGGCCCCAAGTGAAGAAGGGGCCCAGTTGTGCTTATTTTATGTATTAAAATTATTGAGTGAAAAAAGTAATATAAATATACATTATTAAGCAGGGGCCCATGAGCTTGTTTGTCTAAGACCCTCTAAAGGGTTAATCTCACCCTCTAAGCAGGCACACTGCCTCTATTATTTTTCTTCTTTGTTACAGCTGAGGGGCTTAACATTTGTTGTAGTTTAAACCAGTGGTTTGTGTTAGGAGTATATGGGAGGTTTTTGGAGGTCCCACTAGTGCCCAACACGCACATGACTGTCTTGAGCCCTGCCAGGGTCAGGCTCAAGGTTTGAGCAGTTATTGAGCCTGCAATAGACAGAGAGAAGGCTAGGTGGCAGCCACACAGGGGCCTAGGGCTCAGCAGACAGGTCAGAGGCCCAGTATAAATGTGAGCTAGAGCCTCAAAGCCAGCCCCAATTCAGTGGGGCTGGCTTTGAGGCTAAAGCGGCAGAGGCTGGGGAGGCTGAAATTTACAGTAATGACAGCAGCATCTGCAAGGCATGGGGCATGGCATAGGGATGGTATGGAGCCATGCAATTATCTCTAAAAGCAGGAGCTCCCCACCCCCTCTGGGTGTTTTTTGGAGTGAAGACCAGAGCCGGGAAACCCTGGGGCAGCCTCCCCTTTGAGAACCAGAAGGAACATCGAGACGTGGCAGAAAAGTGAAGGGGAGACTGTTCCCAGAAGTGAGTTGGAATAAGTGGGACTCTGGGGTGGCTCCAGGGGTTTTCAACTGCCCTGGGGATGGTGCCCTGTTACAGCAAGGTATGCCAAAATTTTGTTATTTTTATTTTATTTTATTGTACCTACTCTTACAAGAGGGTTAGATGGATACATGAGTGCCCTTGGGGTTACTTCATATTTATACCCTTCCACCATGTGTGGTTTGTTCATGTTTGCTCTTTTCCTCAACTCTGCTCCCCATTTAAAGGGAGGAGCTTTGCCACTTGATTTCTTCTTCTGTAAGTGGACTCCAGCTGCCTCCTTTCTGCTCTGCTTTACATTACCGCAGTCTAGCCTGTAGAGAACAAAGGAGATCCAGCATCAGGCTACTCAGCTCATATTGTTATATTTGTTTTAGTACTGTTGGGTTAGGAGGGTGGAGATGATATCTTGGGTGCTGGTGTGAAGAAGTGGCTAGTAAAATACTAAATACATAAAAGGAACACAAGCTGATCTTAAGTGGCTCTGTGGTGCTGAAGAGAGTCCATGATTTGTAGGAAAAGAATTCTGGACATTGCCAGAGAATGCAAGCTGAAGCAGAAGACTCTCAGGAAAAGGTGTACAGGAATTATTGGTTTGGTCTGTCTTACATTTTTATCTCTAAACAGTAATTGTGATGAAGACTCTGTGCAAAACCCATCTCTGTATTACATACTACTCCAGTCACAAATTCCAATTAGGTTTTCACCCTGTTGTGACTAAATGTTGCCAAGGTTCCTCCATGCTGCTTTAATGTAGTCCATCCTTGAAGGAAGTACCCATTGCATGTTGTCACCTTCAGTTGCCTTGTTGCTAGTGTTGGTCTCAAGTCACATGAGTGGGCGAATTGCAGAGTCCATCAGAAACTAGGGATTTATATGACATTAATAGCAGGGATTAGGGAAAACCCACCAAGTTGCCTTCTTCAAGGATTTCAACAACAACAACAAAAAGTTCAGGAGGGCAAGTCTCAAGGCTGCTCTGGTATTTTATGACCTAAAAGGCAGAAAGACTGATAGCCTTGTTTATCCCTTGGAAATTTTGCAGGGAAGTTAGTTATGCAGGATTATCCTGATAGTCAGTGATATTAAAAAAGAATATTTAATTCTCTGAGCATTTTGCCTCAGGTATAGCTGTGCATTGCTAACCCACATTTAAAATTTAAAACAGATGCCATTTGTTGTGGTATTATGCAAAATATTCAATGAAAATGTTGAACATGAATACTTTTAAGCAGATGGCCTGAGTCTCAAAAGCACGTTTAAATGTAAAAGCAAATGGAAATACTATGCTTGCAGTTTAATTGTGTTATAGTCTGCATATCATGCTTCAATTCAGTAAGAAAAAGGGGTTTCTAAAGGGAGGAAGAAAAGGGATTTGATCATCTCGCTGCTAATCATAGCACAGCTCAGTGTTGAGTAGCTAAGATGAATTTCAATATAGCACATTGGGATTTGGCATACAGATGGTAGAGGAGGTTAATTTGGGGCTTGCCTGGCAGGTATGTTTTATAAATTCAGTTGGACTGTCAACAGGCTTGTACTTGTTTACCCCGTGAATCAATGAATTGTGTGATTTTTTTTTTTTCTTTTTTTAATAGTATTAGGAGGCAAAATTTAAGCAAATTAATTCCAAAGCAGCATTTTGACATTCAAGTGGTACACAAAGCCTTCATGGTATGTAATTTCCCAGTGCCATGTAAAATCTGTCTCTCCACAGCAAACTTTCTACCACAAGCTGAAATTTCATATATGGACAAATGTTACAATTGCCCTTATGATAGTTGAAATTAAATATGTAATATGGTTTACTTGGAAAATGTCTTTCAACCAGAGAAAATAGGCAATCTTACTTATTTTGATGCTTAAAAGGTTATTTAAATGCATGTTCATTGAAAATGCATTTCCAATAATTCTCTTAATCCTACACAATGGACATATAGTGCTTAGTGGAGCATGATCCTTGCAGAGGAGATGAATCCTGTATTCTGTGCTCTTGTCTTGACCCTTTTAAAATTATCCTTCTTTCCACCCAGCATATTAATTACTAACATTTTAAAGTCTTTTACTCTATATATTAAAACCAGGTAAAAACAGGAAATGTTGTTTTGCACACAGAGTTTTATTGTCCTTTTTTCTAAATGAAGTGAAATGGGGTAACATTTTGAGTGCAGTTTCAAAACTGTAGGATTAGATGTCGATGGCTTTGGGGGGAACTTAGCTTGCATTTTCATTAATCATAAAGCACTCAATTGAGCACAAGGCTGTGGATAAAGGGTCTATGGCAGGTAGTCCTCTGCACACAGGAAATATTGGCCTGGAGCATAAAGGGGCAATGTGGACCATGTCTATAACCTGCTGACAAGAACTTATCTGGAATGAAGAGAACACTCCTGATTCAGATGACTAGCTGACTCATTTTCCACTTCACCCCCCTCTCCAAGCGCTGTATGCTGTGTGAGAGTTAATACACATCTCCTAGCTTTGTGAATATAAATGAGGCACCTGACAGACCTCTGGACTCTTCTATTTATTTTTAATGCCTGGGAATATCAAACTACTCCACTACAGAGTGTGATACCTGAAACACCATGATTACTTTCAACTTCTGTTGGAAAAATTGGTGGATGTGAGGGCACTGGCTATGACACAGTAGTTGCTTAATATGCTCAGAAGATCTTAGAAAAAAAGATCAGAAAAGAAAGGTTAATTAAGAAGATATGGGGAATAAAATAAACCAAGAAGCTGTTTCTTTCTTAGTATTACTCGAGTACTACTTTGCTAAATAGGAAATGTTTTCTTGGTTTAATTTAGACAAAGGAAATACATCTGCCTACTCCAAAAATAATCCAGTTCCAAAATTTTAACCTCCACACTGTCTGACATAATGGTCTTGACTCTATTTTATAACCTGGTTCTCCACTCTAATCATCCAGGATGACAGCCAGCTCCAGTCTCCATACTGGTTTGCTCCAGTTACCTACATAAAAAGAGTTTTTGGTGTTCCCGGTTTCTCTAAGACATTTTTGTAGTGAAATGTCTATGGCATGGCCCACTGAGGATACAGGAACCTTTTTGATACCTGTCTTTCAAAGCCTTAACAACCCATCTTGGAGACTTTTAAAAAACTGGTGTCTGATGTGCTATACCAGTTGCTGCTCATTGAGTAAGTTAGTTTTACATCACTGGGCAGAAACTTTCTAAAATATGCTCCTACCCCTTTTCTCTTGAATGTTAGCTTTGACAGATGTGTCCAGCCTGTCACAAGGGGATTCAGTCAGGTCTTGCAGGGAACTTGTTGAAAATGCCACATCCTTGAAAATGCCACATACCACTCAAGAGCCTGCTTTCCAGTTCTGGAGATGAGACACTGCAGATTTTTGCAACTCCTTGAGAACTGGAATGTCTTAATTCTGTGTGATCTGGCTGACATTATCCCAGGTTTTATTCCCTTTTTGCTTATGGCAAGTGCTGAGATTTCATCCTGCAGGTTCGCTGTTGCTTATTAAGATTGCCTGTTGAACTCTGTAGTTTTATTGGTTTTTTTTTTTTTTCCGTTTTGGTGCCTTAATGTACATCCCTTTCTCTTGAGTCTGTTTGGGCATACAGACCCAAAGACCGAAGTTGTGGGTTAACGATGTACAGCTCATGGTCCAGTTCTGGCTTGCTAACTAGTGTTTTGGCTCTCTAGGCTGGATAATGGTAGCAGGGACATGGCAGCAGCAGTAGCCTGGCTTTGGACCTAGCTCCATTCATTCAGCCTACTGCTGTTGAGAGGTTGCTAACCCTTAAGTGACTTTTCCCCCCTATTTCTTCACAGTGTTCTTTCATGTTCTCCATTTTTATATACAAATATCAGTACATTTCCCATAAATGTAAAGGGTTCTGAATGCACTATTTATCATAGCTTCCTGTAGGTGTCAGTAGTGGTATTTAATTATGTGGCTTTTGCCCAGTAGCACAAAAACAATCTGTGAACAGCTGTGGTGTACCTGTTAACTTGATTTGCCTGAAGTGAATATCTTTCTATCAGAAACACTTCTGTTGGCAGGGATCTCTCCCATACCAGAGAAACAAGCCCAAACTTAAGTGATTAGGTCAAAACTTACAAGGAAAGAGGAGATATCCAGCCATTTCTTTTAATTTTAATCCTGCTCAGATGTTGTGAACTGAAGATGGGACTTTGTTATTACTGCGTTTGTTTGGTTTAGATGCTGAAAGAATTAAAAAGAAGATAAAATCTGAGGTTTTTATTGTTCACCAAGACCAAGGGAGAAGAGCTCCATCATTAGTGATCAATTTATGTGCTCTGGTGGGTGAGAATTGCAGTGAGGATGAATGCTTTGAATGGCTATAATGTAGAGTCTCTTTGGGTAGGAACAGATGATGCCTTTGTGCTGCCATAAATTTTTTTATGACAGCAAAGTGATAGGAAATAGATGTTCCTACCTCTTTTCATGCCACAAATGCCCAAAAGGTAGTGACAGAATGATAGAAGAGAGTAATTTGTGCCACTTCATTATAGTGCAGGTCTGTTTACTTATGGTAGGAGAGCATGGGCATCTCAGAGCTGTCTGCACTCTCCAGCGGCTTGAAGGGCCTGATTCTGGGCATGCCAGGAATTCCCAGGCAGAATCAGGCCACTCAAGCCCTTGGAGTACTTGCCTTGCTTACCAGGGTACGCCCCTGGGATCTCTAGGTACATGTCTGGGTAAGTGGGGTAATGGTTTTCCTGCTCACTGAGACATGTCCCTGGGATGTTAGGGATGTCTCCCAGCAAAGCAGGGAAACCTCTGACCAGTGCTTCACATGTAGGCATGGGTCAGCACAGGTCCTGGCAAGAGGGCATGGAGTAGCAGGAACTGAGGAATTCCTGGTGCCGTGTGCTTCCATGCTAGAAGGTGTGCCAATCTATCTTCACATGGAGGCACAGATCTCTTGGCATGGAAGCATGTAGTACTAGAGATTCCCCTGAACCCGAGCTTCCATGGGTCCTGACAAGGAGGAGCAGGGCAGCAAGGAACATGGGCAATCCCTGGGCAAAGGGAACGTATCATCCATACCCTGCATTGGGCCATGTGTGTTCGTGCGGTAAAGTGAGGGCCAGGCTATAAAAACACATCGAAAGATGCACTTAGCTTGACAGGTTTTCTTTTCCTCTTAACTATTAAGTAACTAACTGTATTGACATTGAACAACATACTATAATGTAACCTGTACTCGGACTATTCTCCCACTGGCTGGTTTGTTTGAGTAAGGATCATAGGGTGTCTAGCTTGTTGAGTAAGCGTCATAGGGTGTGTAGCTTGTTGAGGAATCAACTGCTGAGGTTTCCTTGACAGGCATTTCCTTACTAGACAGATGAGGATAGGATTGGTTCTCTAAGCCTAATTACTGAAAACAGAAAAAAGGGAATTTTTTTTCCCCCCTTATGACCTTATGACCTTGTAGACTTTGGAACAAATACTTTCTTTCTGCTGTGGTTGCAGAAATTTAAGTTTCTGTTCAGTAGTGACAGTTGAATTGTACCTGGATCAGTGAGGAAGGGTAAGGGTGAGAGATGGATTTAATTTATCTTTCTGGAAATTGCTTGTAATTGGCAGCTCTTAACCGGTTGGGGTCCTTAAAGCTGGAGTAACTCAAGATTTGTCTACTTGCAGAAGTGCACTGATTCACAAGTCCTAATTAAATTATCTACTAGTTAGAAATGCTGGGGAAGGATCTTGATTCAATAAAACTGTTTAAGGTAATGGTGACTATGCACTGAAGAGCTTTCCTGAGCTCAGGCAAATACTGAATAATTTCCCTGAGGTATAAAATAAATATAAGATCAGGTATGTATGTGAGAGAGGGAGGGAGAGAGGGCCCAGTATTGTAGATTAAAATAAAGGCAGGGTGACAAGCAGTGAGAAGTGGCATGAGCCGCATATATTGAACAGTTTTAATGTGGACTGGTAACTAGATGCACTGTGCGCAAGTCATTGCTTGTATAGTGTAATTAAACCATGATTACAAAATAAAAGCATTTAAACGAATTAATCATGGGGATCATTATCTTCTGACTAGACAAAAATAAAGTTCTAGCATTTTTCATGCTTGCTAAGCCAGGGTCTAGATTGGAAGAGACCTGAGGGGATCAATGTAATGTAAAAATGTAGTTGTTTGCTAATTTAACTTCTTTTGATTTACATTCTTCTACTTTGCCAGCCTCTGGGAATGTGCAGCAGTAAATGTATGATTAGAATAAGATCTGCCTTCATTGTGGCCTTTTGCCTTCTCCATTTGAAGCATTTAAAGTGTTGGAGGCCCTGAATTCAATTTGATGACATGTCTCTGAGTGTCTTTCAGTGCTTTGATTTCACAGTTTTAACTTGTCTAAACTTTTTTTTTTTTTTGAGTGTTCCTGTGTAGACATTGAGGCTTTCAATAGCTATTTACTTCCAGGTTCCTTTGTCTCTCCTAAACTGCAAAGGTCAGCATGCCTGCACAGCCAGCCAGCCAAGAGAGGGTAGTATGCTTTTGCAAGCCTGCATGACACCTGACTCTGCTGTCACAGAAGGAGTTTAAAAATGCCTACTGAAAATGATGGGAACTGCCTTGGGTTGGTATTCTGCGTGATCATCCACAAGTACATTTGCAATATTTTTTTACCGTAAGATGAGCTGCAAGGAGAAATACCAACAGCTTGACTGATCATGATATTTCAGGGTAACTTTTTAATGATCTATAACTCACAGCTGAAGGTTTTACTATTTCTTCTTTTACTACTTCTCTTTTTCCTTCCAATTATTTGGCTATTTTTAGGTTGAAGTTTTCTGAGGTGAATAGAGGACTAAAAAATTAGGATTTAGAATAGAAGCTGGCTACATATCTTACCATGATACAGTCTGAAGATATTAAGCTGAGTAAGATGTATCTGACTATCTCTCTTTGCTTTTCCCCCTCCTCAGTGTTGGACTTCCCTTTGAGAGCCACCTGCCACCATGAATTTACGACTCTTCATAGTTGCTGGTCTCCTCATGCACTGTGTGTTCTTGGCCTCTATTTTTGACATCTACTTCACTTCTCCTTTGGTTCATGGCATGACTCCTCACTATAATCCCTTGCCACCACCTGCAAAACGACTAGTGCTCTTTGTTGCGGATGGTCTGCGGGCAGACTCGTTATATGAACTTGAGGAGGATGGTAGTCCTAGAGCACCTTATCTTAGGTAAGCTTGTTAGAAGACATACTTGTTCTGGAAGTTTGTCATAGTGCAAATTGACCGTTAGACCTCTCACAGAAGTGTTTATCTTGGGAACAGGAGGAACAATCTCAGAAACACAGTAACCTATACCCAAATCCTCTGATTTTGAGGGTGAGGTATTTGTTGCAGAATAATGCTTTACAAATGTGAATGGAAATCATCATAGTTGTGAAGAAAACTATTAGACCAAATGTATATTGATGCAGTATTGTTACCTTGAAATAGAGCTCTAAGCTTCCTCTGTCTCAATTGCATGTTGACTCTGAAGCCTAATTACTGACTATTTTTAATGGTTTTTCCTCTTTATTTTTTTAAACAGGAATATTTGATGTGCTTATCCTGCAGTTCAGAACAGTCCCTTGGGGTTTCTCTTCATCCAGATGCTAAAAGTTTGAGCTTCCCATACCTGTGTCTTGTGTATCAACCTTTTTCAGGCAAATTTTAAACTTAATGTGGGGGCAACACTAGACTGAATGTTAATCACAGTAAACTTCTAGTGTATCATAATTTACCTGAAGCTTTTATGGAGCTTTGCAGACTTACCTGTAGCTGACTCCCATTGGCTGTTCTTGAAAGGTGTTGACTCCCATTGGAAGCTTTATGCTACACTAGAAGAAGGCTTTCCCATAAACAGTAACATCTTCCCTGATCTGGGATGACTGCCTTCCATATCAGTGCATTCCTTACACATTTGAAAAATTGCCAAATATGACTATAGTTTTTTGGTATGGATATAATCTGCTACCAATAATCCAATGCAAAGAGCTATCATGAGTGGCTTTTGCCCTTGGAGAACTTGTCCTGATTCAGAACAGTGAGATGCTGTTGAAATATTCTGTCTCATTAGTACAGCTTAATCATACAGTGAGATAGCATCTAGCCTATCTTTTCCCCTTTCAGTTTCTAGTAGATTTTGTTCCTCTGCATTAAGCATTTGGGAAGAAAGGATTCCCAGATCCATCCTTTCTAACATTGGGAAGCTTGCCCTTTTGCTGTCTCTGCTTCCGTGGTTTGTGGAGTGACAGAAGACTCAATTTGTTAGCGTAGTCAATCAGGTACATTTCTCAAGCACTGAATTTTTGTTAGGGTTTTCTTCTTCCTGTTGATTGGGTAAGACACCAAAAGGTCAGAGGACAGCATAAAATATCAGTGAATTTATTAGCATGGCCTCTAGAGGTGTTAGTAGGAAGGAAAAAACATGTAGCATTTTCTGCCTTTGAAAAATGCTCCCAAGAGATCTTTTCAGTGCTGTTGCGTACACTTCTGTCACTCAAATGGGACCTGGAACTTCTCCCTTCTACAAGCCCCTGAACTATCTTGTTAAATGTGTTCTGTAAAATAAATCAATAAGATCAGATATTGGCTGCTGGCACCGATATTTTGTTGTTACTTGGGCAGGATCTCCGTGTTCCAGCTTTTATGCCTGTCTATGATATCAAATTACGCAGTTTATACTAAGGAGTACTTCTTCAGCTGAGCACTTGGCATTATCCCCACTACTGTAACAGGCTGTGCAGCAGCAAGACTGCTTATCTTGTCCATGTGGAACACTTCAGAAGCTATTGTTTAATGAGGGAGATTATTTTTAGTGAGCAAGAACTATTCTGATAGTGATGTGCTAGAAGTGGCAGCAGAGTTTTTTTGTAGACAATTAAAATGAATAATAATTATAATCCACGGTGCTTGGAACAGCCTGCTGACCAGTATATGCCAGGCTCCCTGTGGTTTCCTCTTCAGAAAATCTTGAAATCTGTTTGTTCAGTAGTGTACCTTAGCTGCCAGAGAGATTTTTCTGACTACTTTTTGTGGTTTTGCTTTCTAGGAAGTATAGGGAAGGGATTCTTTTTTCAGTTTGCTGGCATCCTATATCTACAGTAAATTAACTTAGATGTTGCAGTCATCATCTTTGTTTTTCTGGGTTGCTTATACCTGTGTGGCTAAGGGGGACTTATCTATTGGTGGAAGTACTTATTAGCTAATAATTTTAAAGTGAACATGTGGAAAGGCAAGTCCTGTTTCAGCTATATTTTCTTTGACTTGTATTTAGCATTGCTTGAGGTAGGATCTCAAAAACAGATAAGGAGTCATGTTTAAATGCAGTTGAAACTGGGTTCTAGTTAAACTAATTTTGTAATTGGGTTGCTTGCTGACTGCATATAAGGCCTTACCTCTTTGTAGAACCATTTCCTTTAGAAAGAAAAACACCCTGGGGAAAAAAAACACCTTTATGCTAACAATTTGCTTCAGTCATACTCTCCAGATGAAGCATATTTAGAAACACATTTTAGCAGGAATTAAGCTTAAAAAAATGTAAAACCCCTTAAAAAATCTTGTCTTAGTTCCAAACTAGATGAGACCCTGACTAATCATTAGCATAAACAACCCAGGGAGCAAAATCTAGGCTTCCTAACCTTTTGGAGCAGTACCCTCTTCCCTGAAGCTGTTCTCCCTCCTTCTGGCCCCATGTATTCCTCTCTGCCCCATGGCTCATCTTCAGAAGGAGGGATGGAAGGTGCTCTCAGCTCTGCCTGGCTTATAGTGTGTTGCTTGGGTCACTTTGCTACAAAGTGGGAGGTGTCAGTTTAAACCACAGATGCATCTCGAGCAGGTCCAGGGAGGTGATCCTCCCCCTCTATGCGGCACTGGTCAGGCCGCAGCTGGAGTACTGCGTCCAGTTCTGGGCGCCACACTTCAAGAGGGACGTGGACGATATGGAAAGAGTCCAGAGGAGGGCCACTCGTATGATCAGGGGTCAGCAGGGCAAGCCTTATGAGGAGAGGCTACGGGACCTGAACCTGTTTAGCCTCCACAAGAGAAGGTTAAGGGGGGACCTTGTGGCCTGCTACAAACTGGTCAGGGGGGATCAGCAGGTATTGGGGGAGTCCCTGTTCCCCCGTGCGCTGCCAGGAGTGACCAGGAATAACGGTCACAAACTGGCGGAGGATAGGTTTAGATTAGATATTAGGAGGCGCTGCTTCACAGTCAGGGCGGCTAGGGCCTGGAACCGGCTTCCAGGGGAAGTGGTGCAGGCTCCTAGCCTAGGGATTTTTAAAAGGAAGTTAGATGAGCACCTTGCCGGGGTCATCTGACCCCGGTGCTCTTTCCTGCCAAGTCAGGGGGTCGGACTAGATGATCTTCCTAGGTCCCTTCCGACTCTAGCTACTATGAAACTATGAAACCTACTTAGGATGAGGGGAGGGAATCTAGAATTTGTCTAATTTCTTGGCTAGATGTCTGAATTGCTCACCTTTTTAGCAAATATGTGTTTGGGCACTCCTGTAATCTAGATGAACATCTCATCACAGTTGGTGTAGGATCTTGAGAAAATGGAGGTGTATGATATGTAGCTTTGAATTAATACATCCCCGATGCGCAGGATTTCCTGGTGGCTGTTTGTAGACAATTCTGTGTACTCTGGAGATGCATGAAGCTTCCAGTTGTCAGAGCAAGCAACCACTGCATAACCCCTGGCTAGAATAAGATTGGGCTCTGGAGACATACCAGTTTGCCCATGGACTGGCACGAATGGTAAAGCTGAGCCTACTTCTCCCAGAAAAGGACTGCTTCCCTGAGGTGAAGTGCCTTCTTTTGGCTAAATGGCTGTTAAAGGCTTAGACCTCTAGTAGGTCAGGAGGATTTAGACCTTCATGTGTAGCTCTGACTAACAAAGTAGATTTTTTCCCACTCTCTTGTGAAAATAATGGGTTCTCCAGAGCTATTAGATGAACATGATAAATAATATTACTTAAGCAATCAAATAGAAACTAGGGTCCACATAGTTTGCAGACCTATTAGTGAGAATTAACCCCTGTCTCTTAGTTAATTTTCTAATCCCTGTTAAATTTTACTGAAAAAAGATTTCAAAGACTGCCTCAGCTTCCTCCATCAGCCCTCTAGTTCTTTTCTTACATAAAATATTGCTGTTTATCACAAAACAGATATACGCATCCTATTTTTTTCCCAATTACATGATCCAAGACATCAGGTAATGAAGATGAACAGAGGGAAATAGCTGTGTTGCTTGTTCTCTTGCTCAAGTTAATTGTCTCCAGCAGATGCTTATGTCAGAAGATTATCTGAGGCCATTATTCTGTGCTCTGATAATAGAGACTTGATGTAATGGTTCACATGACTGGAGTACTGTCATGGATGGGTATAACCTGTTCAGGAAGGATTGGGGGAAGGTGGGGGTGTCAAGGAGGTGGTGCTATTCTACACAACAGTTTATTCTGAGGCATGGGAGGAAGGTTTGTTGTGAGAGCTTCTAAGTCAAGGTAAGAGGGGAGAACAGTAAGGGTGATGTCATGGTGGGTATCTTCAATAAACCACCAAACCGGGGAGGGGAGGGGGAAATCTCTCTCTCAATAAACAAAGGTCCCATATCATAGGACTTGGTTTTCATGGGGGACTTCAGTTACTGTGATGTCTGTTGGGGGGGGGGTAACAGCTGTGCACAGGCTATCTAGCAAGCTTTTGGCATATTTCAGGTATAACATTTTGATACATGTGGTAGAGAAGCTGACTGGGTGGAGTGAGGGGGTGAGTTCTATTATATTTATGGCTCAGAAATAAGAACAAATTCATCCAATGTCAAGATGGAAGGTCAATTAGGTATCAGTGATCTTGAAAATACAGAATTCAAGGTCCTAAGGAAAGGCATGAAGAAGAGTAGCAGAATAACGATAATGAACTTCAGAAAAGCATATACCAAACTTGGGGAACTGCTGGGCAGGATCCCTGGGGAGTCAAGCTGGGGGTGGGGAATGATTAGTTGTGGTGAGCTTGTTGTTTCTTAAAGAGTCCACATGGAGAGTTCAAGAGAAAGCTATTGTAATGTAAAGAAAGGATAGTAACTGCACCAAGAAGCTTGCCTGGCTAATCAGGAAAGTCTTAAATAAATTGAAACTTAGTCCTTCCAAAAGTAGAACTGTGGCCATGTTACTAGGGATGAGAATTGTGCAGATGTACAGGCAGAAAATTGGAAAGGCTGGTTCTGCAGGCCAAGAAAATCAGATGCAGTGAGCAAGGGATGTAAAAGATGACAAAAAGGGAATCTACAAGTTTGTCAGAAGTAGGAGAAAGACCAAGGAAAATGTAGATCCCTTGCTGAATGTGGAGGGCAGTCCAGCAATGAATGTTGCAGAGAAGGCTGAAGTATAATGTCCTCTTTTTACCTCAATTTTCGCAAATAAGGCTAGTTATCAGATGATGAGCACAGGTGCCAGCAAGGTAGGGGAGGAGCTAAGCAGCTGAAGGCAGTGGAAGAACAGCTTATGATCATTTTAGAAAAGTGTTTTTGAAAGTAGGGCCAGGTGAGATGCATCCAAGAATGGTCAAGGAATTGGTTGGAGTAATTGCAGAGCCATTGGCTGTTTTCTTTGACAGCTTGTAGGGGTGAGTAAGGTCCTAGATGACTATATAAGAGCAAGTATAGTATCTATATTTTTAAAAAGGGAAAGGGGAAGTTCAGGGGAATTACAGGTGGCACAGTCTGACCTTGATAACAGGAAAGATTATGAAGTAAGTCATGCAGAAATCTCTATTTCTAAGTGTCTGGAGGAGAACCAGGTGCTCAGGAATAGCCAGCATGGATTCACCAAGAGCACGTTATGCCTGCCCAACTTGATTTCCTTCTTTGACAAGGTGATAAACTCTGGCTGCGTGGAGAGCAGTAGATGTGATACCTCAACTTCAGCAAGGTTCTTGTCACAATCTTTCATGACATGACATTCTCAGTTGTAAGTTAAGGAAATATAGTCTAGATGAAAGTACAAGGAAGTGGATACGTAACTGGTTTGATGATTCTATCTAAATGAGTAGTCATCAATGGCTCCATGATTCCTTTGGAGGATGTATTGAAGAGGGCAACCCAGAACTGTGTCCAGTTTTGAGCCCCACACTTCAAGAAGAACATGAACAGTTTGGAAAGAGCTCAGCACAGGGCAACAAAAACAACTAGGGCTTGGGAAACTAGACTTATGAGAGAAGGCTGAAAGAACTAGGATTATTTAGTCTGGAGAAGAGAAGACTCAGGTGGGGATTTGATGAGTCTTCAAATACCCGAAGGGCGATTATAGAGAGTAGTTAGGGAGAGGTCCTGAGTCAGGTACCTTTGGATATGGACTGAGCAGACAAGCAGATGGAGAAAAATACTACCACACTCACTCCTGTTCCCCTGCCTCTCACTCAGAAGAGCACTCCCACTCTTCCCAGCCCAGCCTTGCTTCCCAACCCCAATTCAATTCCTCCATTAAAAAAACTGTTCATCTTGGATCCTTTCTCATTCTCATTTTCTCTTACCCAGGAGATTCCCCTCCTCTCTCCTCTAATATCTTACTGAAACCAATACCTCCACTCTCACAGGGAGGCTATGACTGTCCCCAAAATCCACCTATTTCCACCAACAAATTGGTTTCTTTCCTTAAGAGAAAGGGGGTGTGGTGATGTTGGCTGCCCACGTTTTCTCCCCCCCCCCCAAGAGGCTACAGTCGGCAGCTGCTTTAGGATCTCACAGGAGGAGCAGCAGAGGAATGATTATAAAGAGGATGGAGATAAGCCATGCTCTGTGGTTGCAGGGGAAAGAGAAATGATTTTAAATTTCTACAAAGGGAAATTTGGGTTGGAGATTAGGAAGAATTTTCTGACTCTGAGGGTTTTTTAAGTCTTGGAACAGGCTACCCAGAGAGGTTATGGAATTTCCATTCTTGGAAGTTTAAGAGCAGGTTAGAGAAATACTTGGCTGTGATGGTTTAGTCAGAGCTGAGTCTGCCTTGAGCAAGGGGTTGGGCTAGATGACCTCCTGAGGTCCCTTCCAACCCTACTTTCTCTATGATTTCTAAGTAAATAATATATACAGGGGTGAATCCACTTAATGAATGTTCATGTTTTCAGGGGATGAAAGGCTTGCCTCAAGTTGCCCATATTGTTCAAATGATTTCTTCCTAATAGCTCTACATTTTTACTTTTAGTCGCATTGTGAATTTTAATTCAAAGTTTTAATCCAGATGAAGGGAAAAGGTTGTTGCAAGAGCTCACCGTAACTGGACTTTTCATACATTTGTAGGTGGGGAGTAGAATTTACTTTGGAAATTTGCAAGTCTAATTGAAAAAACAAAGAAAAGCACAAGTTAGACTTCAAGATTCTCAGGGAATGAAGAAGTAGAAACAGTGTTTGTATATCGTAACAGCAATTAATTTCTTCAAAACCATGACTACAATAAGCATTACGCTTGCATTATGTTACCTTATGGCAACTGCTTAACGGTTAACCTTCTGTTAATATCGTTGTTTAACAGCTGTAGTGTAAAATTGATCAAAACTTCTGGATTTAAATTCCTTGCTGATGGCATTTAGTTGTCACTTTTTAAATCTATGAGTCTCTCAACACCCATCTACACAATATTTACATGAATTTATTATATGTTTTTCAGGAATATTATAGAGGAGAAAGGGTGCTGGGGAATATCTCATACCCGTGTCCCAACAGAATCTAGACCAGGACATGTTGCCCTTATAGCTGGATTTTATGAAGATGTCAGTGCAGTTGCTAAAGGTATGCAAGTATCAAGTCTTAATGCGTATTGGATATTATCCTCCAAAACCAAGCCATTAGGGGGTTGTGATGGGGTTCACATTGGATGTAAGCACACTTTTGTGGAATCTCCCCCTAGTCATATTTATAGACAGAAGCACAGGGCACTAAGAAACTAATAACAGCCTGGACATTTGAGACGATCTAGTGAATTCAAGATTGCTGTAGAAATCTTGAAACTAATGGCTCCAAATTGGTTTTACCAGTTACACCAATGAATGGGGTACAGTTACATTATAAAGTACTGTGGGATTAAGGAATTCTTAAGCACATAATCAGGTTATACACTTTAACTGATATGTAGGTAATTGGTATGGGGTTTTTTAGAAAGTAAGCAATAAGTCAAAAGATTGAGATGGGTGGTGTTATGTAGCTTAGCTAATTATGCACTTGTTTGATATGTTTGCAGAGTACATTGAAAATAAAAATATTTGCAATATTTGATAAATGTAAGGATCCTAGCACACATACCACGAATAGTAACAGTGCTAAATAAGCATCTAACTTAAGATACCATAAAATGGTAAACCAGCCATAAAAATAGTCCACATTTAATGTTGAATATTTTAAAGCTGGTTTGTATGGCACCTTAAATTGAAATGCCTCCTCTTCACATGCAGGTAAAGGTGTGATTGGATCTAATGCATGAGCCCCACAATTGTGCCTCCTGCTATGCCACACATTCATGGCAAGAGGCTCGATTATGGGATAATGCATTAGTTCGCATCATGTCTTATTGCCTGTGTACAGGAAGCTGTGGGGTCTCTGGGTCCTGGATGACATGAACCACAGATGGGAGCCAGAGCCCCAGAGGTGCAGGTCTCTTCATCCTGGATGTGGGCACCCCCAAGCCTTGGGGGGGTCATGGCAGCTGAGATCCCCGGGGCTCAGGGGTTGCTTCCCTATGACTGGGAGGCTGGTCAGCTGATAGGGCTCCCAGCCACAGAGAAGATCCCGGTACATGTGCAAATTAAAGCTTCATAGCAACCAGGTATAAAATTAGTGCACTTTTTCAAGGTCTAACTTTATAGCTGGTTAGAGCTTTTTCTCATGTGATAGCTACTTTTCATGTGTAGCTGGTCTCAAGGTAATTGCGCCGTTAACCAGTGAATTGTGTGATACCTGTAATGTGTAGAGGGGGGGCAAAGTGTAGCATATCTAAACACTGGGGCTGTCTGGGGCCAATGCCCAACAAACAGCTAATTGTTGCCTCAGGTCTTCAACTGGCCTGGGGCTGCCCCAGGGCTGATGATGGTGATCAGCATATTGTTGGTACCAGCCACCAGGGCAGCCCTGGCTCTGCCAGCTGAGGTCTCCTCCCTTCCAGGGAGCTTAAACCCCATGCTTGGTAGTTACTCAATTTGCATCTGTCCACAGTCGCAACAGCAAATATATTACCAATTTCATTGTTGGAAAATTAAATCAATTTGCTTGAAAAAATGTAGAGATGTAGTTAGCCATGTTAGTCTGAAGTTAGTCTCTTAGGTACTGTCCTGCCCTGCCTTCTGTTTGAAAAAAATGTGTGTGTGCTGGGAGAGCTCTTTCTTTTTCTCAAAAGCCTGGGTGTCTGAACCTCCCGCATGATAGGAAAGCTGCTTGTTGTTTTTCAGTCTAGACAGCCTTTGAACTCTTACTTTAGTGGGAACTTTGTAGTAGATTTTGTGAGGCCAAACCTTCCATTAGTATATGGGTATTAGCCATTAGGTTATCAGTGAGTACTGCCTACTTGAATGGTGAAAGTAAATTTTAGCTTTCTATTAATTGTAAATGCTCAGTATATAAAGCATAAACACTGGTGCCTCCCGAGACTGGGGGCAGGGCACAATTTGTGGGCATTGGTGTTGGCGGTGGGGTGGCAAGTGGTGACTGCCTGCAGAAGCTGGTGGCAGGAGCGGAGGGGGTGGTAAGTGGCAACTGCCCACAGAAACTGGCAGTGGCCAGTCTCAGGGTAGGCATGTGCCCCCCCCGTGGCTCACCTATGATATAAAATCTAGAAGTTGTCTTTGGGAAAAATAGTAACTTGCATATCTGAAAAATGTGAAAGGATGTGGCTTAGACTTTCTAAGCCATTGCATTTGGGCAGAGACCAACTGTAAAATATCAGCAAAAAAGGAATAACTTTGTGTTGATGATTATATACAAATGGCATTAAAATGTGAGTGAAAATATAATCTTATATCGACTATGAAGTACCGCAGGAGAGACTTTAAAATTGTCCCCTAGTAGCTGCTGTGCTTGAAATCTTTATATAGTCAGCCACATCTGGCTCTGTTATGCTTGGGCAACTACATTAAAATCAGTGTTTTCTTTGCTTGACAGGGTGGAAGGAGAACCCTGTGGAATTTGATTCAGTTTTCAATGAAAGTAAATATACTTGGAGCTGGGGAAGCCCAGATATTTTGCCTATGTTTGCCAAAGGTAAGCTTAGATTTTCAGTCTCTTCCATTGTCAATACTTAAAAGTAGAAAAAAGTCAGAATAAAATATTTTTGCACTTCCTAATAGTAAGCAGTTGTTTAAATTGTTATCATTATTATAAACTATATATTCACATATAATGAATAAAATCCTGTGGAAGTGCTACATGAGTAATAGAAGCTCTTTTCTAGTGAGTGAACTGAAATCTTCATCAATGACATCGGTAATACGTAGTTGTAGTGAGTTGTAGTGTCACAATACATTGCATGCTGATGTGTGTCATCTACCATTTGCTGTAAATATAGGGTAGAGAAAATTGTTGGCAGACTAAAAAAGGAATAAGCTTTTGTCTTTCCTTCTTTTAAAAAAAAGCATAATTTCTTACTACCAACATTTGTCTGTTCTTGTATCTTACCTATCCGTGTATATGCTGTACAGGGGGAAGAGACAGTCTTCCCTTTTCTACTAAGTGAGTACAAAACCTGTTACTTCCATGTACTTAGGGTTTCAAAATGCCTCCAAGAGGACAAAGGCTTTCTCCTCTCCCTTTGTGTCTCTGCCAGCACAGAGTGCTGGGCTTACCAAGGAAACAGGCTATACCTTCCACCACCAGGCTTTTTTGCAGCTCCCCACTTTCTGTGAGCTGTGTCCAGTGGAGCAATTTGAGCTTTAAGACTGATTGTGTAACTTTCCATTTTAATCATGCAAAAACTACGTTTTTGTAGTTTAACTTATATTAAAGTCTGTATTTTTGATATATGGTTTTCATTATGAGCTGGTATTAGATATTACTTTCCTCATCTGGTATGGTGCCCGATTGATGTATTAGATGGTAAAGGAATTTATTATGTTTTCCCCCTTCTAACAGTAAAATATAAATGAGAGTACAATATATAGGAGTACAAACACAGACTGTCCTTAAGATGATGCATAGATGCATAGTATGATTTTTTTCCCCCATGGACTGGAAGAGTAAAGATAGCAAACCTGGACCTTGCAGGGCAAGAATTGTTTGTATCACAATCAGCAGTGACATTTCAGCTAATTAAGGAGCCTCGCAAGGGAATCCCATTCATCTTCTGTCAAAAGACTGGCAGCTGCATTCTTTGTGCTCTAGGAATTTAAGTCATGTAAACAGAGGGTAAAAAGGACAAATCAAGACCCCTTGGGGTGAAAGAGGATATGAAGGAACAAGCATGTCCTTCCCTTACTTCTTTCTTCCTTCCTCTCTCCTTCAGCCAAGAAAATACTTGCAGTTGGGTGTGGCAACAATTTGCTGATTTTGTCCCCCAACACAATTTTAGAACTAACAAATGTCTTAAACATTTCATGGCAATACTTGTATTTTGCCTGAGTTCTGATAGATTTGGAGATTAGATTAAGAATTTCCTTCCTTCTGTTTTTCCACTTATGCATCTGTCTTAAATGCTTTCTGACTAGCTGTCCAACAATCTCTTCTTGGTTACTTGTGTTTTCTCAGGACCTCTGTTTGAGGCTTGGATTTGGGTCATGGAAGAGATGGTATTCAGACCCGCCCTTTGGCAGATTGTTGAATTTTTCAGCCGTATGTTCTTGGGAAAACATCTGGGGAACTCAGAAATTATTTTAGCTTTATTACACTGAACTATCCTGTACTGGTTTCATTTGAGAGATACTCAGAAACTACACGTACAGCAGCATGTTGAAGCTGATCACTAAACAGTTGCAACCCTGAGAACTGGATTGTAATCAGTCATTTCAAAGAGGGAGTTAATTAACTCATTCTGTATTAGTAAGGAAAACTCAGTTGCAGCAAAGTTCATTTGCTAGCAGTGTAGACTATTTACTAGATGACTTTAGGAAGGCCTTTGACACTGTCTCTCACCCCATTCTCATTAAAAAAAAAACTAGGGGACTGTGGCATCAACACCTACACAGTCAAATGGGTCACTAACTGGCTGGAGGGCCACACCCAGAGAGTGATGGTGGACGGGTCATTATTGACTTGGAGGGATGTGGGCAGTGGGGTCCCCCAGGGCTTGGTCCTCAGGCCCGCACAGTTCAACATATTCATCAGTGACTTGGACGAGGGGGTAAAAAGCACCCTGTTCAAATTTGCTGATGACACTAATGCTCGAAGTATGGGGAAGAAGCAGGAGGAACTCGCCCTCCTCCTAGCTGTCACCAGCCCTGACATAGTAGGGATCACAGAAACGTGGTGGGACTCATCGCATGACTGGGCGGTGAGTGTCAAGGGCTATAGGCTATACAGGAAGGACAGGATAGGAAGGAAAGGTGGAGGAGTAGCACTCTACATCAAGGAGGAATATACTTCCTCGTTAATTAGCATGGGGGTAGAGGGGGGGCACTCTGAGGTGCTCTGGGTTAGAGTAAAAGGCAGTCCAGGGGAGAGAGACTTAACGGTGGGAGTCTACTATAGACCTCCCAACCAGGGAGAAGAGCTCGACCTGGAATTCTTAGGTCAGCTTACAGAGGCAGTGAGGGCTAAGGATGTGGTCATCATGGGGGACCTGAACTTCCCAGACATCTGCTGGGAGGAGCAGTCAGCCAAGTCTGATCGCTCACGTCGGTTCTTAGCCAGAGTGCAGGACCTCCATCTAACCCAGGAGGTGCACAGTCCCACCAGGGGAGACGCCTTGTTGGACCTAGTGCTGGCCACGGGTGATGACCTGGTGAGGGGGCTGCAGGTGATGGGCCACCTGGGAGACAGTGATCATCGCTTGCTGGAATTCACCATCCAGCGTAAGGTGGCAAAGGGCTGCAGCAAGGCAACAGCCCTAGACTTTAGGAGGGCTGACTTCAACAAGCTAAGGAGGATAGTTGGGGAAGCGCTGAGGACCCAGAGGGGAAGGGAATCAGATGTCGAAGGTGAGTGGTTGCTCCTTAAGGAGACGATCCTCCATGCCCAAAGGGAGGTAATCCCAACAAGGGTCAAAGGGAGCAGGAGGGCACATAAACCCCCATGGCTCACTAAGAGCATCCGGGAATGTCTCCTTGCTAAAAGGGAGGCATATACCCAATGGAGAGATGGGGTCATCGCCAAGAAGGACTATGTTATAGTCGCCCGAGGATGTAGGGGGGCAGTCAGGAGGGCCAAGGCAGAGTTGGAGATAGGACTAGCTTCCCGGATTAAGGACAATAAGAAGTCCTTCTTCAAATACATAGGGGGTAAAAAGAGGGTCCCGGGTAATGTGGGGCCCCTGCAGGACACGATGGGCAACTTAGTCATCACGCCAGATGACAAAGCTAACATATTTAACGATTTCTTTGCCTCTGTCTTCCTAAGTAGGGACCAGTTCAGCCACCTCCCTGCTGGGCCCCCCTCGGGCCCCGAGAGAGACACGCCTGGGCCAAGGGTTAGCGAGGAGTTAGTTAGGGTACTTCTGGAGAGGCTGGACGTGTTCAAGTCCGCTGGTCCGGACGATCTTCACCCTAGGGTTCTACAGGAACTGGCCGAGGTCATTGCGGGACCCCTGGCACGGCTCTATGAGCACTCGTGGTGCTCTGGCGAGGTGCCGGAGGACTGGAAGAGGGCCAATGTGGTCCCTATCTTCAAAAAGGGAAAAAAAGAGGACCCGGGAAATTACAGGCCAGTTAGTCTGACCTCAATCCCGGGTAAGCTCTTTGAAAAAATTATCCTGGCACACATCCAGGAGGGCCTTGCGGGGGAATGCATGCTCAGGGGCAACCAACATGGGTTTATCAGTGGCAGGTCTTGTCAGACCAACCTGGTGGCCTTTTACGATCAGGTCACCAAATCATTAGACGCAGGGGTTGCTGTGGATGTAGTCTTTTTGGACTTCCGGAAGGCTTTCGACACTGTCTCTCACCCTGTCCTCATCAAAAAGCTGGGAGACTGTGGTGTCGATGCCCACACGGTCAAATGGGTCGCCAACTGGTTGGAGGGCCGCACCCAGAGGGTGGTAATGGATGGGTTCTTCTCGACCTGGAAGGATGTGGGCAGTGGGGTTCCGCAGGGCTCGGTCCTCGGGCCCGCACTGTTCAACATCTTCATCAGTGACTTGGATGAGGGGGTAGAAAGCACCCTGTTCAAGTTTGCTGATGACACTAAGATGTGGGGGGATGTGGGTGCACTAGAAGGGTGCAATAGGCTACAAGCTGACCTTGACAGGTTGCAACGGTGGGCGGATGAGAATAGGATGGGGTTTAACACTGATAAGTGCAAGGTGTTGCACATGGGGAGGAAGAACCGGCACCACACTTACAGGTTGGGGAACTCCCCTCTTGCCAGCACGGAGACGGAAAAGGATCTTGGAGTCGTCATTGACTCCACGATGAACATGGGCCGGCAGTGTGGGGAGGCAGTCAAGAAGGCCAATCGTACCCTGTCATGCATCCACAGATGCATCTCGAGCAGGTCCAGGGAGGTGATCCTCCCCCTCTATGCGGCACTGGTCAGGCCGCAGCTGGAGTACTGCGTCCAGTTCTGGGCGCCACACTTCAAGAGGGACGTGGACAATATGGAAAGAGTTCAGAGGAGGGCCACTCGTATGATCAGGGGTCAGCAGGGCAGGCCTTATGAGGATAGGCTACGGGACCTGAACCTGTTTAGCCTCCACAAGAGAAGGCTAAGGGGGGACCTTGTGGCCTGCTACAAACTGGTCAGGGGGGATCAGCAGGTATTGGGGGAGTCCCTGTTCCCCCGTGCGCTGCCAGGAGTGACCAGGAATAACGGTCACAAACTGGCGGAGGGTAAGTTTAGATTAGATATTAGGAGGCGCTACTTCACAGTCAGGGTGGCTAGGGCCTGGAACCAGCTTCCAGGGGAAGTGGTGCAGGCTCCTAGCCTGGGGATTTTTAAAAGGAAGTTAGATGAGCACCTTGCCGGGGTCATCTGACCCCGGTGCTCTTTCCTGCTAAGGCAGGGGGTCGGACTGGATGATCTACCTAGGTCCCTTCCGACTCTAGCTACTATGAAACTATGAAACTAAGATGTGGGGGGATGTGGGCACACTAGAAGGAAGCAACAGGCTACAATCAGACCTAGACAGGTTACAAGGGTGGGCGGATGAGAATAGGATGGGATTCAACACTGACAAGTGCAAGGTGATACACCTGGGGAGGAAGAACCAGCACCATACCTACAGGCTGGGGAACTCCCTTCTCATCAGTGCAGAGGCAGAAAAGGATCTTGGAGTCATCATTGATGCCAAGATGAACATGGGCTGGCAGTGTGGGGAGGCAGTCAGGAAGGCCAACCTCACCTTGTCATGCATCCACAGATGCATCTCAAGGAGGTGATCCTCCCCCCCTATGTGACACTGGTCAGGCCGCAGTTGGAGTACTGCATCCAGTTCTGGGCACCGCACTTCAAGAGGGATGTGGACAACATGGAGATGGTCCGGAGGAGGGCCACTCGCACAATCAGGGGCAGCAGGGCAGGCCCTATGAGGAGGGGCTAAGGGACTTGAACCTATTCAGCCTCCCCAAGAGAAGGCTGAGGGGGGATCTAGTGGCGAGGGGGGATCTAGTGGCCTGTTACAGACTAGTCAGAGGGGACCAGCAGGCATTGGGGGAGTCCCTGTTCCCCCGAGCACTACCAGGAGTGACTAGAAATAATGGTCACAAGCTGGCAGTGTGTAGATTCAGACTAGACATCAGGAGGCTCTACTTCGCGGTCAGGGCAGCTAGGATCTGGAGCCAACTTCCAAGCAAAGTGGTGCTGGCTCCTACCCTGGGGGTCTTTAAGAGAAGGCTAGACGAACACCTTGCTGTGGTCGTTTGACCCCAGTACTCTTTCCTGCCATGGCAGGTGTTCGGACTTGATCTGTTTAGGTCCCTTTTGACCCTACCAACTATGAAATTATGGGGGTCCTTCTTTCTTTTTTTCATCAGAATTGAAATTTCACTCGCAGCATTATCCCAGCTATCCAATTTGAACAGTTGTATGGAGTCTCTTGCCTGGTAATTGGCAATGAGTTCAATTTCATAGATTATGGTTGCACCAGTTAAATATACTGTGATTACTCAGATTCTAATAGAACTCCGATAGGATCAATGTGCTGTCTCATCTACAGGTAAAGTAAGGAAAACCACTACTAACTATGCTTAAATATACTCTTCTAGGAAAGCACCAACACTAGTGAGCAAGGACTAGTTAAGAGTGACACAAAAGGGGTATGAGAGAATGTTTTTTTGCCCATTTGCTGCTTTGATGCATACCCCAAGTGTTATCTTTCCTTTTTAGTACGTTTATGATTTGCTTCCTACATTTTAAAGCAGGGGTGGGCAAAATGCGGCCTGGGTGCCAGATGTGGCCCACCAGGCCATTCTATCTGGCCCGTGGGGCCCCTAAAAAATGTAGAAAATTAATATTTATCTGCCCCTGGCTGCCTTTCATGCGGCCCTTGATGGCTTGCCAAAACTCAGTAAGTGGCCCTCTGCCCAAAATACTTGCCAACCCCTGTTTTAAAGTCTTACTTTTTGAGCAGTGAATTGGAACCTTTTTCAGCATGGTGCATATTCTATTTCAGGGTTAGGCAACTCCCAGCACTGGTGCCAGTGTCCGGCATGCAAAGGCATTTTGCTTAGCACGGGTGCCGCGGGGTAGATGGCAGGGAAGAGGCCAGGACTGCACTACCACAACAAGGATCAGGCCCCTTGTGACTCCCCCTGCCATCTGCCCCTGGCATACCAACATCTTACAAATTGACGTTGTGGGCATTTTTGGCACTGTGCCAAAAAACAGAGCTGGCCCATGTTCTACCTCTTTAAAAGAGAGTTTTGTTCTAACTGTTGACTCATCTAAATTGCGGCATAAACAGAACACATGAGATACCCTCATTGAAGGAACAGTTCTTAAATTAAGTATAATTTCTTTCTTCTATACCTGTCTTATTTTGTCAGGCATCTATAGTTTTCCAAGAAAAATATAACACGTCTGTATTTCTAAAACGTAGAAGAAGTTAAATAAATTGTTATGGCTTTTTTGTTCCTCATTTATACGTCATAAAAAATGTCTGTTTTTTTATTGCAAGTGACTGGGTTGTTGTAGTTTATGTTCTTATTTATTAAATGGTTTTATTTCCTTTTGTATAGATTGATGTATAAAAAGTGAATTGCTTTATCTTAGTGTTTTCTCCTCATGTTTCCAAGGCTGATAAATCTGTTACCTTTTAAGAGGTAACAGTTTCAATAGAAAACCTAAATCTAAGTTTTTTTGGGTTCTTTGGACCCAGGAAAAAAGGGGGTAAGAGATGAACAGTTGAGGAAAAAATAAGTAACAAAAATTGACCCTTAAATCTGAACTTTAGTGAAAAATATTTTTTATATGGTTTAGTGTTGATCATGTGGATGTCTAAAGCAATTTCATAGTTAATGTGCATGCAGTGTGTTTGCTGTTAAAGCAGTATTAAAATTCCTATTTCTTTATCGCTTATTTTCAATATTTACATACTAACTTTTCAGAGATTGTTTAGAATGCTTTTAATATCAAATATGGTTTAATTTTTGCAAAGGGAAGATCTTGACTTCGGTGTCTCTGAAATTTAGCTTTAAAACTAGCTAAACAACCAGCCTCCAGGAACTTCAGTAGACTGCTTTCAAGATGTGGACATAAATAGAAATATAACTTTTCCTCCTACACTGTCCGGAAAAAAGACGCTTGTGTCTGATTTTACCACCTTTGTTGCCCATACTCCCACCTCATTTCATGCAGGTCCTTCTCTTAGCTACTTCTTGCCTTCTCCCTAGCACAGCTCGACTCATAGGCGTCAGCTAAAATTTGCTGGTAGATGTCTTCCTTTCACCCAGACTCAGATGTCCATCTGAGTAGAATCTCGTCTGGTGATTCCATATGAGACCTTCCAACCTAGGAATAGCCTCAGTAGCAGAACTCAAAAGGAAAAAACGGCTTAAAGTTTGAAGCTGGTGAGTTAGCCTCATCTGTGCTAAAATAGTTTTGCAGCAGCATAGGAACAGTTCACTGGTAGCTTGACAGTTGACAATGAACTCAAATACTCTGCCGACTATGAAGCGCAGAACGCTTCCAAAGGGGATTACTGGATGTCACAGGCTGCTACTGGCACTTACTGGACTGAACTGAACAGCAGTGGGGAATCCTGAAGTGAAGTGGTGTGGGGGACTGTGATCTAGGCAGTGTACACTACAGTTTCAATCAGGCACTGCTGTTCAGAAGTTCTAGTTTTTGCAGCTTTGCACCAAGATATATGAACATCACCCACAGTGCATCCATGCAAGCAATTGCTTCTAAGCTTGTTTACTTTTGCAAGTAACTTCTTTTTATTCTTGAAGCAGCCTGACACTTGCTGATTTATGTACAGCACACCTGCCATCTTATTCTGTTCTAACAGCATGTGACTGTGTTACTGCACCTGTTTCTTCACTAGCAATTCAAGCTCCCAACCCAATGATTGGCCTGCTTTGCTTGTGAAGATGCTGACCATGCAGACTTCATGTTGTCCTTGACCATGACTTCTACCTACTATGAGGTTGCAATCTGTTGTTAACAGTAGTATTCTGATCCTTTATAGTGCCAAGATACTGTCAGACAGGAAAATCTGTGGGAGGAACTAGCACGAGGTGGGGAAGTTTCTGCGAATCTAGTTTTCCTTGTAATGAAAGTAAGCAGCTAGTACATTACTACAATAAGAAAAACACTTGTGTTTCTTATTTCTTGTCAAAGAATGTGTATTTCTCATTCCTTGCCGCCTTCTCCTTCCTGCTCCCTCTACCAAGATAAGGAAATAGTATTGCATAATATTATCTTTTGAAGGGTCATAAAGTAACTAAATATGTAATCATTGAAGATGCTTTAAGTTATTCCAGGTGGTCCAGAATTTTTCAGGAAAGGGCATGTCGTGCAGTTTCTTTACCTTGGTAGAATATAGGGTGAGTAGCAGCAGAGATAGATTCAGCCCATACAGGCTCACATTTGATTCTCCCCCACTCCAGCTCTGTCCATTTTTAGAGACAGAAGCTTGTTTTAGATCCATTCTGGTTTTTCTGCTGGCTCTGTCCTATCACCACAAAATAGTACGATGCTGAATCATACTGTAATATCAAATCTCATTAATGAACTCTGCTTGCTTTCTTGATCTCCTTTCCACTGAGAGAAACTCCGTACATGCTACTTTTAAAAAAAGGGTCCTGGAATATTTTACTTCCCTTTCTGATAGTATCAGACTTTTACTAGTTGGCAAATGACAGCATGTGTGCTGGATTTATAAATAAGTTGCCCCTCATGGAAACAGCTGCTGTAATTTTCATATCTCCAGCCTAAAATTTCTGTGACACTCATGACCTGCGGAAGGCTACTTGGTACCCAAAAGCTTGTTTCCTTCCCAGTTATACAGTTGCTTCAATAAAATATACCATCTTTGTGAAATCCTTGTCTCTCACATTTTTTTTCTGGGATCACAACACTGTTCAGAATGCCAGTGACACTCTTGAACCCTTGGGTATAATCCAGGTAAGCACCACATCTTGATACCTGGAACTCTACCAAGTTGCTCTGTGTAAGTGGAGTAACTGAGAAATCAGCTGGATTTTCTCTGGCCATCAGTTGACAGGAGTACACTTCCCCTTTGGCAGTTTATGCAGAATAATGGAAATGGCTTCATGAGGCTTCAACAACTTAGCCATTGCCTGGAGAAATTCATTATGCCCCTCCTGATTTTAGATCACTTCAGAACTTCGCAAATTGAATTCCTTGTTTCCTGCTTTCCACAAGCTGGAGTGTTAGCCTTTATCAAGATGCTCTTTTCCACATCAGTGGACCCATCCAGAAATTGCACATCTAGAAATTTTTGCTTCAAAAATTCTTATTTGCTTTGACTCCTACTTCTTTATACATTTTTAAAGAAGTAGGGCTTTGAAGACTGTAAATATCTCAAATCTGTTCCAAAGCCATCCTTTTTAGTTTTTAGCAGTGAAATATTCCTTGCAGACCTGACTGAAAACGACCTTAAAACAACTTCCTTATTGCTTTCTTCTCCCTTCTTTTATATTTGTGCGTGATCTTTTTTTAAGAAAACATTTTGAAATGGGATTGTCTTTCATAGTTTCACATTAGGTTTATATTCTGGAAATCAGAAACCTTTTTTTCAGACTTAAAAGTGAAGATTTTTGATAATCTTTGTTTCCTGCAGCTTTGATTTGTCAATTCTTGATTGACAGGAGTGCATTTCAATATTTTGACTGACATGCTGCAGCATTAGCAGTGAAATGGGATTTTGAGGGCCTTCTCTTAAACTTCCTGCTTAATTTCAAGGTAGTGCTGCAATCATGAGCAAGAAGAATACAGTAAGTTCCTGAGTCTGAATTCACATATGGCCCACAATTTTCATGGTCCTGCATGAAAATCTCCTCTTGCCAAAACACCTGTCATGTCATATTTAAATTCCGTATCCCTGCATTTTCCTAATAAAATAGAACCTACTGCCATTTTTCTACTGCCTTTCCACCCTTGATGCCTCACAAACTGAAGGGAAAATAGGGAGAAGCAGCAACATAAAGGCATTTCTGACATAACCCTGAAGATGCATCAGCTGATCAACTAAAAGTTAAAATCCAAGAAATGGCGGAAGGTAATTGTGGCAAGGCACTGTGTGTGCTTGCCACTTTAAGGCCCGGGAGTTGGCAGCCTCCAGGTGCCTAATGAGGGCAGCCATTTTAGGCTCAGGGCTGCCTATATAAACAAGGCAGTTTGGCTGCTGGAGGTCAGGCAGCAACACTGCCTGGCCTGAGGGCTGCCGAGTTTCAACTGGCGATAAGGGAGGAGCTGTAGGGGATGGCAGGAGGCTCCTGGTCCTGGGTATGACCTAAAACTGCACCCTGCTGGGAATGGGTGGCCTGGTGGGGCTCCCAGTGGTGCGGGAGCCCCCAGGAAATGCCAGGCCAGTTACCACCACGGGTGAAAGGCGGGTCGGGGCACCTTAACCCCTAGCCCCCACCACCAGGTGGGTAACCCCTTTTATGCAGAGGGCCTAGAGGGTAGACCCCAAGAGAGAGTAGGCAGTGTGAGAAGCCCCAGTGGAGGGGGCTGTGATGATTGAGCCCCAGTGAGAGGGCAGTGAGAAGCCCCAGTGAGGGGGTGGTGTGAGGAGCCCCAGTGAGGTGGTAGTGAGAAGGGGTCTTGATGGATCGATTCTGGAGCCTGGTGGGACCAGTAATGATGTGGACAACTGGATGCCATCTGCGAGGCATGGGCTGCGGTGTAGGGGAGGAACAGAGCCACAGATAGTGCTCCCTGGCATCGGGCAGTAAATGAGCAGTCTCCCGCTTAATTTACATCTTTATTAGTCAATTAAGATCAAGGCGTGGTGAGCAAGTAAGGCGGGCGGTTTGGTCAAGATCAGGGGGGTGGGCCACGTGGAAATCGGCCCGGGTAGGCTCCTCTGTTACAGTAATGTTAACTCGTTTAGTTTTGGTTCTTGCTTTTCTATGGAGTTACTGGGCTTGGATATTTCTTCTGTTCCTGCCTTCATGAACTGTATTTTTAATTAAGGCAAGGAGAATTGATCTTTTTCCTATCCATACTGCATTTTTGTCCTTTTTGCAGGTGCCAGCGGGGATCATGTTTATACTTACTGTTACACAGCAGAGAAGGAAGACTTTGGAGCAGAAGATGCAACGGTACTAGATACCTGGGTTTTTGACAGTGTTAAGGTGAATAAAAATTTCTTTATTTCACATTATTTATGCATGAAAGGCAGCGTTGATGGTGTTTCTACTCAGAAGCTGAAAAAAACACTTTCCTCTACCTTTGTATTGACCAAGAATTCATGTAATATGAGCCAGAATTTATGTATGTCCTTACTAACTGCCATCACTTGTCTGAAGTACTTGTCAATTGGACCCTAATAATGTTTTCAGACACCTGCTGTTCTTTTCTACAAGGCTTGCCTTGTGCTCCTTTAACAAAGTATTTTAACCTAAGTATGAATCCTGAAATAAGGCATGTTTAATAGCTGTGTGACTGTTTCTGAGAACTCTTGCCGAGATGGCAACATATCTGCAGTCACCATACTTAACATACTTAATAATCAAATTTTATTCATGAAAGCATTGTGGTGTGGGGGAGCCAGCAATTTTTGTGTATAATTTGGGAAAGTCCTACAAGATCTTCATTGCTGTTTTCTTGATGGCAAATTACGTGAGGCTTTATTCCAAGGAATGATGTGCAGGCATTTCACATTCATTTCATTTAACAGCTTCTTTCACATAAGAAGTTTGCTTCCAAATTCAGTAAGAATGTTATTCCCCCTCACCCCAAACTTCCAGTCTCTCCCTCTTTCTGGACATGTAATGTAGTTATGCATCATGAGTGTGAGTATTGCAGGGCAAACTTCATACCTTCAAGTATACTTGTATTTTGTCAGGTCATGCTATGCTCAAACACCTGTTCAAGCCTACAGACATTTGGAGCTGCACTGGTCTAAGGAAAGAGATGAATTTAAATTCAATTCAAGACATGTAACACAAGTATGTGCTAATGATAATGGTAGAGACATACCTTTGGTGATGTTACTTTACCAGAACAAATGGTTAATTATTATATGTATACTGTTGCTCTAGGAAAAAACACTTCCTCTGACATTCCTGTCAATTTAACTTGCTGACAGCATGAAAGTTAGATATGCAGTTAACTAGTGTAAAACATCCATTCCATTAATCAGCCCTTCTGTTACAAATGAATGAGTGCTTCTAGGAAGGCAAGTCAGACTGGCTGAATGTGAGCTGCTTTTGTCAGTGTAATTCAAATAAGCACCTCTGCTGCATTGGTGAGAAAACACAGCTAATGAGGATTCAAACCTGAAATGTTGCTTCGAATTCTGTCAGCATCTTATGTAGTATAATTTTGAATTTATTGGGTAGGCCAAGAATGTCTCTTACTCTCTACCTGCCTTGGGACCTAGCCATAGCATTACTCCATGGTGCATACAGCAGCTTTCAAGACACTGTAAGGCCACTTCTGCTTCTTCCACACCAGAAAGAGTATGGTGGGACAGGGATGAGAGTAACTAAAAGTATACAGCTTTGATTTTTGTTGCAGTCCAATACATTCTGAGCATGCCATTGTCTGACAAAGTAAATTATGATGTAGATATGTAGTCTGAGTACAAACACTAGTGTTGGTCTCCCTGATCTGATCTAACCTTGCTGTTGCTTTACTTTAATGGAAAGCGTGATGGTTTTAAAATAACTGGTTGACTTAATTGTATGGGTGCAACTTTGTATGGATGCTCTTGAACTGATATAAAATTGACTCGTGTTTCAGATGAGTTTGCACTTATAAAACTGTTTGCCTCCAAAAATTGCCATAACTAATGTTTAACTGGATGTCTGCCTGCACAAGGATTCACGCAGGTTTATCCAACTGTGTGAAAAAAACTGACTCAAGTTTGTGTATGGAGGTGGTCATCATGAGAGATGTTTCCTTATGCTCTCTGTCTCCTTGCACAAGCGTGCAAAACCAGCTACAGTGACCCATATGTAAAAGATATCAGTTAAGGTCACCTAGCACAAGGCATGATGATTACAAATATATTCTGCTTGTAATATTTGTAATACCTTCACTTAGTACAATACAGAACAGTTAGGTTCAGTTCAGTCTCTTTAACTAACAACTATATACACGCATAGGTGACTAGCTTAATTCACATGTTTCTTGTCTCAATTTCCCCCCTCCCCTCATCCCCATTCTGTTCCTACTATATAATGTACTTCAGCTACCTGAAGGGTGATATTGGAGAGGATGCAGATGGGCTTTTCTTTGTCTGTAGGGGACAGGACTAGGAGAAATGGCCTTAAGCCTCAGCAGGGGAAATTTAGACTTGAAATTGGGAGGAACATTCCAACTGTGAGGGTGGCCAAACAGTGGAACAGAAGATGTGGAATCTCCGTCCTTTATAAGTTTTCAAGAGTAAGTTAGAGAAACACTTGGCTGGGATGATTTAGTCAGAGATAATCTTGTCTTATGCAGGGAACTGAACTAGGTGACTGTTTGAGGTCCCTACCAACCCTGCTTTCCAATGATCCTATGAATTTTGGTTCCTCTTCCAAAGGTCATGCTATCATTGCATCTTACCTTTTCCACAGAGATCTGCATCTTCCAGGATCACAACAGTCTCTGTCTAGCAAGAAAAACAAGCTTTGGTTGGTAATACCTTTTGTTGGATAAGCTTTTGGGCACAAAATGCCCTTCCTCAGGTCTGGGAAAGAAGCAGATACAGCCTAAGCTAAATACCAAGTAGAATAATTCCTTTATTCAACTCCATTGTGTCAATGGAATGATCTCTTAAAGGAAAAGGACAGTAAACCTTAGAGCATGGAGAAGTAGTTATGGATCAAATAAGAGTAGTTAAATAGATAAACCTTCTAATTGTGTAAAAGAATATGATTATTCCTAAAGGAAGAGGAATGTTATTTCCTGGAGAATACAGAGTGGGGGAAAGTTAATTGTTATGAGCCATAATTGATTTTCCATGGGGTTCTTGGTTTATTGCAACAACATTTCTACTGATAGACTTTGCAAAAATTTTAAAACCTTAGCTGTTTCCTTTTCCTTTCTTTACAAATATAGCACAGCGTTACCTTTGGACAATGCTAGGGCTGTACATGCACAGATTTTCAAATGAACTGCAGATTACACAGTGAGATGTACATGGTAGAACAGCCTTGTGTTTAAGGCACACTTCTTGACTAGAGCCAGTGTTATAAGTTATAGGGATTCAAGCTATCAAAGAATCTGAGGTTCAAATTTCTCTTCCTCTATACACAAAACCAGTGGGGAAAAAGATGAGTTGACTTGCTGTAGTGGAGTCTGGAGGCTCCTAGAACTCCAGAATCTCAAGT
Source organism: Crocodylus siamensis (assembly GCF_052110815.1). Classification (NCBI taxonomy): domain Eukaryota; kingdom Metazoa; phylum Chordata; order Crocodylia; family Crocodylidae; genus Crocodylus; species Crocodylus siamensis. The sequence goes on from NC_143397.1 coordinate 137,176,733, forward strand.
GGATTCCTGTACTGTTAAGTCTAAGGTCAAATCTGCCTTTGACAAAAGAGTCCAACTCAATCTTCTGCAGTAATGAGGCAAATTAAATTTCATAGATTTCATAGACATTAGGGCTGGAAGGGACCTTGGGAGATAATCATTGAGTCCAGCCCCCTGCCCAAAGGGCAGGAAGTCAGCTGGGGTCATAGGATCCCAGCAAGATAAGCATCCAACTTACTCTTGAAGGTGTTCAATGTAGGTGCTTGAACCACCTTCGCTGGCAGACTGTTCCAGACCTTGGGGGCTCGGACAGTAAAGAAGTTCTTCCTTATGTCCAGCCTGAAACGGTCTTGCAGGAGTTTGTGACCGTTCGACCTCGTCATCCCTTGGGGCACTCTGGTGAACAAACGTTCCCCCAGATCCTGGTGGTCACCCTTGATAAACTTATAGGTGGCCATCAGATCACCCCTGAGCCTGCGCTCAGGCTGAAGTACAATGCTTTAAAGAATTTTTTAAGAACTTCTTTAGCACCTAATCTAAAACCCAGCAATTGGTAGACTTAAGTAAAAAAAAAAAATTGTAAAATCTTTTAGAAGTTACTATTAACCTACGAATAACTGGGTGTACTTTGTCTCCAGTTTTAAAAATATGCCAGCATTCCTGTTGCTGTTTGTGCATCCATTAATACACAGGTCAAAATGCTTTCCCTTCTTTGTGTATGTGAACACGCAGCTTTAACTATGGTTTTATCATAAAGGCCTCTTACTCAGATTAGGATTGTCTCTTGAAATTAGAATTTCCATTTTTGTTGATTTCTGGAAGATATTTTCCTATGCAGCGGCCACGTCTACGCAAGATGCTGCCTGTGCAGTAGCTCGTTACTACTGTGCAGTACCACTGCGTGACATGAAGTTTGACGCCACACTACTGCGCAGTAGTAATGAGCTACTGTGCAGTCAGCGTCACCTAAAAGCCTTTTGGCGATGCTACTGAACAGTAACTTCGGTTACTGTGTAGTCATTTCATACTTTTGTATACTGACTGCACAGTAACAATTGCATAGTCAGCATCTTGTGTAGACGTGGCCAGTAGCTTTTTTTTTTTTTTTTTTTTTTACTGGTGGTCAGATGCAATTTTTAACACTTGTCCAGATTTGAATGACTCTTCTCTTCCTTTTTCCACATTATTAAATTGACTGTATCAATTGCATGATGGCTAATGTGCAGAAAGAAATGGAAAGAAAGTTCTTGATAACTGTTGTCTTCTGTTCTGTTGGTCAGTGTAGTTCTCCATGTAGCAGTGCCCTCTCAGGGGGTTGTCTGTGTTGCTTTATATATTCCCTTGGAGACTTGACTTATAAAAATAATGACTGTAGGCCTAGTTCAGTGGCAAATCTTCAGCCATATTTATTATATACAAAGCATCACCTCACTAACACATTTGTCAAAGGATTGCACATAGGGCCTTCTCAAATACCCCTGGGGTATGCATACCCCTGGTTGACAACCCCTCCATTAAGTCAATTGACTCCCTCAGCTACCTGAATGATAATACCAGTGTTGCTGCACTGTGGAGCAGAAATCAGACAGTCAGAAGACTAGCTTCCCTGCTTAATACACACATCCCAATTCTGCAGAGGGTGTTGTATTTGAGAAAACCCAGTAATGAACTTTATCAGTCAACTCTATGTCAGGCATCTGTAAAGCCTAACCTCACAGGTACCTTCCAGTCCAAGTGCCTGGTAAGTGTGAGGTCTTCGGTAAAGTCAGCTTTGGTCAATGCTCTAGCAAAGCCTTAATATGAATTGTATATGCAGTGATCAGTGCTTATATTAATCACTACTCTTGGGAGCCTACAACTGTTAGGAAAACTGGTATTTCTTACTATGTCTGTCTCTATCAGACTTTAACTATCAGATAAAATTTACTGTATCAAAAGTTTAATTATGTGTAAGCAGATGGGACTTTTGAAATGGCATAGGAACGTATCCAGCTGGAGAGAACCACAGGGCTTTGTGTTCCTCTTATAAGATGGCATTCAAGATGGTTAAGTCTTGAAAAATATTTGTGTTTACAACTGATGCACTTTAACTGGCACGGAAACATGGGTCCCTAGAACTTCTCTGGCTCCATGCCTCGTTGTCAGGACCCATGTTGGTTTGTGCTTCATGCGGAAGCACAGGTCAGCATGGATTCTGGCACAGGGTGACACAAAGCAGCATGAGAGCTAGGTAACCCCCCAGCACCCCATGCCTCCATGTAGGGGTCCACTCTGACCCATGGTTACATATGAAGCATGAGTCAGTGTGGGGATGGGGAGTGGGAGTGGGGTAGTCCCTGACACTGTGTCAGGACCTGTGCTGACTTATGCTTCATACAGAGACATGAGTAAGTGTGGGTCCCTGCAGGGAGGTGCATAGCACTGGAGATTACGCAGCTTCTGCACTCCTGCCAGGACCCATGCTCATACGCCCCTGCATGAGGCACAGGTCAGTCTGGGTCCCAGCGTGTAGGTGCAGGGTCCTGTGAGTACTGGCACAGAGCACCCAGAATTCCCTGTGTTTTGGGACCCATGTGGTCTTTCCCTGCGTACAAAGATGTGACCCAGGTGTTTCTGTAAGCAAAGAAACCCTGGCAGGTTCCTTGGAGGCTTGAGGCACCAATCCTACCTGGGGTGTCCACAGTGGGGCCCCCTCAAGCCCTTGGAGCAGCTGCCCAGGTTGGTGGGAGAGTGGTCCAGGCTGCCCACGCTCTGTTGCTATAGACCAAATAGATGTTGGCCACAGGAATGTAGCAACATTTATTAGTGCTTTGTTGCACCACTGAAGTGGCATGATAAAAGGTAGGAATGTCTAGATGCCCAGGATTTTTGCCACTGTAACAATCGTTATGGTGGCATGCATTTATGTGATTTCAGGTGATGTCTGTTTCTATCCATAGAGAGCCACATCGGGGCAGCTCTGCACAGTGCTGCCTAGAGTTATATCGATATATTCTTAGCCATCAGTTTCTTGTATTCGTTTTCCATTTTAAATCAAGTAACAGTGGAAGGTTACAGGCAGAAGTTAAATTCATAGGCAGTGTCTACCCATCACTGAGGAGAAAGAAGGAAAAGGTTGGCTGTTGCTGCTTGCAGGGACCAAAAAGCTTAACTTAGAGTTGTACCTATCTTGCAATAGCTAAGACCCAGGAGTGATGATTTTACCAGAATGTTTGTTTTTATTAGCCTTCTCTAAGGATCAAATAAGTTTCTCCCCCTTTTCTGCCAAATTCTAATGTGGTATTAATGTATTAATAAAAGCTGCATTTTAAAAGATGTATATCTTTTTTCCCCCCATCTCCATGGTGCTAAAAATAATCTTTTGATTTTTTTTTTCCATATAGAACTTCTTCTATGCTGCCAGAAGTAATCACACCATGTTTTCTAAAGTAAATGAGGAAAAAGTAATTCTCTTCCTTCATTTGTTAGGAATAGATACAAATGGACATGCTCATCGGCCAAACTCAAGGTACTTTTTCATATGCTAAATTAATCCTTATTTGTTTTTAACATGCATACCTTTTTGCCCTAATTCACATTTTTTAAACAATATTTCTCATGGCATAGCTGAGATTTGCAGATTTTGAGGCTGTGTAAGGGTTTAGGTTGCCATGACGACTTACCTGCTGAATTTCTTGGGATTTTACCAGTTTAAAGCCTCAATGTCGAATTTTAGTAAGATGCATCTAGCTATAATAGTTTGCCCATAGGTAATTTTAGCAGACCCCTTAATTCTAATCATCAAGAAGAGTAATAAACTTAACTATAGAAAAATACTAGAATATTAGGAATACTGTCTACCTGCAACCTGTACGTTCCCAAAGGGGTAAAGTTGAGGGTCTGTTTTAATTACACAGCAAACAGGAAATTAAGGAATAACAAGGCCAAAATTGCAGCTTTTATTGTAGATGAGTGACAAATCTTTATTTTGGGCAGCTTAACAAAATGGAAATTTAAGAAACAAACTCATTACAGGTGCATTTTGAACATCATTTGAAAATTTTTTCTCCACTTTACTCCCAAGTTTAGTTGTTCTGTATTTCCTTTACTGCCACCTATTAGGGCAAACCTTAGAAACATGACACGCATGTGCTTTAGAGTTCTCCAAGACATTCAGTAGCCATCTCTATTACTTAAAATAGTGGTAGGCAACTTTTTGTCCTGAGCTTGCAACCACACCCCCTACTGTGTGGGTGCAAATCTCTTCCTTCTCCCTCCCCTTGTCCCCCACCCATTTCATCCCTTCCCAAAGCTCAAGCTGTCTGCACTTACCCTTGCTGCAGATACCCAGCCCCTCTGCAGTGAGGGTAAGCTCAAGCACAAGAGGGAAGTAGGGAGGGTTGCAGAAGAAGGTGCTATAGAGGGAATGGGTGGCTTGGCACAGCTGTGTGCATCTCAGTTTATCCCCATTTTGCCCTAGGTTGGGCCAGACTCAGCTTCTTTATAAGCTGGATCTGGCTCCTGGGCCTTAAGTTGCCAACCCATGATTTAAAGATCTGCTTCATAACCGTAAGAAAATGCTTAGTAGGAAGACAGTTACTGATTTTTTTCCCCCTTCTCTGAAAAATTAACTTGCAGCCCTGCCTTGTTCTGCTACAAAGTTGTTTGGAACCCACAATATTTATGGTTCATGAAACTCTTAAGACAAGCTCTCCATCAAGGGAACCTTTTATTCGTAGGTTAATAGTAACTTCTAAAAAATTTTACAATTTTTTTTTTTTTTTTTTTACTTAAGTCTACCAATTGCTGGGTTTTAGATTAGGTGCTAAAGAAGTTCTTAAAAAATTCTTTAAAGCATTGTACTTCACCTTTAATTTGCCTCATTACTGCAGAAGATTGAGTTAGACTCTTTTGTCAAAGGCAGATTTGACCTTAGACTTAACAGTACAGGAATCCACTTGAGATTCTGGAGTTCTAGGAGCCTCCAGATTCCACTACAGCAAGTCAACTCATCTTTTTCCCCACTGGTTTTGTGTATAGAGGAAGAGAAATTTGAACCTCAGATTCTTTGATAGCTTGAATCCCTAGCATTGGCCCTAGTCAAGAAGTGTGCCTTAAACACAAGGCTGTTCTACCATGTACATCTCACTGTGTAATCTGCAGTTCATTTGAAAATCTGTGCATGTACAGCCCTAGCATTGTCCAAAGGTAACGCTGTGCTATATTTGTAAAGAAAGGAAAAGGAAACAGCTAAGGTTTTAAAATTTTTGCAAAGTCTATCAGTAGAAATGTTGTTGCAATAAACCAAGAACCCCATGGAAAATCAATTATGGCTCATAACAATTAACTTTCCCCCACTCTGTATTCTCCAGGAAATAACATTCCTCTTCCTTTAGGAATAATCATATTCTTTTACACAATTAGAAGGTTTATCTATTTAACTACTCTTATTTGATCCATAACTACTTCTCCATGCTCTAAGGTTTACTGTCCTTTTCCTTTAAGAGATCATTCCATTGACACAATGGAGTTGAGTAAAGGAATTATTCTACTTGGTATTTAGCTTAGGCTGTATCTGCTTCTTTCCCAGACCTGAGGAAGGGCATTTTGTGCCCAAAAGCTTATCCAACAAAAGGTATTACCAACCAAAGCTTGTTTTTCTTGCTAGACAGAGACTGTTGTGATCCTGGAAGATGCAGATCTCTGTGGAAAAGGTAAGATGCAATGATAGCATGACCTTTGGAAGAGGAACCAAAATTCATAGGATCATTGGAAAGCAGGGTTGCTAGTGACCTCAAAGTTTTGTGCATAGAGGAAGAGAAATCTGAACCTCAGATTCTTTGATAGCTTGAATCCCTAGCATTGGCCCTTGTCAAGAAGTCTGCGTTAAACACAAGGCTGTTCTAGCATGTGCATCTCACTGTGTAATCTGCAATTCAAAGGTCACCTGAACTCAAGTGGTATAATTTTTCTCTATTGTTCACAGGGAATATAAAGATAATATCAGAAAAGTAGATGACGGCATAAAAGAAATTGTATCTCTTCTTGAGGATTTTTATGGAAATGATGGGAAAACTGCCTTTATTGTAACTTCTGATCATGGAATGACAGACTGGGGTGAGAGTTGTTAAATCTGTGCAGTCTGCTTTGGTTATTGGCTAACATCTGATTTTATGACTAGGTTGTAAATACTATTCTCACTAAGGCTCTGCAGCCACCAGTCCGTGCTACTTGCTTGGTGTTATCTTCATGCAGTGCATGAATCACAATGCCTTTGTATACTCTACCATAGCTAGGAAAGAAGTTAAGGGGCTGCTGAGGACCTAATTAGCCTTAGCACCTGAAGTAGGCATTGGGTATCCAGGGAGAAGCAGAAGTCCAGCTCAGCAGTGTCTGGGAGAGGCAGAGAACAGACTATTCTTGCTCCCTTTGTGAATAAGCTAGTTAGATGGAGGTGGGGGATATGTAAATAGATACCTACCTTTTTCAAGGAGCTTAAAAATGATTCAAAGTAGCTAATTAAAGACAGGTCAGGGGCCTATCTTAACCCCTACAAATGCTAGGACACAAGTCAAGTCTTTAATTATCAGTGACTAGTTTTTCATAAGGGTTAAATTAAACCTTTACATAGTTTTCATGTGAAAAACTGGTAACGTCTTATCCTTTGATCAGTTCAAATTTCCTACTTGATAGAGTAGTTGCTTGCCAGAATATTTTAACACACTGCCAATTATGCAAAATCCAAGTATGCAAAGGTATAAGATCATGTTACATATTAAAAAGCTTAGCTATATAGTCTTTTACAGTTTGATAAAACTCTACTTTCTTCCCTACGGAAATTAATTTCCATATAATTATCATATCAAGGCAAAAAAGTAGTATATTTTAACACTGCTTTGACAGTAGTTGTGTTCTAGCATAAGAGACATGGGCTTCACAGAGTTTGGTCTTTGAAATTGATGAGTAGAGGTACAACAGTGGTGACCTAGATTTCAAAGGGAAAGAGTGGTGGCCTTTTCACTAAACAATCTTAACATATTCCAGAAATATCTGTATTGCAGTTATCGGAAGAGGGATTCTAGTAAAATATGGAGCTAGAGTCGGGCTGTCTGAAGTATGAAAAGTTTCCATAAACCTGGCTTTTGGAATCACTGCCTTGCTTATAAAGTTAATTCTGCTTCTGGTTTGACACAATCTATAGGATCTCATGGGGCTGGCCATCCCTCAGAGACTTTAACACCGTTGATTGCATGGGGAGCTGGATTGAATTATCCCCAGAGCGTCACATCTCAAGCCTTTGAGGATAATTTTTTGAAAGGTATGTAAATCACCAGTTACCTTTAAAACCCACATCTTTCAAAGAGCACATATAAAGCAAAACATAATAAAAGGATAGTATGTAAGCCTCACATTTTTCCAGGCTCACATATAGTAGAAAACCTTGTAAGTTTAACAAGCGTAAAACTAGACTTACGTGCTTTGCATTCACCAGCACAAAAAAGAAATAATTGGTTGTGTGTGTAGCTTTAGTGGGAAACTTTGCTATTGATTTCATTGTAGTGAGCCCAGTTCTCCACAGGAATGAGGTTTTCATGTCCTAGGTAAAACATGTTTTTTAGGATCTTTTGCAAAAGTTAAAAAAATTCTGGAAAGAATCCTGAGTATCCTTCCCAGGTTTTAGACTCTTCCTGCCTCAGAAAATGGGCATGGCAAGTCTGCTGGGAGGACATGCAGCTGAAGTCTGTCTAATGGCTGGTAGCTTTTAGGGTACACTGTGACCCACCATAATGAAACCGCCAGAAGTTACTTGGTCACACGTGCACTCTGGGCATGAACAGATATTACATTTGTCATGCTGCAGACATCTTGCAGCATTATAAAATATGAGGGGACAGATATGCACACCCCCTGGAGTGCTGCAGAAATGGTGGAAGCGCCCATATCATGTGTGGTCATTGCATTGTAGTGACATGGCAGGGGGCATGTCTTTTGCTCCCTCAGCATCTCTCAGTGCTCTGCTCTTTCTCCCCCTGCTCCCTCTCACTGTGGTTTGGTGTGGGGGAGGGAGAGAGAGAGAGCAGGTAGATAGTGATTGAGTGTAGCTCTGGGGAGCGCAGCTTGCTTGCTCCCCCAGGGACTGGGCTGTGAGCAAGCCTGGGACCAGACTAGGCCTATCCTGGTTGGGCTGTAGTTGTAAGACAGTGTAGGACTGGGGCTGTGAGCAAGCTCATTCACATCTCTGTCCTGGCTGGGCTGTAGCATTACTTACAGTGCCTTAAGAAGGCTGGGCTGTAGGAGGTACCACAATTTGTAATACAGACAGTCTTGTTGTTTTCAGTTCCAGGATTTTTGTTTGTTTTAGGTCTCCAACTCCTCCTTTCAGCTTTTACCCCCATCAAGGATGGATTCTACCCCAGGCAGCAGTTGCAACAGAGTTAACTTGTTCAGTTTGGTGTAAAGTAATTGGTATGCTTCTCATATGGTTTCAGTGGTATGCTGCTTGTTCTGAGATGACAGAATTTTCCTTATCAGTTACTTCACCTGTGTTTTGCCTCCCCGATGGCTGATCCATGCTACCATTTCAGGCAGAATCCTGATGACATACCTACATCTGCTGTGCAATGTAATAGCTTTATCCATCAGGCCATCTTCACAGCTGTATCATGGTTTGTCTTTCTGAAGAAGGCGAAGCCTAGATTCCAGAAGCTACTTTCAGAGTAACTTCCAAGGGATGAAGTTACACTTAGAGCCTCCTAAATTTGTGGAATGTTAGGTGTTAAAGTTAGAATTTGCTGTGAACAGTTGTACATCAAGGGTTAATACCGTTTCTTGCCTGCACAACTCTGACTTGCTACTAGAGGACGGGTGAGCAGGGGCATGGCTATGAGCCAGGACACTTGGACCCTGTCCCTGCTTTGGGTGGGAGTGGGGGCTGGGAGCAGTGTATCCTGGGATGCTGGAGGACTGCACATTGCTCATTTTCTCTCTGTGGAATAGACTGAAGTTATCCTAACGTGAGCTAGATAGCATCGCCCAGAGTTAACTCTCACCTGAACTGATGAAGTGACATAACTTTGAGACTCTCAGAGGGCACTTAACACAAGTTCACAAGCTTTAATGTGCAGACACTTGTGTTTTAAGTGCCCTTCAGATGGTCTAAGTGTAATGTGTAACTTTACAGGCAAAGGCAACCCACCAATTTTAAGTCTTATCCTGTGCATACAAACAAAATTGTTGTCTATGCACAGAGCTGATACTCCTTCTTTGCTTTGTGCATTCAGAGGTTAATATGAACAATTCCCTTTTGGATTGGGTGATTTTTAAACTTCCTTTCCTCTTCTGCTATTGGTATTAGTTATTGTTTTCCTTCCTTGTCTTGCTGTTCAGCAGATCTTGATAAGAACCTTGGATAAAAGGGTAAGGGTGTTTGTCTTGCCCAGCAGCAAGAAAACAGCTAGTTTCATAGTGCTCAGGGTCAGAAGAGACCTAAACAGATCATGAGGGCCAACCCCCTGCCCGGGCAGGATTGGGTGCCATGGTCATATCACCCCAGCCAAATATCTGTCCAGCCTCCTCTTGAAGACCCCCAAGGTAGGAGGGAGCACCACCTCACTTGGGAGCCCATTCCAGAGCCTGGCAGCCCTAACTGTAAAGTAATGTCTCCTGATGTCCAGCCTGAACCTTCTCTCTAACAATTTGTGGCTGCTACTATTCCTAGTAACCCTGGGTGGTGCCCGGGGAAACAGCCTCCCCCAAGTCTCACTGGCCCCTCCTGGTGAGTTTGTAAACAGCCACAAGATCTCCCCTCATCCTTCTCTTGTGGAGGCTGAATAGGTTCAGGCCCTTTAGCCTCTCTTCGTAGGGCCTGCCCTGCTTCCCCTTGACCATGCAAGTGGCCCTCCTCTAAACCCTCTCAGTGCTAGCCACATCCCTCTTGAAGTGCGGCACCCAAAACTGGACACAGTACTCTAACTGTGGCCTGACCAATGCCGCATAGAGGGGGAAGAATCACCTCCCTGGACCTGCTTGTGATGCATATGTAGGTTCATGACAAGGTGCAGTTAGCCTTACTGACCTCTTTCTGGCATTGGCAGCTCATGTTTGTCCTAGAGTCATTTGACTCCAAGATCCCTTTCTGCCACCGTGTTGACAAGAAGGGTGTTTCCCAACCTATAGGTGTGTTGCTGGTTCCTTCTCCCTAAATGCAGCAACTTGCACTTGTCTGCATTGAATTCCATCCTATTCTCATTTGCTTACCTCTGTAATTTTTCTAGATCTAGTTGGATTCTGTCCCTCCCTAACAGCATTAGACACTTACAGAAAACATATGCATTTTAGCCATAGACTAGTGGTAAGATGAGGAAAGTGTCTGTTTTTCTGGAAAATAGTGGAGGTACCTCCATCTTCACAACCACACTCTATTCTATAGCTTAGTTTGGCTTCTTACGGTACCTTCTCTGGGGGTCCTGAAGCAATGCTTTGTAAGTCTCTAAAAGAGCAGCCTCCAGTAACTGCACAGATGTGGCCAACCTAGTAATTTATATTCTCTGTAATGGTTTTCTTAAGGGGGAAACACTTGTAGGAAGAAACAGTTATTCTGTCCCATTACAGAAATATGGATGAATATTGAATGAAATTCAGTTTATTTTGGCACAAGCTCAGTTATAAATTAATGAGCGGGTTTGAGACAGAATCCTGTCTTTGATCTCTGTGTGGTATGTGCTGATGTCAAATGGAAGACATCTGCAGAGATGGAAAAATTACCTGGGGGATTGGTATTTGAATCTTATGTATAGAGAAAGAACTCTGCAACTGGGGGGTGATGGGAGGAAGACAAACCAATTATGAAAAAGCAATTCGGTGCTGTAGTGTAGGTAAACTGCTGTTTGCATTTAAAACACTAGCAGCTAAGATCTACTCTGGGTGAGTTCCAACATGTGGTACATAAAATGTTGGTGGCTGTCAACGATTGGTTTTAACCTTTATTTCCCCTAACTTTTCCTCTACTTCTAATAATGGGTAGGCTTGTGGAAAAAAATGGAAAAGCTGCTTGTTGCCATAGGAGTGATGTTGTGAACAGGGAGCAAACTCAAATTAGGAAAGAGATTTCCTTGAAGGGAGAGAAAATTATCAGCCAGATGACTCAGGAACTCTCTTTCAAGTACATCTCTTTCTAAAAAGGTGATGAGTGTTTGTTTTGGGATAGGTAAAAGAGAGCTTTTTTGAAAGTCAGCAGCTTAATTGGCTGATAGTGAATAAATTTGATTTTGTACAGATGTGTTTTAAGTTGTCTTGAACTGTTAAATGAGTTGTCTTGAGCTGGTAGCTCCTAGGGTACATTGTGACCCACTGTAACAAAGCTACCAGAAGTTACTTGGGCACATGCATACTCTGGCCATAATAAGAAATGACATTTGTCATGGTGCAAACAACCTTGTAGCATTACTAAATATGAGGGGACAGATACGCACATCTCTTGTAGTGCTACAGAAATATGGAAGCACCCATATTATGTGCGGCCATTGCATTGTAGTGACATAGTGGGGGACATGTCTTGTGTTCCCTCAGCATCTCATAGTGCTCTGCTCTTTCCTCCCACCCTCCCTTTCACTGTGGGCTTTTATTTCAAGCCTGACATATATAGTAGTGATTAGATTTATCTTGCAGTGAGTATGTGCTGTGTTTCTTTAGAGAATATTGAGAGAACCCTTTCAAAGCAGACAAAGAAAGATGGACACTGTTTAAATCTGCTTGAATCATTCATTTGGCTCTGCAGGTGATTCATCTGTTATGTTGCTTAAGGTTGTAGGATTAAAAGACTTCAATCACAGATACAGCTAGTAACTTCATTGTGGATGAAGGAAACACTTCTGCCTTTTCAGTTTGGTCTGTGACCTTCCTTGGGTCTCCTTTTATACTTTATTGAGTGCAGACAAACTCACTAAGTATCAAAGGAGTTATTACTTCAAAGTCTCTTTATCAGCTAATTTTATGTGTTCCATTTCTTTTAGAATGGAAACTGGAGAACAGGAAGAGAGTGGATGTCAACCAGGTGAGAAATGATTCCACCTCAAAACTTAAATTTCCTTTTAGAATGTAATCTCACCGAGTTTATAAAAGAATTTGAGGGAGTGGGTGATCACATTAAAGTAACTTTTCTAGAATTGTCCCTTAAATTCTATTGGCGGAAGGATTTGAACCATTGCATACAAACTGTGTGCATCTTGGGAAAAATTGGTTCTGTAAGCAAAATTCAGTTGATACGAAGACTTCATGTAACTTTTTTCTTTTTATTTATGTATACTGGGACAATCCTTAATGACCTTGTCACATACTGCTGTGGAAAGATCATGGTGTAATACACAGTGCCTCTACTGACAGCAGTGGTGAGCTTTCAAATAATTAGCAGTGTACATAAATACCATAATACTTGTAGCTTGTTAGACATCACTTAAATTTCCTGTCCTGTTCACCTTAACATCTGCAGGGGAGAATCCTTTTATGAACACTATAAGAATTTGCATAGCAAATGGTAGTTTCAGACTCCTTCCTACAGATTTTAAGGGACGCATTTATAGCCCTCCCCTGCCACTTAACAGCTGACATGGTCTCTTGGAACTGACTCCTTTCCCTCCTTCCTTGCCTGCCTCCTGGACACTGGGTTACTGAAAAAAGACAGGAGGTGGTTGCTGCAGGTCATGAGCATCTGAAGAATACTTTTTGGTACAAAACTGAGTTAGCCATTTGTGCAGAGTGATCTTCCAAAGCTGTCAGATAACTGTATTTACTCAAATGTGACCCATATTTTTTTCCCAAAAATCAGTTGCTGTCTTAAAAGAGGGATGTGGGGAGTAGACAGACCAATCCTACTAAAGCTGAACTGCCTACCCCCTTTTCAAGCTGGGTGGGAGTCAGCAGTGCCTGCTGAGTCTAAGCAGTTTGGCTCTAGCAGGATCTGACGCTGCTGGCTGTGCCAAGTTGCCCGCCCCCTCTTTTCTTCTCAAGCAGAGCTGGGTGGACAGCCAGACGTACTGGTCAGGTCAGCTGATGGCCCTGTCCTGCTGGGACCAAACTGCTCATTCCCTCTACTCAAGGCCAGATGGGCCCTCAGCTCTCTCCAAAGGTGCTGCTAGATAGATCAGGCCCTCAGCTGAGTTAGCAGACACTGCTGTCTGCCCACCTAGCTCAGCTAGCGAAGACAAGAGGGGCTGAGCAGTTTGGAGTCTTCAGTCTCACTATGTTCTGTGCTGGGAATTACTTGGAAGGATTCCATAAATGTGGCTGTGAGTCTTTCTACCTTTTAGAGATAATGGCTCAGATTCTCTATTGATACTAGAGTGAAATCAGAATAATTCTGTTGATATCAATGGGGTTATTTCAGATTTACAGAAATGTGTAACTAAGAAAATTACAGAGAGAGTGTGCTGTTTTACATTTTTTCAAACAGTTGTTATAAATATCTAAAACATTTTAAACAAAGTTGAAAGTGCAAAAGTGTGTGTGCCTCCCCCTGCAAAGGGCTCAAGCATGAAAGATTCATCAGAACAAAATGCCCATATTGGCGGAGATTAAAACACCCTCCCTGCCAACATCCTTCATGGGGTTATAGATTTAGGACCATCTGCCCGGCTTCCACCTTGCAGGGGCCCCTTTGGCCCAATGTGGTACTGACTGGCAGTCCACATTTTGTCGCAAAGTGAAGTGTCCAAGTTCAAATCAGAGAGAGACTTTTTAAAAAACTTTTTAAAAAGGATATTATACAAGTAATAAAATCAAATAGTGAAAGTGCAAAGGTATGTTCCTCTCCCGGGGGCCAAGCATGAAACAACATCAAAAACCCCATCATGGCACAAGGGATTGAAACTGCTTCCCCCATGCCCTTCATGAGGTTACACATGTAGAATCAGCTATCTGTCTTCCATCTTAGTGGCTCAATGTGACACAAACTGGTCCACATTTTGTTGCAATTTGAAATGTCAAATACAGTCGTGACATACCTGGACCAAGAATCAGAGGAGTCAGAAGGCATCATCGTAGCTGGCCCCTGTGAGCCAGTTTCTGTGGCTTTTCAGTTGCTATCTTGGCTGGCCCAACAGAAAATTGGCCAGACAAGTCATGTTCCATTTGGCTACTTGGTATGTCAGCTGTGTGAAAAGCGTTTCCTCCACCTTGCAGAAATAGTAGTATGTCAGTGCCACTGGGTGTAAGTAGTGGATGAAAGTCCCTATGGCCAGAGCCCAGGCAGCAACCAACCCTGGAGGTCACCTGTTCTCTTAGCGATGGGTAACTTGTACAGGGTGTGCCAGGCCAGATGGACTTGCTTTGGTGTTGCTGCCACTAGGCAGCGAGAGAGAGAGAGAAATTATGGAATTATTAACCATTGTTTGTACCTTTTCTCATGATGAATAGTATCTTGTTTCATTAGAAGCCCTGCTGCACTTAAAGGAATCACTCGTCAAGTAAATGGCTAATTAAATGTGACAAATCTCAAAAAGAACCTGGCCTTAAATAAGTAAAAGTTAGTCAGTGGATGGATGACACTGAAATTGGTTTAATGCACTGGATGGTTGCTGTATTGCTTAGAATAATGAAAACAGCAGATAAGCTTCTCTCTTCAACATTGATGAAGGAGATATTTAATTTACATGAACAAGTATAGAGGCGTTAATTTGCATTTAAAAAGTGAATTTATTTTTAAGATATATTAAACTGACATTGGTTTAATAAAGAATTAAAATTCCTTCTGGTATCTCGACACTGATTCCATTCAAAAATCAGTAAAGTTATTTTATTTTAATTGACAAATATTTCTTTGAAGTGCTTTTCACTGCTCTGAAATTCTGACAGATTCTAGCACTTGCATTTTAAAATAGAGATTCATGAAAATTAAAATAAATGTATCTACTCTCTAGATTTCTTGAAGCGTTCTAAAATGAGAACATTTCTGTTTCCACAGGCTGATATAGCCCCGTTGATGGCTTCTCTTATTGGTGTTCCTTTTCCTTTGAATTCTGTGGTAAGCAGTTTTACTCTAAAAGGCTGTGGGGAGGGAGAATGGTTTTATTATACAATGTAGTGTGGTATTTTAAATTATAACAATTGGTCCCTTCAGTTGTTGGTGGGCTGAGGCCAGGAAAGGTTTTGCTGGTTTTCCTTCAAGAATGGTTGACAGCTCAAGTAGGTTTGAACATTTTATAGGCCATTGTAAGTCTATGCTAGGCTGAGGCTGGAAGTATGCAAAGTCAAGAATTATAGCTTGCTTCCTGCTAGCCTGCCTCAGTGCAACAGGATGGAATAGCTCTTGACCTGGGACCTGTTTCTTAATATGGAAACAGGTGTAGCTGGAGAACTAGGTACAGATTGTGCAGATTTACAAGAAAATGAATGTGTGTGTATGTGTGTGTGGCGGGGGGAAACGAGTACATTAAATGAAAACCTATAGCATTTAAAAATGGACCTTTTATAGTAAAAAAAAACAAAACAAAACAAGTTATGCTCCAGTAGTTGGAAGTAAGATTTTTTTTTTGTGCGTCTCAAGAGAATTCAGTTAACATTATTCAGAGATCACCATTTCATTATTTTTCATATGGAGAAATTGTGCACAAGGATGGTAAGATACCTTTGATGTCACACTAGTACGGAAAGCATGGGTCAGACCTTCTGGACACAGTTTTGCTTCGTGGAAGTTGATGAAAGCTGTTTGGCTCAAGTGGTAACAGGATTGTGCCTGTGATCCTATTTCACCAAATCATTTCATTTTTAAAAAAGATAAAGGATGGTATTTTGGCTAAAATGGCCTTTAGCTTCTCAGTTAATAATTTATGGTACTTGGATTGCATAGTAGAGAATATTACCAGTTTTTCAGCGAGGGTTGGGAAAAATCCTGTGCTCTATTTATTACCCTAATTAGTCATGATGCAAAGAAATTGTGAAAGGAAAAGTATTTGTAGCTTTAACAGTAGATCGTTGTTCAGTCAGTATAACTAACTTCACTGTCTTCTTGATCTTGCTTGTGATTATGTGAGCAGACATGAATCTAGTTAATTTTTAATAATTTATATTTGCAGGGAATTCTGCCTCTGGAATACTTGAACAACAGTGTTCATTTTAAAGCTGAGAGCATGTTTACAAATGCTGTTCAGATTCTTGAGCAGTTTACGGTAAGTAAACAATATTAAGGTGGACAGGTTCTTCATCCTACATGGCTTTTGAAACTAAAAATATTCATGCCATTCTACTTAAACTATTTTATAGTACAGTGTATACATTTCAGGTTACGTTTTTATGATGGCAGCTTGTAGTACCGAGCAGAGGGAAATAGCACTTGTGTGTTGTCAGCTATTTGTTCAGTCTCGTACACACAAGTAGATTTATGTGCGATTGAAAATATGCTACTTTAAATTGATGAAAACCTCCTTTTTTTAAAGAATAGATTCCTTTCTGACCTAAATGTGAATGTTGAACTGTAGGGATTAGTTTTACATTGTATTGGACATGGGGATTTAATTTCTCTGGCTCCGGCTATTGCAAGTGCATGTTGCTCACACTGGAGTCAATTAATAATGTTTGCTTGTGAGGGTTGAATTTGGCTCTAAATATGTGACGCATAAAAATATAAATAAGTTTTTGGTTTTTTTTACTGAAACCAAGTGCCTATTCAGTTCCAAATTCAGCTGAGCAAAGCTTAATAACCATGTCTACAAAAATACATGGGCCATAAAATGACAACTGGGCTAGTATCCTGCTTCCCAGACCCATGGGCTTGGGAGTCCAGATATTTCCCATATCCTGTAAGGCATCCTACTTGCAAGTCCCAAACCCTGAGGTCTGGCAGTTCAGATGCCCCTTGTTATGCTTGATCTTAGCCCAAACACCAAGAAGCTGGGAACTGGATCCAGGTCTCTTGATGGCCAGATGAATGACTTGACTGTTTTTTTTCATTTAATATTGATGGTTTTCCTCAGCTTTTTTTCAGTTAGATTTATCTTCTTTTAATAGGCTTTTGTGTAAGTTGTATGTTTTGTTCTGTTTTGCGTTAATTAAGAGCCAGAGCAATTATTTTAATGTATTTGACTTATATTTTTATCGTACTCCAGTTTTTCCTGGCTTGTTTACTTCCAAAGTTCTTTGTAGGGGGAGAGAGAGTTATATATGTGAGCAAGCTCTCTTGGTTTCTCTTGAAGAAGTAAATGTTGTTCAACAGTGCATAGATATTAAGTGTATCTTTGTATTTTCTATGATGGACAAATCTGGCCACTACTTCTGTTACCTAGGGAAAAAGTTGTTTTGGATGGATGAGGGGAGATGTGCAGCAGATTCTTAAGCTGCTGGATCTCAGGAGCAATGTACTAATCGCTTCTTGGCCTCTTGAAGGCTCGGATCGAAAACATTTAAACTTCCTTGCTGCTCTGTATGAACCATTAAGCATCAGGTCAAACTGGTGAAGAGCTTGGGCCAAAGGACTATCAGGCAAAGTGACTGACTACATCAGTGCCTCCCACTTTTGTTTGTGTCCAAGTTAATAGATCCAAGATCACCATTTCCAACATCTTTACAATTGTGTGTTAGTTCTTGTCTGTTGGAATTACCACTGGTACATTTATTTATCATCCTGTGTACTGTGGAAATACTGTTGTGAGAACATCTTGGGAAGTAGGAGTAGAGAGCTTTTATTTTGTCTGTCTCTGAGCTGCATGATCTTGTAGGGACAGGTATGTCAGCTGTGTGAAGAGCCACACACAACTTGAACTATGTGTTCTCAAGAATACCCAATTTTATTACCAGTGGATTTGAAATTTCATCTCCTTAAACAAACAACACCCCAGCAGTCTGTTCAAACATTTGGTATTTCAGGTTATACACTTAATTTTATTTCTAGTTACAGCTTTTGTTATGTTTTCATATTGTTTACAGGTTAAAATGGCTCAGAAAAGGGAATCCACATTATCATTTCTATTTACACCATTTAAGTAAGTGTATTTTAAAACTTACTCTTTTGAAATGAGTGATTTTTTTTTTTTCACTGTGTTCATTATTTTGAAAGTAAGGTAGAGTGCCACCTTAGAAAGCAGCTGGTTCAGAGAGGAGGTATGAGCTTTTGTAGGCAACAAACTATATCATCAGATGCACTTCTCTAAGGTCCTACCCTGCTATACCTTCTGCATGATTTCAGACTAACGTCATGATTTGGTGAAATAGGATCACAGACAATAACCTGCTCAAATACTTTCCATGTGTGTATTAGAATGGTTCTCCCAGTCTTATTTGTGGATAAGAGTGCATTCTTTTGTGTGTGTGTGTGTGTGTTGGAATTTTGTCTTTAGAATGGATACCTTGGTGGAATTTAATCATGTGATTTTCAACCATACTTGGAAACAAAAACAAAAGAGCAACTCTTTAAATGTATTTTCAAGCCAAACACAAACTTTTAAGATATTTTCTACATTTGAAAGTTCTAAGTTTTAACTAATGGCTTGAGACATTTCTAGGATATAGGATCCCAACAAAAGTGTTACTTGAGATTTGCTATGTTTAACAGACAAAATGCATTCATAGTTGCCTTAGACGAAATATAGAGCTGGCTTTAGGGCTGAGCCACCGTGGTAATTGGCTGAGGCAACTGTCTATGGGGGGGTTAGGGAGGGGATCTAGGAGATGAAGTTAGTACAAGATATGCAGTATGGTTGGTGGGTGGAAGAAGAGACTTGCATCTTAGGCTCAGAGCTAACATCCCTACAAATCTAATGCTTCTGATTATAGAATATTTAGGGCAGAGTTGCATGTTGTACTTAGACCGTATTAAATCTGTGGAATGTTAAGTAGTATTGAAGTTACAGTGTTCCATAAACAGTCGCACATTAAGGTTTAATATTTTTTCTTGCCTGCATAGCTCTAATTTGCCACTAGAGGGCTGATGAACAGGGGCACTGATGAACAGGGGCATGGCTATGAGCCAGGACTCCAGGGCTATATCCCTGCTCTGGGTGCCATGGAGTGGTGTCGGGAGCTATGCATCCTGAGATTCTGGAGGATAGGCCTGTGGGAAGAATAGGGAAGTATTCGATTCGGATTCAACCGATTCAGAGGACTGATTTGATTCAGTGATTCGAATCGCTGTCCCCATTTGATTCGGCTAAGTCGGCTTTGAAAGACTCAGCGCTGATTCAGAGAGATTCAGTGATTCGGATCGGCCAGGGAGAGGGAGGCACAGCCGGGCAGCTGCAGGTTCTCCCGTGGTTCCTCCAGCTGTGCCTGCCTCTCCCTGGGTGAGGGGAGCTGCAGGAAAAGTCCTGATGGCTGCCCTGCCCAGCCCCAGCCTCCTGGCACTTTAAAAAAGAAGGGGAAAAAAAAAAAGCTCCACACTTACTGGCTGCAGCAGCAGCGATCAGGGCCTCTGGGTGCTCCCCCCCCCCCCCCATGCAGCGTGGGGCAGCAGGGATCGCCACCCACATGGCACCCATGTGGTAGCTGCCTCATGGCACAGGTGCAGTGCATCTCGGCAAGGTGCTGTGCATTGGCTGGGGTTGCTGGGCCTGAGTGCTGTCGGGCTTCAGGTGACTGCTGCAGTCGATGAGTGTGAGCTTTTTTTTTTTTTAAAGTGCCGGGAGGCTGGGGCTGGGCAGGGCAGCCATGGGGACTTCCCCTGCAGCTCCCCCTGCCAGAAGAGAGGCAGGCACAGCTAAAGCAGCTGCGGGAGAACCTGCAGCCGCCCAGCTGTGCGTGCCTCTCCCCAGCTGATCTGAATCTGAATCTTTCCTGAAATGATTTGGATGTTTCGAATTGATTCAGAGCTTTTAATGGGTCTCCAGATTCAGAGATTTGGCCCCTGAATCAGGCTGAGTGTCCTGCAAATCAAATTGGTGACCGAAGCTTCACACAGCTCTACTGGAAGACTGCGTGCCTGAAGGTACCCTTATGTGAGCTGGGTAGCATGGCCAAGAGTTAACTCTCATCTGAAGTTATATAACTTTGAGATGCTCAAAGGGTGCTTAGAATGAATTAGTTTTAACATGTGGACACTTGCATTTTAAGTGCCCTTACTATGTTTCAATTGTAACATGTAACTTACCCTTAGTTACTAGAGCATTGCTATTTTATAAAGAGCCATTTTTAGATGTACATAATTTTTTTCTGTGTATTGTGATGTTCTTGCTTTCATTTGGAAGCAGATTTCTGCCCTCTCGCTGGATATTTAATAAGATGTGTTTTACATGTTTTCACTGGTTTCCTGCAAAGAATAAGATTGATTTTTTTGGTAAATATGTGTTTAGCTTCTGCGGGAAAGGAGGAAGACATTGTAGAAATTCATTCAGCATGATTAGTCCTTGGGTCATCAGTGAATAGCTGCTTATCTTGTGAAGATAATAATTGAATTGGGGATATTTGTAGGGCTTTTAAAAATACTTTGTGTACAAAGTTTGATTAAAGCTGTTCCCTCATCAGGATATCCATATATTTTCAGAAAATATTTTGTTCTCCATGAATGTAGTTTTGGGTTGTCTGCGGATTTTTAGTTGAATTTACTCAAATATGTTTTTGGAAAAAAAACAAAACTGGGGGGAAGAAGGTAAGATGAAATTCACAAGTTCCACGCGGAGGAAGAAGTTGAAACAATATTACCTGTATTTGTGTCAGTAATATCTGTTTCCTGTTCACCACCAATTCAGTCATTGTGCCATTCACCCATGATGTGGAAGACCCATGTTCAATCTTTTCTCCATGAAAGAATTTGAACCCACTTAACCCATATCCCAAGAGAGTGCCTCATACCATGCTGTTGGCTGTTCTGGGATGGATTGTCCTGAATTTCTCCTGCTTTGTTGCTGTCCCACTTCTCTATAAAATACTTGAATGTTTGTTGAGCCAGAGTGTGTTACTTGCTAGCCCTTTGGTTAGGATGCTCAGTGGGGAGGTGGAAATCTTGTGTTTCAGTCCCCTTTTGTATAACAGTCACTGACACAGGAACAATTTCAACATTTCTCAGCATACTCCATAGCACAATAGTTAGAGTAGTGTCCTGAGAAGTAGATGGTGTAGGGAGTTATCCTTCAGGAATTGCAGGGAATTACCCTTAGCACAATTGGCACCACCATTGCTGAACGTGGCCCTTAGTTTCTTTTGTTTTTATTACAAATGCCTCAAAACATTGCATTGCATTTTGGGTGGAACAGAACCTTTTGTTAGCCCCAAAATAACTCATCTCTCTCTCTCTCCCTCTCTCTCTCTCTCTCTCTCTCTCTCTCTCGTTTTGGTGATGGAAAAGAAATGGCTTTTGAGTCAGGGGAGCAGGTTTGGCTGGTGAACTGAAAACTGAGTTGTTCATCCAGCTCAGCTCTCCATATTCACTTCTTCTCATGTTCTCATCATAAACTAGATGGTTTTCCAGAGTTGTGCACAAGCAGTGGCTCTTTCTGTTGCTGCAGCGAGGTCCTCCTTCGTACAGGTCTCACCAAGAAATCTGCAAACAAGCACATGCTCCATGGTCTGCAATTCTCACCACACTCACTTATATTAGTGTCATTAGATTAGCCCCATTTAATTGTGTTTGTTTTTGATCATCTGTTTTGCGTGCACAGGTGATTTGGGCATAGCCATGGTGGCCAATCTGGATCCACTCCCCTTGGAAGGTCCTTCTGGGGTTCCAGGTCCATTTTTTGAGCACCTGATTATACACAATCTTTCCTTCTATAACCTTAATCGTGCCCTGTCAGCCATTGTGTTCAGTGTCGCAACACTACTCACAAAACTGTTTCACATTTTAAGCCATTTAGTTACTTCTTTGTGACCATTGAGTGGATGCTTGGGATCTCCTATCTGTTGTGATCTTCCTTTTTGGCTTGCTAGCTTTCTTCTTATATCAGGTGGTACGATGCCAGTCAGTAAGTATAGGCTATTCTTTGGTGTTGGCTTTAGACATCTTGTTGTTTGATGACGGCTGTCATTTAGAACTAGGTCTTTTTTCTTGGCATGAACTGATCACTCCCATACTGGAGATGCATACTTCCCAGTGGAATAACACAGGTTAATAGCACTGGTTCCTAATGTAGCTGGATTTGCTTCCCACTTTGAGGTGACCAACTTTCAAGTACGTTGTTGAGGGCTCTGACTTTCCCTTTCATCTTCTCTACATGTGCTTGAAGGGTAAGTGTTCTGTCCAATGTCCCCAGAGTACACAGGGTTTGGGTGATTAGTCAGTGGCATTCCATCCCTAATGATGTTTATTTTCCACTTGACTTCTCTGTGGCATAGGTGAAAAGCTGTGACCTGCACCTTGGTTGGATTGGCACAAAGCTAGTTCTTATTGTAGTAATCTGAGAAATTGCTCAGTGCACATGTCAATCTGTTCTCAGTGGTATCAAACTCCTTCTGTAGTGACGTGATGCATAGATCATCAACATATGAAACTCCTTGTATTACTCTGTATGGGTTGGTCATTAGTATATGTTAAAAAGGATCAGTGTTAGCACAGTGAGAGGCCATTTTGTTGTCTTCTCCAGCAGCTCTGTTTCTTGCACAGCTCTGTGTAAAAATGCCTGTTCTCCAAAAGAGATCAAAGAGCTTCAGTAGGTGGTAGTCATGCAACACACTGTAAACTTTGGTTGGTAAGCAAGTTTTGGTGGTTGACTGTGTAATATGCTGCTGATAGGTGTACGAACACAGCACCTGTTATCATCCCTTTCCCATCCTGCTGGGTGATGTTTAGTATTTGGCCAGTGCAGGACTTGCCTGGTCTAAATCTGGCTTATTCTGGTATTAGATGTTGTTTGACATGAGGTGAAAGGTCATTGAGAATAAGGTGTTCATAAAGCTTATAAAGATGGCACAGAAATTACACTGGCCTAAACTTCTTTGAGCCAGTGGCATCTTTCCTGGCTTTAATAGATGTATTAAACGAGTCTCTTCCCATAATTTAGATATTCTAAGGCCTGATGGGCAGTTGTTAGAAGGCATAATACCCATAGCTTGGTTGCGGAACCAAAGGTTTTGATCTGCTTCATGCATATGTTGTCGAGTCCAGCTGTTTTGCCGTTCTTCAGGGGACTTATTCCAGCATCAAGTCCATCCGTTGCATATGGCATACTGAAGTGATTTTTCCTTCAGATCAGTTTGCTGTCTAGTCTGTATTTTAGGCTGTTTGTTTAAAACTTTACCATTGAGCAGAAGTTGATGAGCCACCTAGCTGGCTGTCATGTTATGTTGCTGTACTTTCTTTGGGTCGTTACTCAGCTTGCGAATGGTTAACCTTGCTTTTCTGCTAGCGTAGGGTGCATCTATTCCTTCGATCAGTTATTTCCATCACCTTTCTGCTTGGAGCTTGTTAGGGCTGCTGCAGTAGTGCTGCTGCAATAGTGTCTTCTGAGAAAGGATCTCTGTGAAACATTTGCTGGTATTTTTTGTATTTGGCTGTTAGTATGGAAGTAAGCCCTGGTATATACTCTGTTCTGCACCCTTGAGGCATATACCTCTTAGAGGTTTTGCACAGTGCATTCATGAAGAGGTCATAGTTATCCAAGACTGGCTTAATGTGTTCACTTTTTTGTCCAGGTCTTCAGAAAAGCCTCTCCAGTCTGCTTTCTAAATATTGAAGAATCTACATGTTGGTACTATATTTGGAGTTATGGCTGTTGTGACACTGATAGTGATTGCATTATAGTATCATAGTGCTTAGGGTCAGAAGAGACCTAAACAGATCATCAGGTCCAACCCCCTGCCCTGGGCAGGAACAGGTGCCAGGGTCATATCACCCCAGCCAAATATCTGTCCAGCCTCCTCTTGAAGACCCCCAAGGTAGGAGGGAGCACCACCTCACTTGGGAGCCCATTCCAGAGCCTGGCAGCCCTAACTGTAAAGTAATGTCTCCTGATGTCCAGCCTGAACCTTCTCTCTAACTATTTGAGGCCATTATGCCTAGTAACCCTGGGTGGTGCCCAGGGGAATAAAGCCTCTCCCAATTCTCGTTGTTCCCCCCTAGTGAGTTTGTAAACAGCCACAAGATCTCCCCTCATCCTTCTCTTGTGGAGGCTGAATAGGTTCAGGCCCTTTAGCCTCTCTTCGTAGGGCCTGCCCTGCTGCCCCTTGACCATGCGAGTGGCTCTCCTCTGGACCCTCTCAATCCCTCTTGCAGTGTGGTACCCAGAACTGAACATAATACTCCAACTGTGGCCTGACCAATGCCGCATAGAGGGGAAGGGTCACCTCCCTGGACCTGCTTGTGATGCATGTGTAGATGCACGACAAGGTGCGGTTAGCCTTACTGACAGTTTCCTCATATTGGCCGCTCATGTTCATCCTGGAGTCAACAATGACTCCAAGATCCCTTTCTGCCACCGTGTTGACAAGACGAGTGTTCCCCAGCCTATAGGTGTGTTGCTGGTTCCTTCTCCCTAGATGCAGCACCCTGCACTTGTCTGCATTGAATTCCATCCTATTCTCATCTGCCTACCTCTGTAATTTGTCTAGATCCAGCTAGATTATGTCCCTCCCTTTCAGCGTGCACACCTTGCCCCACAACTTGGTATCGTCGGCGAATTTGGACAGTGTGCATTCCACACTCACATCCAGATTGCTGTTAAGGATGTTGAACAGTACAGGCCCCGTGACTAAGCCCTGGGGGACTCCACAGCTCACATCCCTCCAAGTTGTAAATGACCCATCCACCATCACCACTCTCTGGGTGTGACCATCTAGCCAATTTGCCACCCATCTGACTGTGTAGGCATCAATGCATTGATCTGTGTTGTGTGTGGGAAATGGGTTCTGAGTCCAACGCAACTTTTTTTTTGCATGTAATTTCCGTATTGCTGTCAACAAAGGTAAGGTCTGGATTATGTCTTTACCGCCATCAGGAGCCAGTCAAAGACCTGGGTAGCTTTGAGTCATGGATCAGGCTTAAGTGGTATGTCTTGACCCACAACTCAGTCGAGTTGCCATTCTCATTGTTTTTGCTGTAACTCCGTGTAATACTATAGCTATTAAAGCCACCTATGATCGCACATGTTTTTATGTGGTTTAGGTTTCCTGGGCTCACAAAGGCAAAATGTTTCCCTGGAGGCTTCTAAACAGATGTTATTAAGATGTTATCCCTATGAATGGTAAAGATTTGAAAGTTATTTTGCCCAGTTATCAATGTTTTGTTGATGATGAAGTCTGATTTTATGAAGATAACTTGCCGTATTTCTTGTGCTGCCTTTCAATGGCTGATCTCATCCCAGGTATCAGTGGCCTAATGTTGTTTGGCCCTCTCCGTATCTTCTGGAGACAGAGCATGTGGCGGGCCAGTAGGGGGTGCTCCTGCGTTGAGCCGCCCACCTCCCTGCGCCCAACCACCTGCCAGGCTCCGAATGCCTCCCTAGGGGAGCCTCATGTCTGGCCCGACCCCTTCCTGGAGCACTTACGCTAGCCTGGGGGTAACATCGCCGCCACCACCCCAAGAATGGACTCGCTTCTGGCCCTGTGTCCTTGGGGAAGCACAGGCCTAATGTCCTACGGGTATTCGACCCAGTACAGGCACTTGGGGCACTTCCCCAAGTCTGGGGGCAAAAAGTACAGTCTCCCTTAGTCTGCAGACCTAAGGGGTCTCTTAGGCATAATTTAGACCCACCCCTCGATAAGTCTCCCACACCAGTCACAAAGGAAGACTTTATTGGTTACAGGGGTAGGGTGAAAATAGGGTACAAGATTGAGCAATAGCCTAGAAATCCTAAAGAGCAAACAGTCTGGCTGAGGTAGCCTTTTGATCACGCATCTGAGTTACTGTCATCTAGATAGATATCTATCAGATCTCGAGTAGCTTACTCACACACTTCATCCAGAGGCTGGTGAGATCCCTTCTAGCGTCTGGCTGTTCCTGGTTCATGAGTTTGGGGGAGAGGGCCCTTACAGATGTTTATGATCCTCTGAGTCCCCCCCCCCCCATGGCTCCGGCCTCCCCTCATGGCCGAAGAGATCGCCTCCTTGCCTGTCCTAACTTATATAGCCCCTGTGACCTCATTCAACTGGTCCAGTGGAGGCCAGCCCCGGTTGGCTGTCAGCCAACCAGTTTGAAATACCTCACCTGTTACCGGGCAGATCCCAGCCCACCAGGTAGATGCCCCTCACCCAGGTACCAGTCACATAGGCAGAGGAAGCAGGTTTTCCCCCCTCCCTCAGGAATGCAGCCAGCTCAAGTTACCTAAAGAGACAGGGTAAGGGTGTGGTCTCCTCTGCTGAGCCCACCCTACTCAAATGGTCACAGCACAGAGATTTTATCACATTGTCACAGGGCAGAGATTTTGGGGAGAAACCAAGGTGGCTTTCTGCCACAGAGCACATGATCATTGTAGCTGGTATAAATCCTGGAAAGAATGTCCTGTTTGAATCCTGCGAGTCCCTCTGTGTTTACACAGATGACTGTCAGTGCCGTCCCTGAAAAAGGCCTGTGGTTGCGACACAGCAGGTAAACCTGTTGTGATGCAGAGGTTTGCATTATATATGTTCTGGGATTGTTGATGACAAGGTTTTAGCAGTATTCGCAGAGTTGTTGAAATCTGACAAGGGCTGTGTCGTGAATGCTCCTGCTATGGCCGTTATGGAAGTTCACTGACAATTCATGGATACATCTACCTGAATTGAATGAAAATTTGCAGTGGTTTAGATGCTCTCTCATTGAAACAAAGCAGACTTTGCGAGTATCTACAATGGGTAGGATTTTGTGGAATAAAATTTTTTTCCTTTTCTTATGTCTGTAGGAGAAGACTTACTTTTATTGGTGTGACTGTATTAAACTTTGAATTGTACACATCATGTCTGAAAAACTTGGGCTAGAAGGGTAATTGTGGTACATGGTAATTTTGCTCCACTTCTTTAGAACTTACAGAACTTACACTTGTAGCACCCGATGTCTGGAGTCATGATTGCTCTTTTGAGCCAGCCATGGTTGATGTAATTTAGTGTGAGCTGTGAGTTCTAGCACGTATACCAACTTACCTGCTAACCCAAACTCACGCAGATTGTTTCTGCTTCTAACCAGAAAAGTCTGCATGGGACTAGTTCATTGAACATAAAACCTCCTTGTTTTCTAAGACTTCTGTTATTAAACTAGCCATCAATGCGAGCTCACCAAGCATCAACCACAAAATCAGCAGGTTAGGCTGCTCAAGGGAACCCACTCCTACCCCAGCTCAGGAACAGAGATTTTTCAGGAGTGCAAGGAAGCCTAAAGCCTCCAATGGCGCACTTACTTGCCTGTATACAAATGCCAGGAGCTTGGGGAATAAACAGGAGGAACTGGTCCTTCTTCTAAACAGAAATGACTACAATCTCATAGGGATAATGGAGACCCGGTGGGATTCCTCCTGTGCCTGGACCATGGGTATAGATGGCTATACCCTGTACAGGAGGGATTGTGTTGGAAAAAAAGGGAGGGGGTTTAGCAGTACACTTCCCTACATGTGGAGATTGGCACCCAAGGAGAACAACTGGAAACTCTCTGGGTTAGAATACGAGGGAAACATGGTGAAGGGGATACAATGGTAAGAGTCTACTACAGACCTCCAAATCAAGAAAAAGAGCTGGACCATGAATTTGCTAGTGAACTGGCTGAGGCTGCATGTTCTCAGTGCATGGGATACTTCAAGTACCCAGACATCTGATGGGAAGAGCAGGTGGCCAAATCCGATTGGTCACAAAGCTTCTTTGCACATGTGGATGAGCTCTACCTGGGCCAAAGTTTATGGGCCAACAAGAGGTACGGTGCTGCTGGGCCTGGTACTGGTCAAAGCAGATGATCTAGTCACGACCTA
Organism: Crocodylus siamensis; assembly: GCF_052110815.1. Classification (NCBI taxonomy): domain Eukaryota; kingdom Metazoa; phylum Chordata; order Crocodylia; family Crocodylidae; genus Crocodylus; species Crocodylus siamensis. Next base: position 137,204,470 of record NC_143397.1, read on the forward strand.
AGAATTGAAGGGATGCTGAATGATAGTTACCACGAGTTGATCACTTTCACTATCCATTGCAAAGTTGGCAAGTCAGTCAGCAGTGCAGAAGTCCTCGATTTTAGGAAAACTGACTTTCATAAGCTCAAGGGGGCTTGTTGTCGAAGCCATGATTTGACAGGGAGGGGAGTTAAAGATGAGTGGTCACTCCTTAAGGAAGTAATCCTAAAAGCACAAGGGAAGTCCATTCTAGGCCATAGGAAAGGTAGTGAAAGGGTTCAGCAACCCCTTTGGCTCAACAGGGAACTCATGGATCTTCTACGTCTAAAAAGAGAAACTTATAAGGATGGAAGACAGGAAACGCCACCAAGGAGGGGTGTTCTGCGCTGGCCCACATCTGTAGGGAATGAACTAGCAAATCCAAGGCTGTAACTCAGGGGTGGGCAATTATTTTGGGCGGAGGGCTGCTTACCAAGTTTTGGCAAGCCATCGAGGACCACATGACAGGCAGCCAGGGGCAGATAAATATTAATTTTCTAAATTTTTTAGAGGCTCCTCAGGCCAGATAGAATGGCTTGGTGGGCCACGTCTTACCCACCCCTGCTGTAACTGAACTCCATCTGGCTATACAAATCAAGGACAATAAAAAGTCCTTCTTGAGATGCATGGGAAGTCAGAAAAAAACAACCAAGGGCATCATTGGACCCCTGCTAAATGAAATGGGGCAGTTGACAACCGACACCCAGAAAAAAGCCAACCTGCTTAATGATTACTTTGCATCGGACTTTCACCGGCCCAAAGGGACCACCCTGCCTGACAGGATGTGGGATGGCCGGGGTGAGAGTGAATATATTGGTACCATTGGCATAAATTTTGTGAGGGAACGCCCTGAGAGGCTGAACCCCCACAAATCAACTGGTCCGGATAGATCACACCTGAGAGTGCTAAAGGAACTGTCAGATATCATAGAGTGGCCACTGGCAAAGATATTTGAGAACTCACAGTACTTGGGTGAAGTGCATGAAGATTGGAAGGGGGCCAATGTGGTGCCTATCTTCAAAAAAGGGAGGAAGGAAGATCTAGCAAGCTACAGGGCAGTCAGTTTGACCTCAATCCCTAGAAAGGTCTTGGAAAAAATTATCAAAGGGACCATTATCAACAGGCTAACAGAAGGCAGCGTTCTGAGGGATAGCCAGTATGGGCTTGTTGTAGGCAGATCTTGCCTGACCAATTTCATTTCCTTCTATGACCATGTGATGCATCACCTGAACAAAGGGGAAGAGGTTGATATAATATATTTGGACTTTAAAAAAGCCTTTGACCTGGTGTCCTATGATGTCCTCATGGAAAAACTAGGGAACTGCAGCCTTGATTACCCTACAGTCTGATGGCTGGGTAACTGACTCTGAGGTCTGACCCAGAGAGTGGTAATTGATGGGACTGAATCAACATGGCACACAGTGACCAGTGGTGTCTCCCAAAGCTCCATTCTTGGACCTGTACCATTTAATATCGATAAACAGTTTGAACTCTGGTGTTAGAAGCGGACTGGCAAAGTTCGCTGACGACACCAAACTATGGGGAAGAGTGCCCACATTGGAGGATAGGCTGGTAGGCTTGCAAGGTGGGTGGATGAAAACCTGATGGCATTCAATACAGAGAAATGCAAGGTGCTCCACCTCTAGGGAGGGTGGTGGGAACCTGCATCACACTTACAGGCTCAGCAGTGCTACACTCGCTAGCATCATGGCGGAAAGAGACTTGGGGGTCATGACTGACGACAAAATGAACCAATCTGATACTACAGTCAGCAAAGTGACTAAAACTCTGACTTGCATGTACTGGTGCATCTCAAGCAAGACCTAGAAAGTCATCCTCCCACTGTACTCAGCCTTGGTGAGGCCACAGCTAGAGTGCTGCATCCAGTTTGGGGTTTGACAGAGACCAGAGGAATGCTGCTTGAGAGAGTCCAGAGGAGAGCCATGAGCATAATCAGAGGGCAAAAGAGCAGGCCTTATGAAGAGAGGCTGAGAACCATGGGACTCTTTTGCCTGTAGAAACGCAGGCTCAGGAGTGACTTAGTGGCAGCCTATAAGTATATAAGGGGTGTACATCAGGTTCTGGGGGAACACTTGTTCACCAGAGCACCCCAAGGGAAGACAAGGACCAATGATAACGAACTCCTGCAAGGAAAAACTTCTTCACTGTGCGAGCCACCAAGGCCTAGAATAGACTCCCCCTGAGATGTGGTACAAGAACCTATTCTGGACACTTTCAAGAAACATTTGGATGCCTATCTTGCCGGGATCCTTTGACCATAGCTGACTTCCTGCCCTTTGGGCAAGGGGCTGGACCCAGTGATCCTACGAAGTGCCTTCCAACCCTAATGTCTATGAAATCTATGAAATCGAGTTAGGCCCATGGTTATGATCAAGCTGTATTTAGTTTTGCCTTTTGGCTTTTAGAATGTTTCAAGAATGCTTTGTCTTCCTTTTTCCTTTTTCAGGAAATGAAATTGACTTAAGTTGGGTCTGTAAATCCTAAGAGCTTTATGAAACCCAAGTCTTTTTACTTTGGAGTAGTCTAAACATGCCAAATCAGTTCTCTCTTTCCCTAAACAGAGATGATTTGTTCTGGTATTTTATACAATGGGCCTCTTCAAACAAGAAGATTCTGAATATTTGGGTTATTTGACCCCAATAAACTCTCCCTCAGAAGCATATTAAAATGGTTTTAATAAAAACTCTGACTTAGAATGACAGTTTTATTACCAAAGGAATCCATACGAAACAAAAATTCCATATGGCAAGGACGGTCATTTTTCTTTTTATCTTTGTCTGGACTTGTAATTAGAATATTTCTTTTGTTTTCCAGTGTTTACTTTTTCCATAGAGACTTCTGTATTATAATTTGTATATAGAGACTTCTCTATTATATATTTTTTCAAATTAATGCCAAGTTGAGCTAAAGGAAGATCTGAACGTTATTCACTACACCATAAGCAAGCTTTTTTTTCTGTTTATGTTCAAGCTTAGTGGCAATTTAAATGAAAATCTTTGGAATAAGTTAGAAAATATGCATATAAAATATTCCTCAAACTTGGTATGATCAAATAGTAATTTTATACAGTCTGCACAAGCAATAATGTTGAACAGAACAAATTATTGTTTTTCTCATATTATCTTGAATAGCCTCTGATTCGGTTGATTCTCTAATGGTACTAATGATAGTTGACTTCCTACAGCTAATATATTAAAAATGAAAAATAATTTAAAGCTAGAGTGTTTGCATGCTGCATGTGGTAATTATGATTTACATCCTTTTAATCTACTAAAGTAAGATGTTCTTGTCTTGCTGGTGTACTAAGGATGAATGCATTTGTTGTCAATATGCATTTAACCCTGGGCCTGAGTGAAGGGATATATAAAGTTCACTAAAGGGTCACCATCCAGGCCTTTGCTTTTAGGAGTTTGCCACCTAAATGCTGTCTGCTATTGGGTAGTTTGACCCCTGGTATTTGATTCTGTTAGTGGTTCATCATTCTGACCCTGATCAACTAGAGGTAGCCATAGCAACGGTAGAGACAGTTTGTCCCTTCCGACAGAAGGGTAATCCCCAGTACATGTAGGGTTAGAAGTCATTTGTTATATTGTATATAACAGTATGTATTTCAGTATACCTGGTGTTTCTTGACCCTTTGACTTACTAAAAATATATAGTGTTTGGAGAAGTAAGAAGAGGGTTAATAAAAAGTTTATATACAGATTGTTAACAGACTCAGAATCTTCTTGTCCACTATTCCAGTTAAGCAGACTTCTATATTGCATATCCTCTAGGCACAGCTGTACTGTTCATTAAGATGAGAATAACTTCCTCCCTTATCACAATGCAGTTATGTCTGAGTTAGTCTATGTAACTCCTTTGTACAATTTTTTGATGTCAAAATCTCTAATTAGCCATAAAGAGATAGGGCACACCTAGATGAATATTATACTCTGAGTATAACCAATATGACTTCTGTGAAGCATACAATATTTACTTGCATGCCACATGTACCTTTGCTCCAAAAATCAACCTGTGAAAATTGGAGTACCTGGCTTAAGCGGGGAAGCTGATTTTTCTGTCCAGAATAGAAGCATGGAATACTGGGAAATGGTTGCTGCTTATTTTCCTTCTATTCCCTTCAGCAGTTGGGTAGAGTCCAACAGGGAGGATCCAGGGAGAGTGCAATGGTACAATTAAAACCATCAGCCTGGCAGCAGCAGTAGAGTTTCTGTTCCGGCAGCTGTGAGGGAGACAGTTAACTTCAAGACTTATTATACTGTACCTCATTCTTGCTAATTGCACTTTGTTCCACAGTTGCTAATGACTCTGTCTCATTTTTAATAGTCTTGATGTTCCACTAATCAAGTTATCCTTTCTTTGGCAAAGTTGCTGTCTGTTATTTACTTCTAGTCTCTCCTTTCCTATTTCATAGCCCTGCAGCCTGTTTTAGCTCTTTTTAAAATCCTAGTTCCACCTATAGTGTCTACGCTTCAGCAACTGCTACATACAGGTTCATTTTTTGGCTGAGCAGCCAAGAGCTGCTGACAGTTCAGCTGTGAAAGGGTTAAAACTGTAGCTCTTGCTGAAGCCAGAAAGAGTGGGTGAGATTAAGCTCTGTCACTGCTCTGTGGAGCCATAGCTTTGAAAAAAATCTTCTTTTCTTTATTCTACCTTTACAACAGCAGCATGCGTGTCTTATTTGGGGGTGTGGTATACAAGGAAAAAGGGCCACTGATATTTATGACATAACTTGAGAGCCTTCGGCAGTTATTGTAGAAACCCAAATGTTAATGGCTTGTCTTTTAGAATATTAGTATACTTTTAACAATTTAATTGATATTTTAAAATAGTATGTCAGAGGCTTTTATAAGCCTTTTAAAAATTGATCTTAAAAGACATAATTAAATATTGATATTATGTTAGGTTGACATTACAAAAAATATGAAGCTGAATTCCCTTTGTCTATCTAAGTCTGATTTTTTTAGACATTCTGGGACAAAACTGAATAAGAAAACTTCTGGTTAAGATGACCTTTATTTCCAGTGGAGCTGATCTAAAATTTTTTATTGAAGTTGCTTTTTGACAGATGAGATTTCAACAAAATGAGAATTTTCACAAAGTGATTTATATATATAGATTTAACTCAGTTTTTAGCTCAAAACTGATTTTTATAACCCTTCTTGTCTGAAAAACTTGGTCTGGAAGAAAAATCTATTTTCTAAGCACCTCTGATGTCTGGACAAGTGCATAATTTTTCAGATTCAGTGCTTGAATAATTAGTTTTTCACTCATGCTGTATTAAACAACATTGATAAGGCTTTTAGTGCATTGGAAGCATTAAGACTTCTAAGACATTTGAGTGACAAGGGGTTGACAGAGGGTTCAGGGTTAATGAAATTTATCCTTATTTACAGCCTCTTTTGTCAGTAGAAGTGGAGAGTACATTGAATGATAGGAAAAAGCTTTAGTTTCACAAGGAATCTATTGTTGATGAAAAGGGTGGCTTACATAGTATGCATAGGTTGGCAGAAAACCAATTGAACCTTCAGTGTAGATGTGAAATTGTTAAAAAGTATGCAGCTCTCACTGCCCGTTTGCTGTTACAAGTCTAATTTTAAAGTAAGCAAGAAATGCTTTGACTTGCTTTTAGTGAATGAGAATAGATGAGGTCCCTCACTTGTGTGAATGGTACGGTGTGGGCATATGAGCAAGTTACCCAGAGAGAAGTTAAAGTGCAAACTTATAGTACATCATCCGGTAAATATGTGCATGCTGACTGTCACTGGTAAGTAGCTGACGCACTGTAAATTCACAATCTAGCATACCTTGCAATGATTTTTTTGTATGCATTTTCCTTCTGTTTAGAGTCAGGAATTCTCCAGTAGCATGAGAATATTATCTAGCCCTCAAGAAAGCCACCTGAAGAGTTTTATCTTTTGAGTAAAGTTCTTCTTTATCCTCTCCATTCTAATTGAAAAGGCTTCAAAAACTCTTTATCCTGTTAAAAAAAACCTGCCTCTAAACCCCCTCCTCATTTCCATCATGCTTTATACCTCAGAATTGTGATATGTTAACCTTTATACATAGGTGAGGAAAGAAAGAGCTATATATCTAAAATTAGAGAATAACAGATGAAAATGATAAACAAATATCCAAATCTGGTAAAGGGTAAAAACGGATGTCCAGAGAAGTGAATTATCTCTTTAGCAGTTGGACCACTTGACATACCCTGAGGCAACTACAGAGCTGGTACAGTTGCCAGATGCATGTGCCAAGGAGGCAGATGGTAAAGTTGCAAAAATATTCCCAAAGGTTGGCATTTCTGGGTTGTGAAAATAATCCTAAAGGGAATAGTGGGAGGACTGATGTAATAAAATGAGAAGATGGAATATGAATGCCTCACTGAAATCCTCTTAAACAATTAATGTAATACTGTTATTTTCCTGATAAATGCCATACATTTTTTAAGAATATAAATGTATACAAAAGTATGAGTATTTTTTCATAGGCCTGTTTTGACCGACAGTATTTTCCAGGAACTCATGATTTTAGCTCTAGTGTTCTGATTAGGGTGGGGAAGGGCCAGTAATTTAGGAGGAAGTAAACACAAAGAACAGGAGTTTAATATATGAATTTTAACTATTATTTGCCTTTTCCATAATGTTTCTTGTTGAAAAAATGAAGTAAAATTTCTTCAGTAAACAGGTTTTCGGAGGATGTAACTTGGATGTTTTGTGAGCGGGAAGTAGTTTTGTGGGTAATACCTTTTATTGGACCAAATGCATGGTTGAGTTAGACCTAGATACACTTTTTTAAATGTAGTGTGTTTTTCTTTAGATCTGAAAAGAATGCTTTGCTTTTGAAAGCTTGTCGTAGTTTATCCCAACCATGCAGCTGGTTTAATAAAAGATGACACCTACAAAAATCCTTACCCCTTCCCTATTTCCTGGACAAACATGGCTGCATCGCTCTTAATGTTATCTTAGATGTTTTGTCCTATATGTTGGCAAGCATATATCTTTTCACTTGCACTTGATTTGATAATCTTAAAATAGCTTAATTTATTGCTATCTTAAATTTGGATCTACCAAAGATATATATTTTTAAAAATGTAGATCTGAAATCTAGTGACCTTTTAGTGTAATTTTGGGAGGACTAAATATACACCTGATATTATAACCTATGAAAACTTTGTTCACATCTTACCAGGCATCAGACTGCAAGTAAAGTTTTTGGAATCTACCAACTACACGACAGAAGTGGGGTATGCAGCATCTCCATTAATCTTTCATGTTTTCCCACATGCCCATCTTCCCCGTTTTCTCCCCAGCCATTGATTGGCAGAGGGGCACCACCACTCCTTCCTGATTGGCAGGGAAGCGAAAACCATAGTTTTAAACATGGCATGGTCTTTGCCTCCCCAATGGTCAGCGACAAACGTGGGGGCCAGCATGTCCCCTCAGCAAAGCAATGGCAGGAGGCATGGCAACAGTGCCATGTTGAAAACTGCAGTTTTCACCTCCCTGCTGATCAGGAGTGAGCTGCAAGCATAGCTCCTCCACCAGTCAGCAGTCGAGGGGCCCTCAGGAGAACTTGAAAGATTAAAGGAGATGCTGTGCACCCCACTTCTGCCATGTATTTGGTAGGTCCCTAATTTTATATATTTGCTTTTCAATATTAGCTTTTAAATAAGTCCTTTAACTGTTTGTACAGGTTCAAACCTAGAAAATAAGGGCAGTCTGTCTATATAATTAATTGCCATGGTGACAGAAAAGAAAATGGGTTTTTATAATGTAAAACCTCAAAGAAATACCAGATATCTAGACTTAACTCTCCCAGTATATGCTATTCTTTTGTCTGACAGCTAAAGGTTTAACACTATTTTATCTCCCTTTTTTTGTCATGTACTTTTAAAATCTGGTATAGTAAGTCTAAGAATCAGTGTGAAGAGAAGGGGTGTGACTTTTGTCTCAAATAAACAATGGAGAAAATGTCCTGTGAAGTACTGATTCTCTTTTAAGGGGGTCAGAGTACCTGGAAAGATGATTGTGTGATTTTTATTAAATCAGGGAGTGCCAGTATATTGCCACTTCCCATAATATGTTACATCAAGGCTAGGTACAGACATTCAAAAAGCCCAAAGCGAAATAGGTCTAAATTACGTGGGTTTCTCTAAATGGAATAGGTTTGTTTGGTAATGAACAGAACACACATTCACCCTTTGGTGGCAAAGCACACAGGCTGCCTGTACTGGCTGAGGCCTGCAGGTAAGGGGTGTTCCCACAAGCTCACCAGGCTGTTGGAAACTTCCAAGCACACTCAAATAGCCAGACCACCCCAAATTGGATGCCAGATGTGGGTGACCATGCCTCCACTCCCCTGCCACATCAATGCAGACCCTCTCAGGAACGCAGGAGCATTCACACCAGACTCCTCATGGGCCAGCTCTATTAGCTGTGCTTTTGTCCTGTGCCCCCTAGAGACCTGCTCTTGGGTACCTGATTGTTCCATTGTCCTGGGGCCTCTCTGCTCCTCCTTCTGTGGGGTCTCTGCTGACGGTTCCTCTAGTCCCTCCACTGGTGCCATAGGAGTGCAGGGTCTCGATGGCCCTGTCTTTGGTGAGGAAGTGGGACAGCACCCTTTGTAAAGGTATAGCCTGCCTCCGGGCCCTGGACTTTTTGTTGGCATCATGCATGCACCTTTACTGACAGTTTATCTACTTGATCTGGCATTGCTCCCAGTTCCTGTTGTGGCACCGTGCCTGTATCTGCTGGGCAATGCACTTGAAGACATCCCTGTTGCAGTGCCCTTTCTGGAGCTGGTGCTAAGACTTCTCCTCATACCAGATGGTGACAAGATCCCTCATCTCCCCATAGTCGTCCCAGTCATGTGACTGGGGTTGGCTAATAGAGGAGGTTGGGAAGGGGTCATCCATGGCAGTGCTGGTGGGGTTTCCGTGTCTGTGGGTGGGTGAGGGTCTTGCTTTGAGGGGGTGGCTGGAATGAAAGGAAGGTTGAATGGATGGAAGGTGGACCCAGTGCATGGCTGTCCCTCTTGCTGCAGCTGTGTGTGGCCCCTGCTCCAGCATGACTGGGTCCGAGCTGGTTAGGCCACCCCCACAACCTCAAACTTTCCAGTGGCTTCTAGCAGACACCTGATTCTGGCAGTGCCATACACCTCAGCCTAGAAATGTCCAGTGTCCTCTGCCTGCAACATGGAGGCAACTGGGTATGCTTCACTGGTTTCTGAAGTTTCCAGGGGCATCCACCTGCTTGTCCCAGCTTGGATGCTCGGTGCTTACCTTCCGGCCTTAGTACTCTGGGACCCTGTAGCTGTGGACCAGAAAAGCCTTGTAGCATACCGGGTACCCATGGTGCAGCTACCTTGCCGGCAGTGGCCAAGTTGCCGAGGCCACAGGGTTGCCTTTGTCCAGGCACAATCCTGATGGTCTTCCCCCTGCCACACCAACCCATCAGAGGTGAGCCACCCACACCAGCTCCTTCTCAGGTTGTGTTGTGGGAGCGGGGGGGCAGTCCATGCTGGGGTCTGGGTGGCAGAGTGCCTGGCATTGGTGTCTGAGATGTGGTATGCCAGAGCCAGGTCTTGGTCCATGGGGCAGTGCCCAATCACAGGGTTCCTCTCTGCTCAGGGTCAGGTGTGTGTGTGTGTGTGTGTGTGTACGTCATGGGGTGCTTTGTGATGAGATATGGGGGCCTGGCCTGGGGACACAGATGCCTCTGTTTCAACCTCCCCCCCTTGCACCATTATCCCATAATCCTGCTTGGCTGCCTCTGACAACTGGCCAGAGGCAGGAAGTGGTGCTATGGAGACTCTGACTTGGCTCTGTGGGAGCCCAGAGGTGGGACTGACTGGCTGCTTGGATGGAGCAGCCAAGTAGAGGTCAGATTCCAGCATGCCTCCCTGTAAGGGCAGTTCAATGGGAACCCTCAAAGGAGCCTGGGATGCCACCAGACAGAGATCTAACTTGATTTGATAGGGGAACTGGTAGAGAAGTTCAGTGCACCAAACTAGCATAATTTGCATGCATTTGAGTGACTATCAATCCAGGACTATCTAAGATCAGGTTCTGCCATTTTTAGTCCAGTCAGTATGCTGCAGACTTCTGTACAGTTATGAGCTTGGTTTGATTTCCAGTCATTTACTCTGGATTATGTTGAATGTCTATACCTAACCCTAGTACGCAAGACTTCTGGAATACTGGAAAGGGACTGTTATAGTGGGATGTGTTGCTAATGGAGGGGCTGTTCTTACATACTCATTTTACAGTAACAATTCATAGTCCAACCCCAGTTATCTGGAGGGTTTTGAGTGTCCAATGGGATCTTGACTTGAGGTTTAATTTCTAGGCGAATCCTAAGGTATGTCCTCTCAGTTATATTCCGCAATGTGGGGTAGCTGCTTTTCTTCCTCAGTGCCAGCCGACTACCTTGGGGATCTGGGACAGAAGTTCTATAAACTGATTTAACTAAAATCAGTTAAGTCTGATACTACATCCATCCAGGTTTATCTTCAACCAGTTTTGGCCACTTTAAAATTGGTTTATATGCATGGAACTTCTGTTGTGTTACAGATTTGAACTGGTTTCCCATCACTTACAGCGGTTTATATTTTCTGTCCCTAGCCCTAAAGACTTGTCAGATTTCTTACCTTGACTTTTACACTATAGAGACCTAGAGTCTAGCTCCTCTCTGTGAGTTAACTGCCCAGGATGTTCACTCATAACCCATTTGATAAAGTAGTTTAATTTTTTCCCATTTTTTGAGAACCTATGTTTAGATGGTGGAGGCTGCAGTATTGCCCATAGGGATAAAAGGATAAAAGCTCAAGGGCTAGGGACAGACATTCAAAAATCCTGAGCCTGAATTGATTCAATCTTTGCAGGTTAGTCTAACCTGGCTAGGCTGAACTGGTTTGTAACCGGACAGACATTCTCTCTGGACTGAGGAAATTCAGGCACATGCATGCAGTGGCTCAGGCTAGAAGCCAGGGGGTGCTAGAGCACCTTCATTTCCTTCCATAGCACTGAGCTAAGGGTGGGGCCATGGCCAGGACCCAGGAGGACCTCTGATTAGGGAGGTCTGCCTGCACCATCCCAGGTTTTTCCCCGCTGGCTGCTCAAGGGGTGGGAGTGTTGCCACACCCCAGCCCCTGGCTAGCACTCTGAGGCAAGGGACGTGTGCAATGCATGCATCTGTTGATAATATGGAGCTTTTCAGTCTCCTTCTCCCTGCTTCTTTATACTCTCTGCAGCAAACTGACAGGCAAGCAAGCCAGCGGGGAGCTGATAACAATGTTTATCACTCCATCTGCAAAACAATAGGCTCTCTCCATTAATTCAGACTCTCCTTAAAAAGCTTACCAGCTAACCTGTTGATTAGCTCCAAAAAGCCCTAAGCGGTCACTGTTCTGTCTGCCTGTCCCAATGAAATTGGAGATGCTCAAACACAGGGACATCTCTCAGAATTAGCTAGCATACCATGTGCCTAGGGTTTGTGGGGCTAGGGTCTGTGCTGTGGGACATAGGAGGGAGGGGACGGGGGGATCCCTGCTTGTCCAGCAAGCAGTGAGGGGGGACTAGGGCAGGGGGAAACTAAGCAGACCCTGCTGTGTCTGTGTCAGTCCCTGCCAGAGCTGCAGCCAGGGAGCAGAAGGGAAGGGTCAGCCCTGCTGTGGAGCAGAGAGCCCTAACTATCACATAGAGCATGCCAGGATGCTGGCAGAGTCTGGTTTATCTTAAACCAGCAAGGGGTCTGGGACAGACATTGCATAAACTGGTTTGAGCCAAATGAGTTAAGTCTGATTCAACCAGGTTTATCTCAGACTGGTTTCAGCCATTTTCAAACTGGTTCTTGTGCACTGAACATCTGTTCTGTTACAGGTTTAAACCAGTTTATGATCACTTAAACTGGTTTATATGTAATGTCTGTCCCTAGCCAAGGAGGCTTTGTTGTAGGATGTTGATATATGTTATACCTGTAAGTTAAAACAATTTACTTTTCAGATTGCAATGGGGAGTAAATGTTTTACTGTGTTACAGCTAAAATGGTCCATCTCTATTTAATACATTGTGCCTACTGCTCACAGTTAAGCAGTATTAAGTATGATTGAGCTGTAATTTTTAATAGAGAATGCATCTGTTACTCTTGGAAATCAGACTTTCTGCTGTGCTCAGGTTTCAGTGACGCTTGGAGAAGCTTTTTAGTTTATACTTAGAAGGCTAAGTGGGAATTGCTTTTGCTCAGTACAGAAAGATGTGACATAATTGGATTCACAATAAAAAGGAAGAAAAGTAAAGTTGAGGTGAAACTGAGAGAGGTAAAGCATGAAGTAGTATCCCAGAATACTTTCATATCCATATAGGTTGTGTTCTGATTTATATTTGAGGAGAGAGAGAGAACTGGCTGATTAAATAGCCTAGGTAGGACCCTTTTTTAATGGCCCAGTCAGGACTTTATCTCTGAAAAAGATCCCCCTGCTTTAAAATTAGCATGTTTATTGTGCCTGGCTCTTCCTTCACTTTCTTACCAGGGTCCGTCATGATGTTTCACTGTCCTGCAGGCTAAAAACTGCTAGATCGGGCTTCCACTGCCATTTTTCAATTCCACTTCTCAGTTAACTAAAGAGATTCCACTTTCACTTCTCAGTTAACTAAAGGGAATGCTGCAAAGCATAGTTTTCCTCATCTTGGCCTCTAGTTGACCCTAACTCTTGTTCTTGTTTGCGTGCAAAATATGATATGCTATATGCAGCCCAACTGTTCTAATTGTGTCTAATCAGTGAGTTGGCAGAAGACAGTTAGTATGTCTGCTTTTTTTTCTCTCTCTTACCTTTGCTATCCAGGGACTTACATAAATATCCTAAGGCATTTCCTATTGAATGTATGAATATATTGTATCAGACATTGACTTATGGAAAATGAAAAGCCAAAGTCTGAAATTCTTACATTTTACCTGCTGAACCACTTTCTGTGTTTTCATTGATTGTCTAATGTTCTTTCTGTGTTTGCATATTTAGAGGCATGAATGTAAACACATGTACTGGAATGATGATGTTGAGTTATCAAGAAGTACAAAATTTGCTTTTGGACAACACTGTGATTTTTGGAATAGAAAAGCAAGAGCTTAAAACAGTTGAAATTCTTATGATAACAGTCCTGGTTTGCTTCACACTGAAGGCCTGACAGAGCTAGCCCCAAGATTGTCCCTACCTCTGGTAGGTGGGCTATCCCGGTCCCTGCTCAAGAAAACAGAGGCAAAGAAACTGTTAAAAATATCAGCTTTCTTGTCTGGTGTAGCCACAAGATTACCATTTGCGTCTTGCAGGGGCCCTACATTGCCTGGTGCCCTCTTCTTGCTCCCAATGTACTTGAAAAAGGACTTTTGTTGTCCTTAATCCTGGACACTACCCTGAGCTCCATCTCTGCCTTGGCCTTCCTAATAGCCCTCCTACACTCATGGGCTGAGGAGGAGTACTCCCCCTTGGTGATTAGCTCCTCCCTTTCACTGGTTGTATGCCCCCCTTTTAGTTCTCAGGCATTCCTGAATGCCTTTGCTGAGCCGTGGGGGTTTCTGAGCACTCTTACCCCCCTTGCTTCTTCCCCAGAGCCAGTGGAGCCCATGCCAGCCCCAGCCCCAGCCTCCAGGCCCTGGCCTCCAGGCCCCAGCCCCTAGCCCCCTTTGGTAAGTGTCCCACGCTGGACCGAGGTGGTGCACTCACGGACCGCTACTCCTTAGAGGGAACGTTGTCCCACAGCCTTGCTGGTGCCGCTCACTCCCCCTCACAGCCCGCTGGCTGTGCCGATGCCCCTTGCCTCTCTTCTGCTGCCCTCTACCCTCTCTCCATCCCTGTTAGAAGGGGCCCACAGCTTCAGGGCCAGGGAGCAAAACCTGCCTGCGTGCCATGGGCTTAGGTGTGGGAGACCAGCTCCCCTCTGCTGTGTGCACTTGCCAGGAGGCAGGGGGAACCTGTGCCCCCCAGATCTGAGTGTGGGGTGGGCTGTGTGTTTGTGTTGGGGGAGCAGCTCCCCAGTGCTGTGTGCACTCCCAGGCGGCAGGAGGGACCTGTGCCCCCCCAGATCTGTGTGTGGGACAGGGGTGGGGGTGGGCATGGGCTGTAAACTCGGGCTCCTACCCTGCTGCCATCCCCTGGGGCCTCTGCAGCCCAGTAGGCACAACCCGGCACAGTGGGGCTGTGCAGAGAAGCTGCTTGTTGTTGAGAGCTCTCTGCTGCCCTGGTGATACACCCCCTGTGCATGCAGCTGCAGTGAGGGCAGTGATGCGAGGTTGTGCTGATCAAAACTGCCATGTGCTCAGGGGATGCATCGCCAGGGCAGTGCAGAGCTCGCAGTGACAAGCAGCTTCTCTGTGCAGCCCCTCTGTTTTCTGCCGTGCCGGGTTGTGCCTGCTGGGCTGTGGAGGCCCCAGGGAAGAGCAGCAGGGCAGGAATCCACAGCCCGCCCTCACCCCCCACCCTGTGCACAGACCTGGGGGGGTGCAGGTCCCCCCTGTGACCCTGGAGTGCATGCAGTGCTGGGGAGCTGGCCCCACCCCCTAGACAAGCTGCCTGTGGCTCCATCCTGCTCCCCACTGGGGCCCTACAGCTACACATTTGGACCTCAGGCCCCAAGCCCCATGCACTGCCTGACTGGGCAGTAGCCCCAGTCCCAGCCCCTGCCCTACCTAACTCCCTCCCTATGGGGTTTCAGTCCCCTCCCCCCACCCTACTTACCTGTGGGAACTGTTCTCCAAGGTGCCTGGGGCCATGTGTATGTACATGGTGCCTCCTACCCGACCTCCCTCCTCGCATTCCCTCCCAGTTCCCTGCAGGATGGAACTCTGCCATCCTGCAGAAAGCTCTTTGCAAAACCACAAAATCTGTGGTTTCTCCAGTAAAATGAGAAATCTATGTTTGCCTTTGGTAAAAGGTAAAATCCTCAGTTTACTCTGTTTTTAGTGGGAAACGGAGAACCAGATCAAATACAGCTCACTAGTCAGAGCCTATGATTCAGTGAGTTATATTCTTTGAACAGTGTTCAAAATTAACAACACATTGACATGAACAAGGGAAGGTTCTTGCATCTCATAGTGTTTTATTCTTCATTGCACAAATTCATGAAGATAATTTTTTATCTGTTTAAGTAATTACAGATTTCTGTGTGTACTGGAGACGTAATTACATTTTGAAGTATGAAAAGATCAGATTCTGGATAATTATTAAAATTCATGCATTCTGTATTGTTAGCAAATTTATCTTTTTATGATGATCTGCTCCTGATTGGGAAAGTGTCAGAGTTTTATATTATTTATAAATATATAGTTAAGCTTATATCAAGTTTAAATGGAAGACTTGCAGAAGAAATGATGCAGTGAAAATAAGTAGTCTCTAACTGAAACTTGCACAATTTTAAACTTGAGAACATAAGATACAAGACTGGAAGGGGCTTCCTGGAACACTCAGTCCATTCCTGGCTACTGCTGGTAAGTGTATTGTATTAGTGCGTTCATAAATTTAGTAAGGGCCATCTTAAAACTAGGTAAGTAATTAGCTGTTACAAATCCTATTAGAAAACTGTTTTAGGACTAACCTCACTTCTCTTACAGTTAGAAACATTCTGAATTCCAAGCTAAGTGTATTCATGGCTAGTTCTCTACATATTTGTTTTGTTTACCGGTGTTGTTATTTTAGCTCAAACAACTCTTTTCCATCCCTGGTATTTATCCCCTTCAGTGTTGTGATGGAGGCATACACTCATTCTCAGCTAGGTTAAACAAGCCATTTTTTTCTGATACCTTGGTAAGGTGTAGGCTCTCTGCTCCGTGATATTTCATAGAATCATAGAAGTAGGGTCGGAAGGGACCTTGTAGATCTTCAAGTTCGACCCCCCTCCCCCGCCTGGGTGGGAGAAAAACTGGACTCAAATGAGTCCAGCCAGGTAGGCATCAAGCCTCTTCTTAAAGACCCCCAGGGTAGGAACCAGCACCACTTCCCTCGGAAGTTGGTTCCAGATCCTAGCTGCCCTAACTGTAAAGTAGTTCTTGCGGATGTCTAATCTGAACCTACTTTCCAATAACTTGTGTCCATTATTCCTTGTTATGCCAGGGGGCGCTAGGGGAAACAGTGTCTCCCCCAAACCCTTCTGGTCCCCCCCCAGTGAGTTTATAGACAGTCACCAGGTCCCCCCCTCAGCCTTCTCTTGTGAAGGCTGAACAGGTTTAGATTCCCACAGTCTTTCATTATAGGGTCTGCCCTGTTGCCCCTGGATCATGTGGGTGGCCCTCCTCTGGACCCTCTCAATGTTGTCCATATCCCTCCTGAAGTGGGGCACGCAGAACTGGACGTAGTACTCCAGCTGTGGCCTGACCAGTGTCACATAGAGGGGGAGGATCACCTCCTTCACTCTACTTGAGATACATCTGTGGATGCATGACAAGGTCCAGTTAGCCCTGCCAATCGTGACCTCGCATTGTCAGCCCATGTTCACCTTGGAGTCAGTAATGACTTCAAGATCCCTTTCTGCCTCCATGCTCTCAAGAAGGGGGTTTCCCATTCTGTAAGTGTGCTGCTGGTTTCTACTGCCTAAGTGCAGCACCTTGCACTTGTCAGTATTGACCACAACATTTGTGGTCAAACGTATGGCCCACAGGCCAGATCCAGTCCTGGAGCCACGTGATCTGGCCTTTGGGTCTTGGACTGATCCTGCCCATTGCATGTGGCAAATGATGCTGGTCTGGTGCACAGGGCTGGACTTGGTGCCATGGGCACTGCACACAGCACAGGGGACAGTCTGGGGCACATGCTGTATGCAGGCACCTATGCTGGACCAGCCCTGAGCCATAGCTCAAGGGCCAGTCCAGACTGGGCTATCAGAGCCAGTGCACAAGGCTGGTCCAGCAGGGTGCAACATGTAGTGCTGTCCCTGTGCTGCACCCCATGTGCATTCATGGTTAGTCCAGCTCATTCTAGCCCCACTCTGAGGCTTGCTTTGCATGTGGCGTAGGGAGCTAACATGAAACATGTACAGCATGAGGCATGTACTGCAAACAGTGCCCCACCAGACCGGCCCAGCGTGTTGGCTCTGGACCATGGTCCCAATCTGGCCTGCAGACCAGACAACCTCATCTGGCCTACATGGCCATATGAGTTTGACACTTTCACACTACACAGATGTAATTCCTTCAATAAAGTCAGGTGTTAGCCTTTTTTGCCATAAAAGCCACAGTTGAAGTAAGAATGGCAGGGCAAGCAGTAGAAATGCAGGAGGTGACTGACCATGTTTGAGAGATGGCAAGAAGTATGTCAACTGAAGGATGACTACCTGTGTACAGATCTCAACTTTATTTCCATAGTACCTTCAAATGTTTAAAAATAGGAAGAGCTTAACAATCTGTTCTCACCCTTTGGGAGAAATAGCTGAATTCAGTTTTTGTAGGCAATTTTGTTTGTCCATGTGAATTAAATGTGAGAGGGTGTGAAGCAACTGAGGTAAAAATTTTTTTAAACTCTTTTGTGTCAGCAGCACAGATTGTGCAAAGGAGTTTACCCCTTCTCTTGGTGTGTGTGTTTATTTGGTTTGCTGATCTGATATTGGGCACATCTAGATGAGATGTTTACTTCAAGTTGCCTAATTAGTTCCACAGTAAATGTCTTAGTGTCTACACATGCAGTGTAAATACAAGTACTGTCCTCTGACGGAGTTTTTTACTCTTCAGCAGTGTACATGTAGACATTAATGAGGCAGGCTGGAGCATGAAGGTGTTTCAGTGCAGAGGCTGTCTGCCGGCTACCTCTGCACTGGAGTACACTTGTACCCCAGCCAGCCCTTCTGCATCATGTTGAGCTGGGTCAGAGCAGCCCCTGTCTGGCAAGCTGACTCCTTGGGCCCCCTGACAGCCAGGGTTGCTCCAGCCCAGGTCAATGTGCTGCAGTCCCAGGTGCACGTTTAATTTGGCGCCCAGGAGCAATAAACTCCAACACGATATGTGCCAGACTTTATTGCTGCACATTAATAGTATGTGCAGATGCACCCCTGTCTTGCAATTCATTGGTACATCTGGGACCTTTTTAATCTCATTGATTTACTGCAGGTTTCTAAGGGCCTATTTTATAGCGTAAGTCTGGAAAATTTACTGTATAGCAATGTGAATATGAATCATTACACAATAGCAGACATTATAAAATGAGCCTATTAGCAATGGTAGATCCAGATGTACTCTCAAGATACCTCCTTCTGTTCTAAGATTTTATTTCATTTGGGGAACTGCAGCATGTTGCCCAAGCAGAAATGTGCTGTTGGGGATGGTATACTCTGTTCAATGGTGATAAATATGGATTGCTGACTGGCCAGACATAGTCCCCTTGAGACAGCTACTGTAGCTTCATTTCATCACAGGCATGTTATTAGTGTTGTCAAGCACTTGTTTGTGAAGCGTGAATGATGTGCTGGAAAGATTAATTTTGTCAGGTATACTCATGATGAAAGTAGCTAACATCTCATAAGGGACAGTTTACAAGCATTTGCACAATTAGCCCAATTGTTTTGTTACATAATTAATTGTGTTTCTACTTGGATGACACTTGTTTGTCCTCTTTGAAATGGAAAGCTGTTTTTTTGTTTGCTGTTTTTTTGTTTGCTAGCTTTAAAAAATTACATTTTTTTAGGGAAACATAATTATAGATTGCAAGACTTGACGCTGCTAAGTGTGTGCGGTGACCTGTTGGTTATCATTTTCATTAATTCAAATCTCAGAGTTCTGTGGCACGGGTGCTCAACCCCTGGCCTGCGGGTCAGATCTGCTCTGCTGAGCCATGACATCTGGCCCACGGGGGCTCCTCATGGGTCAGGAAATTTGGCAGCAAGGAGCAAATTGATACTGCCACCTCTTTTCCACTGCCGAATTCTCAAGCCCTGCACCCTTCCCCCCATCCTGTGGCTGGATTGAGGCTAGGCTGCCGTTCATCTCTCTCCATGGCCCACACACTGGATTTGGCCCACCCTCCAGATCCAGCTTGGACTGGGCATCACTTGCCTGGCCAATGGGGAAAAAGATTGAGCACCACTGTTCTCTGGTATAGAAATATGTGATAAGTATTTATTAGAGAAGATTAGTGCATAGCTTCTCTGAATCATGGAGTATTTTACTCGAGCAGTCAAAGTTTTGCCTGTCTCCTGGTCAGTTCTTCTCTCTCAAATGGCTGGTGAGATATCCTATCTCTTAAAACTCCTTATTGCCTCTGTCTTCCCAGGTGATTGGCTTGTTATTCAGTTACCTTGTACCAGAAGTCAGACTGGAAATAGTTTTTTGCCCTGGGCAACAGCCAAGAGTTATCCTGGGTATTGCAGGGTATAAAAGGGTGATTGGCAAAGTTGAATACCTCTTGCAGCTAGCCCTGTTTTAGGTGCAGGAATTTCTCCTGTCTTTTTTTGCTGGTCTCAGCTCAGGGTGGATGAAAACCACAGAGAAGGCAAAAAAGATAGAGTTCCCTGTTAGATACAAAAGGAATCAGGTAGAGGTGATATCTTTTATTAGACCAACTAGATTTTTGCAAAAAAAAATCTTTAATTGCAAGGTTTTGGGCACACACCCTCTTCTTCAGGCATAGGACAAAAGATTGTAAAAGTTCTTGTAGGTAGAAATGAAAGTACATATTTCATACGAGAGCTGAAGGTGTGGTAAAATCTCCTGTTTGGAACAGTTCCTTTTTATTATGCATATTATGCTCAGAGAAAAGTTAGAATAGTTTGTTTACCTGATTCCTTTTTGCTCTAGACCAATATAGCTACAACCTGGAAACCTGACTGTCGGGGTACTGTCGTACACTCTCCCCACGTCAGGGCTGCTTACCGGTTGCCAAGGGTCTGCTCACCTTTGGTTGGGCGTGTCACATGTGCCCACCTTGCCTGCCACGACTTTGATGTTAATGGAGTTGGTTCCAGTGTCCGGCGCATGCCGTCCAATTATGAGACTCTCCGGCATTCTGCGGGTCCCGTGTCTGAGGGCTCCGCCACCCCTACACCCTCACCCGTTCCACCGGGTGGTGACCGCCTATCTGGTCCGGCCACATATCCTTAGGTCACACAAATAATCCACAAAAGAAATATGACAATCAACACAAGCACTATGTCAAAGGGGCTCCCTTGATTGGGGCGTCTGCTTCCACCTTCTGCAGTTGTCCTCCAAGGCCCACTTGTCCTCTGTGGGGTCGAACACCCTTTTTGGCTCTTGAAGAGTCCCTCCTGGGGCTTGAGTAATTCCCCTTTTACAGTTAAAGCTCACTGTTGCTGCTGCGCCCCCATCACAGGAGCTACGGTATCCACAGTCAATTAGTGCCCTTCTATCAGGGTCTTTATGGTACCTGCTTCTGCGGGGTTTCACCCACTCCCGGCCAGTAAACAAAACAGTCCTATGCCCCACAAGGGCCTGCAGACTAGGCTCACAAACCCTGCTGGGGCTTAGCCCTTTTCCAGAGGTTCCTACTGGCACTCAGCGCTGCTCGCATCCTCTGTAATGTCCGCCGGCTCCACGTCCTCCTTCCAGTTCCGCGTCCTCCTTCCAGTTCCGCTTTGCTCTCGCTTGTCTGCCCCGTCCTCTCTTTTATACCGGCAACGGAAGTACCGGCCCCTCCCTTTCCCCCACACCTGGGTAAGGGGAATTTCTGCCTGTCTCCCTGGGGTTGTGGGCCTGGGGCCACGGGCCCTCCACTCAGGCTGGGAGCCAAGGAGCCTGCTGGCTCTTTCTCTCCCTCACACTGACACTGTCTGATACAGGTATATATTGAGTCCTTGAGTTGTAACAGCATTATAAGCTGTACATAGACAATGCCCCCTGGCCTTCGCAAGCCTGGTGCCTCTTATAAAAGCAGTTGTATAGACACGGAATAGAATTATTATCATATTGTTATCCTTAGCCCATAAGAAATGAATGCATTATCTAAATATCTGCCTACTTCTGTGTAATAATTGCCTCATGCATTGATGTGACGAAACTTTACTGCTTGAAGATGCCATTTATTTTCTTATACCTGAAACTGTCCTTTGAGAAGCAAGGAGATGGCCAAGACTGTTGTAGTTTCATTAAAAGTAAAGTGTTTCACCAAGACTAAAAGACTGATTAGAGGCTTTATAGCCAAATGACTGTATGAGATGATATATGGTGAAAGATAAAAATGCTTTCTTTAGCTTATATAAATTTTGGCATTGAAAAACGAGGTTAAAACAGACATTGAGACATTAACTTTAAAATAGACATAAAACAGGCATTTTAAAAAAGACAAAACATATAGAAGAGTTTTAGACATGTTTTTAAACATAATTCCTAGTCCCTACCAGGAAACAGGAGTGACATACTCGAGCTTCTCTTTGGTGGCCACAATCAACAAGTGCACACTACTCCTGTCCCATGGTTTCTTTTCAGAAAGTATGTGTCTTTCCACTGTAGCTGGATCACAGTTAAATGCTGATTTTAATCCTGTGAGCACCCAACTTGGGGCACACAGTAGGCTACATGTTTTTGTACTGTAAATTATCATTACATTTATATAATGTTCTTTCAGAGAAACATTTTATGGAAAGTGGTGATTCCCTTTTCCTCCACCACTTTTCTTCTGCTCTTTCTTTATTGTACCAATTCCTTGTATTTTCCTCTACCTCCCACCCAGCCAGTTTTCCCGATATGGTTAGACTGCACTTAAAAAAAAAAGGCGGGGAAGAGGCAGTGGCACAACACACCAGAGGACTGAGTGGTTGAACCAGAGAGGGTGGTTCCATGGCCGGGCACAAAAGCTCTTTGATCTGTTAATGCTTATCTTCCCCATGTGGGCACAAGACCTGCTTCTTCCCACATCCTTTATTTTTGCTTTTGTTCTGTGTGTGTGTTTTCACTTGTGAGAGGAATTCTGGAAAGGCTTAGTTTGATTTGCCTCCTGTTCAAGTCACTGGGATTTTTGGAGTTTGCTTCATGGGACCCAGGACTTTGCACTTATTTTGGGAACAATTACAGGATTCCAGTTACTGAGTGGACTAGATAAATGCAAATTCCCTAAAGAAAAGGTTGCTCATCCTGGCTTTTTATTTGTATAGAGCCAAAAGGCTGCAGTTGAGATTGAAGCCTCATTATGATGGACATTATGCAAATACTACATTTTTTTAATCCCTTGAAGGGTTTGTAATCTAAAGATGTCTGTAGTACGTTCATAAGACAATTGAAGTATTGCTGATGTATATGTTTTTTGCTGCTCCCAGCCATGAATCCATGGTTAGTATGATAACATAGGTTACAAGTGGTGCAGGATATATATATTTGCCTACAAAGTTGTGTGGCTGCCTTCAGTGGAGGAAAAGAATTTGAGATCCTGTTTCAAAAACAATGTGGGTGAAAATGGAGAGAGCAGAATGGATCAAGACACCCAATACTTTGAAATTGCCTAGGGGTCTTTGGCATATGTAATACGCTAAATAACAGGTCCCTTGAAATTTAGTCCTAGGCTCAAAAATTCTACCTCATCATAAGTATGTTTTTTAAATTATATATTTTAATTTTTTTTCTAGATTACTTTCAGATTCTGAACAGACTGATGTTTTAAGAAAAGCAAGATCTTATATACAGCAGGGAAAATATAATGATGCGGTAAGTAATTTCTTACTGTACGGCGACATGTCTTAGAAATCTTGGGCAAAATCTGCAACTTGCATTATTTTTCTTTTCCGTTAAGTTGTCTGACTTTTTCCTTTACAGATGTGTTTTGTTAATGTAAAATTAATTCTTTTGTAAAATTTGCAAAACTTCATATTTCCAGCTGCTCAGTTATTGATTGCTTTTAAATGACACTGTTATATTTTCAAATGATAGCGGTTGCTGATTCTGACAAAATGAACCAAGCTGAATTTTTTGTGTAACTTTCAGGAAGCTGGCTACTGACAAATTGGGCTCAGTGTTCTCTGGTAATATTTATTATGCTCTGATGTGAAAAAAAGACACATAGCACCTTTTGCTGAAAGATTTTAGCTTTGTGACAGTGTCTCACAGAAGTCTTCATACAGCAGATATGTGTCACTGCCATTTTACAGCTGCGTTAACTTGATGTTGAAGAGTTTGCCTATGGTCACACACTGAACCAGAAACCTAACTAGCAAAAGAACCTCTGCCTTGATCTAGCCATAAGTCATGGGGTTTTTTATCCCTCATCTGAGCCAACTGTATATTAATTTTGCAGCGAGTCTCTGTAGATTGGATTTATATACAGTAGATCCAAATTTTAACAGGCTTACACTGCATACAAATTTTGTTCAAGAAGTATATGAAAATGTCAAGTATACAAGATTAAATTTAATCTAGAAAAACATGTAGAAATATAATTTAATTTAGTTCTTTCCATTTGCCCTTTTTTCTAATATGCTTTCCGCAAGGTTAATAAAAGTTTTATATACAGAGTACTTACATTTCAATTTAAACTTCTTGGCAATCAGAAGTTGCTGATTTTGAAGTTAATGGACGCATTCCTGCATGAGATTAAAATTTGTCTTTTTCAGGTCTCTAAGAGTTCTATACTTGGTGCATTAATTTGTTAGAAATTATATTTATCTGTCACCCCTTTCCTCCCCCCAAAATGTGCAGGTACATACGCACACATCCAAGTTGGTGTTAGGGTCAAGATCAGTCTCTTGGCCAGCAGTGCCAGTTGGGTTGGGGCATTGTCACTCTCCTGTACTGACAGTTAAAGGGTTGTGTTCCACCAACTGTTCAGCAACTTTTTGACTGCCCCTGACAAGCCTTATGATACTTCTCAATATCTCTATCTGTACACAGTTCTTTTCATTGTAAATAGAGCAGTTAGAAGTAGTTTGGCAAGTTTTTGCTTGTGTTGGTTCTTTACCTCCCTTAATTTTCCCCAGGACTGATTCTTAAGGATGTATCATTTTAACTGTTCTGGCTTAACATATTGCCAGTGCAATTCAGCAACTGGTACACTGTTTGTTTTTGGAAGAGCTCATATCCCTGACAGATGATCACTATATGTCCACTTTTACATGGGTGAAAGAGGCCACCTTTTCATATTTTTATTCAAGGACCTGTCATCATGTGGCCAGGGCAGATTTGACTTAAGCTCCACATCAGTCCAGAAGCACAACTGCAACTTCCAGTTTCATTAGTTCCAGAGATCCACCATCACAGGCTGTCCCTGGTTCACACCCCAATATAGCTGAAGTCAAAACTTCAGAAAGGGCCATACCACTTCTCTGGGAAGAGCAGAGGCAGATGTCAGCCTTAGCATCTAACCCCTCTAATATTGCTTGCTTTGGCACAGTGTATTGGCAGTGTGTTTGCTGCTTTTAATTAACGAACCAATGTTTAATAGCTGTGTCTATTTTGGCACTGAGGTAGTATGTAGTACCAAAGGTTATCTCCACTACTCTCCACAGGCTTAAATATTACCACCAGGGAACTGATGACCTCTGCCTCAGTAGTAGCAGATGCATGCCTTATTACAGTTTGACCAGCAATTAAACTAAGTATTTGGTTTCAGCAGCCTTAAAACTAGGTTGTTCTTTTTTCTCTTCAGTTGCCCAATGCAGTGAGCAAGGATTCAGTACATATGCTGCATATTCTCAGAAGTCTTTTTTTTTGAGCATAGAGGTCTGAAAGAGAGATGAAGACTTTTTTACATGCCTGATTGTATAGACAAGTAAGAATAAGCATGTATCCTGATATTATTCTTTCTGGCCCTTGGGCCATTTTTCCATATAATGTTCTAGCACAGCACTATTAGAATTCCTGGCTTTTCTTTACAATTCCATAGATGCCCAATGAAGTAATGGATTTACATTTGAAAAAAATGATCCTTTTCAAGTATTTTTCCTTAAACTATGTTCTAATTAAGAAGGTAGAGGCTACACACCAGATTTTCAGAATCCTATCATTTTCTTACAAAGGGCCAAATCTTTCAGTTTCCCCAAAGCTGTTCATCTGCTGATGGAATGAAAGGTCAAGCAGTGACAGCCTGGAGGGACAATCCTAGTAGGTTTCAGAATGTATTAAGATCTGTTATGAGCTAATTTAAATCTCTACGCTGTAATTAGGATTCACTCTACTAGGGCTCAGGCAGCTTCTGCCGGTTCCTTGAAAAACACTTCTGTTTCAGATACCTGCAGGGCACCTTTTTTGGAGTCCTATCTATGTTTTGAATAAACAGTGTTCCCTAATAGAAGCAGATTGCTGCTTTTGGTAGAGTTGTGTTGCAGTCTTTCAACTTTACACGTGTATCTTAGAAGTCACTCAAGGCAGACTATATGTGGAGCAACCCTTGAAGAAGAAGGAAATACTTGGAGTTCTTCAAGACGAGTTGTCCTTATATATATTCCAAAAACTATATCTTCCTTCCCATCCTGTCAGAGTGATGCATCATTTGGATTCTAAACTGGTGAAGGAACTAAGTCACACCTGAGCATCCAGGGCACGTATGTGGCCTGTATAGACAACCGCAGGCCAAAAAGCTGTGCTCTTGAGGGTGTGGGATACGTGAATATACATTAACTTTGAGTTAACTGTCCTTCGCTTTCTATTTTTAGGCAGATTTATTTTTTGATAATCTTGTCTCACACACTAAACTGTTGCATATGCTCTGTTCTCTCTAGATATCTCTTTGCAAAACCTTAATTATCCTTGCTTTGGAAGGACTGTCATATTATCATACTTACGACAGATTGTTCCTGGGCATAAGTATTGCAATGGGTTTTGTGGGCTGGACATCCTATGTGATTTTGCTGATTATTAAGACGCATACCAATCTGATGAGGACTGTCCAGAATAATAAGGTAGGTTAAAAGATATAGTGACTGCCCAGTTATCAGTAATATGCACACATGTAGTATTAATTTCTTTAAAAACAGTGGTCTGGCTGATGTCTCCATGAGTTTAAAAAGAGGCTTTCTGGCTCGTAATCCTTGTTTTTTGGTGGAAATCTCCCTCACCAACTTTCAGGTGTGGTTTGGAACATTCCCCCCCACCAAGGGTTGCTAGATAATGTATGGGAAGGAGCATTCAGATTAATCCCACTTCGCGATGAGGTTTGTAGTTCACTGGATCTCTGAACTAAACTAAAAACACCAAAAAGATATCTGCATTTAACTAGTTCAGTTTTAACTTAATGGAGACTCATAATTGTTTTTCTTTACAATGTTTCTTTATCTGTATGAATTTCAATCATAGTTTCTTTGATTGCATTTTCAGTATTTGTGCATTTTTGTTTATGACTACATTGGAATCATAGTCTAGTAGTATACAGAAACTATATCTTTCTCTAGTGTTCTGACACTCTATGTATGGTATCATTTGGGCACTGTATTAAAAAAATGGAAGCTTTAATAGGTGCCTCAGAAAAATCTCCATAATACTGGCATTTTAAAGTTACTGTCTATGGCAGTCATTTTGCTTGTGACCTAATTAGATACTGACAATGATGTACAACTAGGGAAGAGATTAAAAAGCTATCTCTCTAACATCAGGAGAACCTAACTCCATAAATAAATATGAGCCTTTTAGCCAGAATTCAGTGACCTCCCTGCCTCCCCACCCCAAATACAGAGTTAAGATTACCTCTTGTTGTCTTATGCTGTTTTAAAATGTAATTTTCTTTAAAACTGGAATATCTGAAAACCAAGAAATAAAGGGCAAAGGTGCGTGCCCATGCTACTTTAGTTAAAGAATTGTATACAAATATTTCTGCTGCAGACACTGTACTTGGTGTAACTGCATTGAATGGTGGATGGGAATGTTGGAGCTACTTGCCAAAGCTGTGTTTATGATGGACTTTGAACTACAGATGAGCCCCTTTGCTTGATCCCAGTGTGTACGTAAGCAAAAGGAAATACTGCATGTGCACTCTTGAACAATTCAGGGCATGAATAATGTGTTCATTTGTTGTGCTGCAAAGTATGTCAGCACTTCATAGCACTACAAAAATGTAGTGCTATATGGGTGTGAAAGTGTTCCATTCCCCCTTGCTGGACAAAGGTAAGCTCTCCAGCTAGGGGCCATTAGGGTATTGCTCCTTGGTTTCCACTGCCCCCAACAGAGCCCAGTTGCTGCTGCTCTCTCCCCTGCCAAGGACTGCGGGCAGTCAGTGATCAACTAGCAAAGCCCCAGCTGCCCAGCTGTGCTAAACATCTGCCAACAGAGCTACAACTTTGAAAGAAGCAACATTGTGTAGTACTTTTTTGTAGCACTTCATGCAGTTTGAATGGCTCTTTGCTTGCTTTTTGTAGCACTACAAAGGCCATATTTAGCCCTACAAATGTAGTCCCTATCCGTGGTCTCCATAAGTCTCATTTAAGTCCTGCACTATGTAGGTTGCCAGCAGTGAGGCCCAAGTGGGATTTTCTTTCCATGGGGAGTGTTAGCAATTACCAGATATGAGCATGGTTTGTGGGTTATTAAAAGTATAGTAATAGCAGTGCTTATCAGGATGAATGGGTTATAAAATTTAGCAGTAATGCTGTTTTTTTCTGTATAGTAAGATAAGCTCTGGAGTAAAGGCCAGGAGTAAGTCGTTTCTGTGGAGTACAGTTCAAAAGCAGATTACATTTGTGTGGCAGGGGCATCAAAGAAGGCAGGAGTTAGCTCATCTGCAATTGTTAGACCTTTTCAATTAACACTTTGCAGTTCAGGCGGTGTTGGTTAGTTAAATGTTGCTATAGGATTCCAGATCTTCCTTCCCACTCTTGGATATCCTGTTCATAGTGCAGCAGCAATTATGGTCATGCTACTGTTGACAAAGCTGGTAAGAAATCACAGATGTGGTCTGTGTCCCAAAGTCTTTAGCAGTTTTATGTGTTGGTTACAATCCAAAACATGAGAGAACTGGAGCACCTCCTTCCCCCTCTCCTTCCCCAGCATCCTTCCCCATCACAATTTCCAAGGAAACTTCCCTTTTCATCCCATTAAGCTACTAGCTTTTCACAAAACCTTAGCACCTGGTGCTCTTTACAGTTTGGTACTTTCTGCTGTTGCTGCTTACATAAATTACAGGCAGCAGCTTATTACATGGCCATATCCAAGCTACGTAACCAAGGAAGTGCTATACACCAGACCAGGCCCTGACTCCCTACAAAGTCAGTCCCTTACGTGAGCTCCTGATTTTTTTGTTAGATTTTTCAGATATGCCTTTGGCTTGTCTGGTCAACCCTACCTGCATCCAGTTCCTATACCATAAGCAGGCATGGCTTGCACTTTTTTTAATAGTATATTTTTCTAGAAACCAGTTAGGGAGCACCTTCAGCCTATTTTTGTTCCTCTCCCTTTGTCTCCCCGCTCCCTCTCCACCAGATCCTTATGCGGGAGCTTTAGGGGAAGGTCTGAGACCGTATCATAGAGAGTAAGGGCCCCCAGATTCACAGGAGGCAAGGAAAGGGGCAAGTACACCACAGAGATCCTGGCTCTCATGGAGAAGCAGGCAGAGGGATTCAGATATATTCAGAAGGGGCATCTTGTCAGATCTGGAGCATCAGAATAATGCCTATGTGTTTGTTGAATACCAGATTCAGTATTCTCCCCAAAACATTTGGTGGATGACAAATCAGGTAAATGTTAAGTGATCCCACCATCAGCACGATTGGTACATTTGTGAACCATAAAGAATGCTGCATTTTGTAAAGGGGGAGAGGTGGGCAGTCAAGGAGCCTGTATTTTGGGAAACATTGGTTCAAATTTTTTTAAATGTGGGTCACTAACCCTACCATGCAACCCCACAAACTCAACTAATGTCAGAGTAGTTAGGCATACAGATTTTAGGGTATGTCTGCATGGATATGGTCAACCCCTGTGGGCAGCCAAGCCCAACCCTGAAAGCTCTGCTGAGTTTTTGGGTAAGTCAGTCTTGCTTCCTTATCTACCTTTTCCATAAAAAAATGTTTTGTGAAGCAGGCTTTGAGCATGAGGCCCTGCCAGCAACAATCCCATGATTTCTGTTCTTGTATTCCAGTCCCTTCACACCCTATTTTGTGCTTCTCCTGCTCATAATGGCCAAGTCTGGATGTGGAAAAATTGGTTCACAGTTTCTTAGAAGCACGCTGCAAATATGTGCAAGTGGATGGCCTTGGTATGGATTTAAAGTTTTTAGCCTGTACCGAGGCCATCCACTTTTGTGTATGTGCATTTCTAAGAAACTGTGAACTAGTTTCTCCACAGGGACAGATATGCAGGAAATCCATGAGGTTGAAGTTTTATTTCTTTACAAAGGAAATTGTATACAACAGTTCTTATACATTATCACTGCTGAAATTTGTCTTCTGCAAACGTCAGGAATGGAATCCATTTTTTAAATATCTCCCTCTTTTGTCACTGTTCTAATCATCTAATCTGATGGGATAGTTTCTACATCACCAGGCTGTAACAGATTTATTTTACTATGGTATTTCAATCTGTAGTTGAGAGCAGATAGGGGTGTGATTACTTCTTCTACATTTAAACAGTACATAATCTGACAGCCAAACCCACAAGGATATCAGGTCTTCATTCTGCACAAAGCAAACTTCTTTTACTGGGGCATTCAGTGGGCAAACTTGTGGATCCAAAGGGATATTACCACCCACCGTGATAGTTATTATTCTGGTTGTTTTCCTTCAGTATATATGGATCTCTGGGAACAAGCACCACACTTAGGAAAAGGGGTTTCTTTCTCCACACATTCTCTAATATGAGGCATCACCATTAGAAAATGTGTTGGATCAGGAGTATTTTATAAAAGTTTTCTTCATATAAAATGGATACAGAAGATGAATAAACCTGTTGAGATATTTCTTCTACTACATACTCCTGTTACTACCCCTCTACAAAGCCTTCTACCGATTCCACCTCAAAATCTTCTCTTCCCCTCCTTTCCCTGCCATCACTTGATCAGGCAGCATATATTTTTTTTCTTAATCTATTTTCAGTGTCATCTGTATTTGCTTTATGCCAGTTGACATGCCCCCAAAATAAAAGGCTCATGTTACAAAAGCTGATTGAGGAGGGGAAAACAGGAGGCATCTTGCTATCAATTTATGTCACATTGATTTAGACTGAAAATAGTTGGGTTTAGATCAAGCTCAGTTGCTTTGCAATAGCTTTGCAGTATCTACCTTGTGAAAATTGGTAGGCTAAGAAAACATTTTGGCTGCTGTCTCTGCTAACACAGTGTGTAATGTGTTTGGGTCACTGCACATATCACCAGGGATCCAGGTTTTCCATTTTCCACGGAAAAACAGAAAAAACCGTGGATTTTCCCTTTTACCCAGGAAAAACATGGATTTTTCATTTTAAGAGATGTGGGCAACTGGTGCCTCCTGAGCCTGGAAGGCACTGGATCACTGGGGGTCCCCCATCACGTTGTATAAGGAGGAGATTAAAGACTCTCAAAAAAATCGTTTAGATATTTTCAGAATAAATTACATTTGTTGATGTATATGATAGTGAATGCTTAGTTAACATCTTCATGTATTCAGTAAATTATTTTGAGGATATTCCTGTAGTGATTCCTGCAGTGTCTGGGCTGAAATAAGATTGTTTCTGCCCTTTTAATAAAGAATTTTAAAATTGAATAATGTTCAGAAAAATCATAATGCATAACTGATGTTTTCTTTCTTTTTTAAGAAGGAATAACCCAGAACTTAATGACTTTTGTTATTAATAGAGCCAGTGAACACACTAAGAGTATTCAGAGCATTAGCTATGCTATGCAAAACTTGGAAGTGTGCTCATAAAAGCCAGATGTTTTTTTAAAATGAGGTCAGCTGAATCAAGTCAAGTGATTCTCTTAAAAGAAATGAGTCTCTATGTCCTTGGTCTGGAGGCTTTCGTTCATTTGCTGTAACTGGCTTTTTTCAATAGAATCCTTTCTGTTGCCTCACTGACTCACCCGTATTACTATTGGTTTCTGTTGGTTTACTTCCTATGCTACTTGGAACTGGTGGTAAGATTTCGTATATCCATGTTAAAACTATGTGATGTGTAGGGAGTATTGAAATGGCACGAAGGAATTTGTTTTGTGATTAATCTGTAATGGACTGGAGGACTTATCCATTTGTTAGGTAGAATCTCTATCTAATGGATTGTAACTGTAACCTTAAAGTGTCACCACTGTTGTTCCTCTGCTTTACCTAGGACAGGTTAGGTTGTGTGACAGGGTTGATAGTGCAGTTTTTGTAATAAGGTAACCAAGAATTGGCATGGGATGGTTTGGATAGGCATGATCTGGCAGGGGGTTGGACTAGATGATCTCTGGTTGTAAGCCTGTTCCCATCTGCAATTTGGGACCAGGAAATGGGTCAGGAAATTTGGAAGCAGGGGAGAGCAGTGGTAGTTAATGTATGCTGAGGCCATGGGAATGGAAGCTTTAAACCTCCTTCCCTGACTCCAGCCCTTTAAACCCTGCACATGAGACCCCAGCCCTGCTCTGCCAGAGGAGCATGGCCACATCCCGGCTCAGGGCTGGCATGCTCAAGTGGGGAGGGAGGAGGGTTTAAACCGCCTGCCTCAGCATGCCAACCCCAGGCTGGGGCATGGCCATGCCCCCCACCTCCCCCATTCAGGTGAGGTACAACACCCCGGCAAGGGCTGCTGTCTCCTCCACCTGAGCAGGGAGTGGAGGAGCAGGGGGATGCAGAAGCCCGGCAGGGGCTGCCGCCCCCCACCCCCCCCAAGGAAACCCCAGCTGGGAACACAGTGGGGGAAGCTGTGGGAGAAGCTCCCATCGTTCCCTTACCGGTCCCAGTCTCCCAGCGCTTTAAAAAAAGAAAAAAAATAGCCCCGCACTCACCAGCTGTAGCGGTGGCAATCAGGGTGTCTGGGGGCATGTGGCAGAGCCCCCTGTGCAGCGTGGGGTAGTGGGGGGGGGGGCAGTGGGGATCACCCTCCCCCTGCTTGTCACCCATGCAGCAGCTGTTGCATAGTGTGGGTGCAGCGTGGCTCAGCAGGGTGCTGCGTGCTGTCTGGGAGCTGGGGCAACTCCAGCTGTCAGCCGGAGCCCAACACCACTCAGCCCCAGTGGCCTCAGCTCCCAGACAGTATGCAGCACCCTGCTGAGCTGCGCTGCATCTGTGCCACGGTGCAGCTGCCCCATGAGTGCCAGGCGGGGGGGGGAGTGATTCCTGCTGCCCCCCCCCCCCACTGCCCTGTGCTGTGGGGGGAAAGGGGAGCTCTGCCATGAGCCCTCAGAGGCTGTGATCACTGCTGCTACAGCTGGTGAAATGCAGGGCTTTTTCTTTTCTTTTCTTTTTTTTAAAGTGTTGGGAGGCCTAGGCTGGGTAGGGCAACCATGGGGGCTTCTCCTGTGGCTCTCCCTGGCCAATCCAAGTCTCCAAATTAGCACCAAAACAGTGTCAAAACTCCGAAAGAGATTCGACTGAAACAGAAAAGCAGCCTGAAACACCAAAAGAAATCACTGTTCCTCCGAAACGGCTGAATCTGAAACAGAAATGAAACACAGCCATTTCGCATAGCCCACTGCAAGGGACCCCAGCCAGGGACTACCTGGCAGGGGTGGAGCAGCCCCTGTCTGGCTTTTCCCCTGTGCTCCCTGCTTGCGTGGAGGGGCAGTGGGCCATGTCAAGGCCAGGGAGCAGAGGGAAAGCTAGGTACAGTGCCCAGCTGGGGTCCCTTCCAGTAAGGAAGCGGGGGGTTTAAGCCTCCTTCCTCCCTGCCTCAGCTTGCCAGCCTGGCTGGCATGTAGCCACACACCCCACCTTTTCACTTGAACCGGGATCAGGGAAAAGCCTGGCAGGGGCTGCTGAGGCTTTGCCAGACCAGCCCGGGCTAGAGTCCCAGGTGGAGGGAGGGGGCTTAAAGCCCCCTCTTGCCCTCTGTCTCATTCCACCTGCCTGGCCCCAGGGTCTGGCTACCCTCCTTCCTCTGCTGCAGTGGTGAGTGTGGGGAAAAGCTTGGAAGGAGCTGCTTCATGGAGCAGGATTTCACCCCTCTTCTTAGCCAGCCAGCCACTGTCAATGCTTCAGGTGGGGAGCAGAGGGGCGGGACCAACCCTGCTCTCTGGAAGAGACAACATAGCCCAGGCTTTGCAGTTTCGGCTGCAAAGCATCCTGGGATGCTGAAGGACTGTGAATTAACTTGAACTGGAAAGGGGTCTGGAACAGAAGTTCTGTAAACTGTTTTCACCTATATCGGTTAAGTCTGATACTACATCCAACCAGGTTTACCTAAGGCCTGCTTTGGCCATTTTGTAAGTGTTTTAAATGCACTGAACGTCTGTTGTTACAGGTTTAAACCAGTTTCTGATAACTTAAACCAGTTTATGTTTAACGTTTGTTCCTAGCCATTGACTCTTTTGTGTGCAGCCTGCGGGCATGCAGCCTCCGGGCACTCAGAACATGGACAGTCCTGACTTACCCCTCTCTACAATAGCTACCTCTTGTCAGTCGTTATCTGCAATCTTGGGATTTCAATGTAAGCTGTTCAGGACAAGGTCTGTCTTGGGTCCTTAGAGTGGTTAGCACAATGGGATTGGCATATGTTTTGCATTGATCCTACTCTTAATAATGAAAGAGGCAAGGATTTCTTAAAATGATAGCTTTTATTGGACCAACTGTGTAATTGGGATAAACTTAGACAAGCTTTTGAATGCAAGACATCCTTTGTCAGGTCTCTTGTGGACCATCACAGCTAAAACATTACTCTTATACTACCTTAATAAGGAAGAGATCCTTACAATACCTGTTGCTTTTTACTTTCTTGCGTGAACAATAAAACTCATCAAACATATTTTTAAAGAAGATTTATACATAACAAATGGATGGTTTTCAGGAAACAAATGCAAACTACAATGCTCTTCTGGTGCCCATCCTTGTATAGGAAAGCTTTACTTACGTAAGGCAAGTTGTGACATCTATCTGTTGGTCCTGAGAAGAGATGTAGATTTTCCTGTAGAAATGTAATGGTCTGTATTTCAAGTTAATTATTGAACTTCCTATCATGCTAATTCCTAATACAGTAGAAATAGGTGTTTTAAAAATTGCACTAAAAAAATTACATGCTGAAAAATCCATATACAGGGTGTTGGCAGGCATAACAGTTGCACAGGTTTCAGTTGCTTCATTCAGATATAAAGCTCCCATGTTTAAGTTCATCTGGAATATTTATATGAATCATTTTGTGTTTTTCAGGCATCTTCTGTTTTTGCATATGGCTTTTCAGCTGTTGGAATATTTATAGCTTTTTTCCTGCTGATTCAAGCATGTCCTTGGACCTATTACATATACTGTCTGTTACCGGTACCAGTCTGGTATGCTGTTGTGAGAGAGTAAGTAAAGCATAAAGTTGTGTGAGACAAAGCCATGTCTCTTTCCTCTGTGATGATTAGATTATCCAAAAGGTATTGACAAATATTTTTTTTCATTTGATTTAATGAAATTTTGTTTTCTGATTCATTCTTATCTTCCCCCTAGTGGATAGAGTAATATCCATAATGTCTCTTGTATTAGGAAACCTTGAATAGTAAATGGTTAACATCTGACCGAGTAAAGTGCAGCTTGTGAAAGCAAACACCTCTCTGAATGAGTTGGTCTCTGATATCCTCCCTGCCCTGCCTTCTTGAATAGTAAAAATAACTTTTATCTTTCAAAAAAACAAAATATCCTTGCCTGATGGAGCTTTTTTTAGTTCAGGAATGATTTTTGAAGTGGTTAAAATGTTGAATTACAGTACCCTATTCTATAATTTGGGCAACTTTTCTCTCCAGCCCAATTAACTTTTCGATCCTCCAGATAGAACTGGCAAGTTCCTGTTGGAAATGAGGTTGCTAGGTGGTACCATCCAGGATCACATCCTCATTTTGCAAGACGTATTCTTGGTTTTGTATTCCCTTAGGAGAGTAAAGACGGGGGAAAACTTCTAGATTATGGAAATACATGTAAACTTGAGGTTGCAGTTCTTTGCCTAATATAATGTTGTTATGTTAATATTAATAACATATTTATTTTCAGGGAAACTATTGTGATTGGCATGTATTAATGGACTTTATAGTAAGATGCCAATAAACCTAACTGAGCATATTTTTCTAAAAGCTTTTCAACTTTGCATTAGTTTTGGTGGATACTGACCATAGTGTAAAATGCTTGTCAATGCTTGTCAGCAACCAATTTAAAGAGGTTAGTCTGATACTTGCAAAAATACGGGTCAAAGTAGAAAAAATGGCTTCTTGTGAATGCTTATGCTCTGAACCATCTGCAGTTAGGGTGGAGACCCTCTCTCTTTGTTTTAACTAAATATACATTCATTATTCTTCTCAATCATTTTGAACAGATTCCCAGTGATTCAGGATCTTATAAAACTACTCTTGACATTTCCTCTGCATCAGTCTATTGGATTCCTATTCATTTGTGCTCTGGGAATTGAAATATTAGTAAGTACTTGATTAGTATTATTAATAAAGTACTCAGCTAACTTGTCTGCCTGAGAAAATGTCACTTGCCTATTTTTTTTTGATCTCATGTTAGAATTTCTGTTAGGTTTTCAGCTTCTTCTACCGTTCTACACTTACTGTTGGTCTCATCATTTTTGCTGGCTGGCCGGTGATCACGCAGCTATGGGCTCAAGCAAAGGTATGGATTTGGCCAAAATAATTCTGTCATTGGTTATCAGGATTGGACTTCATGATTATTCTTTCTCTAAAGAAAGCATTGAGATGAGGAGTAATATTTAGAAAGGCAAAGGGATGCAGCATTTTTTTTAATCTATCGCTAAGCCAAAGCAGTAAGGCTGCTGAACAAGCTGAGTTGCTGTGACATTAAACTGACAGCTGATATTGGTTGTGGGATGTCTGTGTTGCATTTGGTAGTCACTGTCCTTGCCAGACAGGTTTCTTGAGAACACAAGATTTCTCCTGGAGTCCCCCCCCATCATAGTCTCCATGTCATGCTTTCATCCTACCTTCAGGATAGCTGCAGTTGTCAGTTTAGTGTTTTGTGATGCAGTGTTTTATTAAGTCCTTGCATTGAAATCAATATAAATACTCATATGCAGAAGTGTCAATACAACGTAGCTGTTTTGTAAACATTAAGGACCTCAAAGGGGGTATGCATGATTGATCAGAGTACAGTAGATAATTTAGTTAAAGTATTTACTCTAATCCAAGACAAGGTCTTGCCCCGCCCCCGGTAATATGGAGGCAAAACCTTTAATCTTTGACTTGAGTCCAAGGTAGGGTCAGGACCAGAGCTGCAGATGCCGCTGCCTCATCCCGCAACTGCCTCTGCCCCCACCTCTCCCTCCACAATGCAGTGGCAGCAGCTCTGGCAGCAGCACTACAGTGGTGGTGGCTGGAATAACAATGTGCTTTGTGCCTCAGGTTGCAGCTGGGCTGGAGTCCTTCTAGGGCTGTGGGGAGGTGGGAAGAGGAGGCAGGGAATAGGCAGAGGCAATGGAGGGGTAGCTGGGGGTGGTCAGAGGCTGCGGAGACAGGCATCAGGAGGAGAACAGGTGCCATGGGGTGCAGGGGTGAAATCTGCCCCCAGCAGTAGCAAAATCCACTGTCACTCTAGAGAACTAAAATTCCCAGGGTGCCCCTCTGATGTACGCTGCTGCTGCACTGCTGCTGATCTTTGGAGCCCACTAGTATAAATGGTGGGAGGAGCAACCAGGGCAGCAGCCCCAAGTGCTGCCCTTTGAAAAGAACACAAAACTAGCCACCACCGCAGCAGTGGCTGACTGTACCACCGTGATTGGCACTGTAGTAGCCTGGTGTTTCCTTATGTGTCAAAGCTGCCCCATACATGGAGCTGCCCTTCTATGCCTCTGCTAGAGCCAGAAATTGGGGGGCACCAGAATTAAGGCAATGTCTGGTTCATGTTCCCTGGTTGCCTGCCCCTTCTTATGCTACTGCTATAGAATACTTTTATGTGCCTGCAGCCTAGTACCAAGTGAAGCATGACAAAGTTTTTTCAAACCAAAATGTTCAATTTTCTCAGTTTTTGATGGTTTCCTACTATGGCTAAGTTAGAGATTGCTTAGAAAATGACGAGTCAAACATGTGGCTTTAATTTATGAACTAGAAAATATTACTGCCTGGTAAAATAGGGATGATTTATTAATTGTAGGATAATTCCTTTAACATTACACTTGTGTACAGGTCTCATATTTGCATAATCACTCCTTGCTGCCATAAGATTATTTACCAGGCTTAGGACACTACTTAACATATGCATAACTTGTTAACTCTCATTGGCTTCAGTATGACTTTAGCAGTTGTCTAAATGCCTTCTTGAATTGGAGCACCTTTCTAAATGAAGCCAAAGTGCTCTAATATAAGTGACTCCATCAATTTTTTTCTGCTTATGTTATCTCAGATATATGCAGTCACTTTTTTTCACCCCTGGGGGGCTGCCAATAGCTGTTATGCTGCAAGCTCAGTATAGTATATATTGAAATGTTTTCTCCATTCAGTCGATTCTCTGTTCAAAATGACCTCCAAATATGCTGCTGTTCTGTTCCTTTGTTTTAGATAACAGCAGTAAGCTGGACTCTCTTATGTTGGCTTCTGGCAATGTTTCCCTTGATGCCTGTTGTCGGAAGAGAACCAAATATTTCTCTTGTGTAAGGGTAACATTTTTTTTCTTTGCAACTTTTTATTTCTCAATTCACAGATGTAGGCTGAGTTTTGATATATGTGAGGAATTCTGTTATTGGAAACTGGTTGAAACAGGTATTGAGATTCAGAATTTAAATGAGGTGATTATAGAAACGACAGTTATTCACTAGTATGGATGAAAATGGACTTTTAATTTTCCTACAATACTGTAACAAAAGGCACAGTGTTCTATAATTTCATGTGGAGAAAAGCATTTTTCACTATAGACAAATTGCAAATTGTACATGAAAATAAAGATCTTAATTAAAGGAAACTTTTTCATTTGGGTACAGACATGGTAAATAGCATTGACAAACATGAGAGAGCGCATTTCTCTAAAACCCATTTACTTTGACAGTGTCTTTCTGAATTCTGATACCTAATTTTAAGTCATTTGAATAATAGTGTATAGTTAATGAATTTCTTATAGTAACTAAATGAACTTTTCCCCTGTTTCTTCATGTCTCCTGTTTCATATCTTTCTGTTTCACATTTCCTAATCCATTTCTTCTTTCGGTTCTCTGTCCAAGTACAGGTTGTGCTTTTCTTTCCTTTGTCACTTCCACCCACCCCTTCAGTTTCCCCCATATTCCTTCTGGTACATCCTTTCTCCATGATCTGCTCCATTTCTTTTGCACTCTTCCTGGTCATCTTTCAGGATTTATCTTTTTCACCTGTCTAGTTTTCAGTCCCACTAATTTGTCCAGCTTCAGTTCAGTTAGATAGCACATGATGCTTAATGCAGAGAAATAAGAAGCTTGATTTGAACTTGACACTGCCTTTCACAGCCTTACAGGAGGTATTGTACCTGATGGAGCCATTTAAGTACTGTGTGACAGTGCATCAGTAAGATACAGCTTTAGATCAATGATACATGATGTGTGGGTTGGGAGGAGAACGAAAATCTATAATCTAAGGCTTTTCAGAACTATTGGTGCCCTGTTATAATTCCAACATTGACCTTTCTATTTTAATCAATCCTAGCAATTTTTATACAGACTGGCCCCAACCACTGCCCACCTGCTCAGGTTTTAATGTGGTGAGCATCTTAGAAATACCCAAATGAGATCTTTTTGTCATATGGCTATTGTTTTGGCTGCATATACAGTCCAAGCCTAATTTGTTGAATTACAGTACACGAGCAGTGATTGCATATCTTGGATTTTCCCATAAACATATTTTAGCTGATCTGGAATGTTTTGTGGATGTCTTTTTCATGGAGTCTTTGGAAAGGCTTGAAACAGTAATTTAGCACGGAGGTGGCACTTTGCGGCACTTGATGGAGTAGGGGTGGAAAATAAAATAAAATAGTAGTAGGTAAACTAGAGTGTCTGTGCAAACCAGGTACATTTATTAAACATTTTTATATCTCCAGCAACACTAAATCCCAGGTCAGGCCTCCTTCAGTAACTTATACCGAGTAGCCCTCAGTGTAATTCTCATGTTGGCTATATATTAGTACATGAAAGTCACTACCAAGTTCAAATCAGATTCAGCAGACTTTTTATAGAGGATGTATTTATTCAGTTCTTGTTTTTCATGAGTGCATATCACAGGAACCATACAGATACCTTTGACAATCCCTGCTGAGAGGCCAAAGAATTAATGGACATGGTAATTATACCATTTTAATGCTACCTGTGGTTCTTTCTACATCTAGGTTGAAGCAGAAGCATGCAGTGCATCTGTTCTCTCTCCCTGCCCCCCATACCTACACATTCTGTGCTTGTCAGTCTGGATCTTTTAATGAACACTGCATTCAGTTTTACAATGGTAAATAAAGTGTGAAGAGTATCACTACTTAAAAAGAAATGATCATGAGTAGTAGCATTCCTCCTATTAGAAATATACTGTTAGACTACTGCTATTTCAAAATGTTTGTGGTTATTTAAAGGCAGTGTTTTATTCATAGATTGTAGAGTTAGAAGGGACCACAAAGGATCATCGTGTCTGACCCCCTGCCCCAGGCAGGAAAGAGGACTGAGGTCAGATGACCCCAGCCAGGTGCCTATCTAGCCTCCTCTTGAAGACCTCCAAGTTGGGTGATAGTACCACCTCTCTTGGCAGCCCGTTCCAGATTCTGGCCGCCATTACTGTGAAAAATGTCTTCCTAATGTCTAACCTGAATCTACTCTCCACTAGTTTGTACACATTATTCCCAGTTACTCCTGGGGTGCCCTAGTAAATAGCTCATCTCCAATTCTCTGTCGTCTTCTCGTGATAAACTTATAGGCTGCTACAAGGTCTCCCCTCAGACATCTCTTGTGAAGGCTGAAGAGCTCCAGATCTCTCAACCTCCCCTTGTAGGATCTTGCACGGAGGCCACTAATCATACGAGTGGCCCTCCTTTGCACACTCTCCAGATTCTCCACATCCCTATTGAAGTGCAGCGCCCAAAACTGTACGCAGTACTCCAGCTGCGTCCTGACCAATGCCACATAGAGGGGGAGCATCACCTCCTTCGATCTGTTGGACATGCATCTGCTAATGCACGATAAGATGCAATTGGCTTTATTAATGGCTTTGTTACACTGCCAGCTCATGTTTGTCTTGGAGTCGACTATGACTCCAAGATCCCTCTCAGCCACTGAGCTGCTGAGGAGGTTATCCCCC